>NC_062562.1:59331743-59632653 GCF_022837055.1 Prionailurus viverrinus | reverse complement strand
ATTATGTCTGGCTCCAAGGAAGGGCTTAAAAATATCTATTGAATGAATGAGCAAATGAATTGTTTGAGGACAGATGCAGAGAGAGGAATATTTGGGGCATGAGGAAAATAGTTGTTGGAGTAGTTTGGCTGGAGTTGGGAGGGAGGTGGATAGGCCTGGGGATGTCAGTAGGATCTAGATTGTGAACTCCAGGCTAAGGGGATGGGACCTGAGTGTGGGATAGACTATCCAACAGAGGGAACCAAGAAGTTGCCCAAGAGGGCCCTGGTTTAGGAACAGGAGCAGAAGTTGAGGCTCAGATCAGGATCCTGGTCCAGGTGAAATCCCCCAGGGTCAGTAGGTGAGTGTGCTTCTGACCTTCAGCCTTGGGCTTCTTCTGGCTGTGACCTTGATCCCTGTTCCAGCCAACCCTCATGCCTGACATTCCATCCCTGCTACCTGTGGAATGCCCAGTGCACACCCAACACTAGACTTGCTGGCAGTCAAAGGTGATATCCAAGCCTACTCTCTGGAAGGCGGCAGTAAGCTGGGTATCAGGGCTGGTCTAACCTTTGTAATGGATGAGAGTGGAGTCTCTACAGAAGCACCTTTTAAAAAAATTTTTTTATGTTTATTTTATGTTTGAAAGAGAGACTGAGCATAGGTGGGGGAGGGGCAGAGAGAGAGGTAAACACAGAATCCGAAGCAGGCTCCAGGCTCCGAGCTGTCAGCACAGCCCAATGCATGTCCCAAACTCAGACCGTGAAATCATGACCTGAGCCGAAGTCAGACACTTAACCGACTTGAGACACCCAGGTGCCCCTATGTTTATTTTTGAGAGAGAGGCAGGGCATGAGCAGGGAAGGGGCAGATAGAGAGGGAGTCACAGAATCAGAAGCAGGCTCCAGGCTCTGAGCTGTCAACACAGAGCCCAACCCCAGGCCTGAATTCACAGACCTGAACTCACAGACCTGATCGTGACCTGATCAGATCATGACCTGAGCCAAAGACACTGAACCAACTGAGCCACCCAGGTGCCCCCTGGAAGTGTGCTTATTAGTTTTCTGGGCCCTTGGGAGTAAAGAGGGCTGCATTTCCTCTGTGAACATAGCTTCTTCATATGGTCAAGAGCCCTTGGATTCTGAGGTCAAGATGATCACAGGATGTGGCTTCTTTCTTGGGTACCTGCAGCCCTCTCAACCTTGAGGCATGAAACTCCTCAGGGGGCTGTAAGAGTGGGTCCTTTAGGCTGATGTTTCTCCAGGCCCTTGTCTGCCAAGAGTAGAAGCAACTGGGGAATGTGTGCAGAGGTGGTCAGGATTCTTTGTGTCCCTCACCAAAGTCAGGCCTCATGTGGTTCTGTCTCCCTGGGTCTAGCCCAAGCCAGTGTAGGCTGGAAGGCTGGATGCTATCAAGGTCACTGTGAGAGACTGATAGCTGAGGGACATCCTGGATGACAGAGCAGCTACTCTCTGAGGAGAACCTGATCTGCAGGTGGTGGAGAGACAGCAGGAGTTCACCAAGGCCCCACATGAGGCTCTGAGTCACACTGGCCTTTGTTCCTTGCTTGCTCTGGCCCTTGGCTGAGGGGCATTCGGGGATCCTGCCAGCGGGTCAGGGCACTGCAGTGTTCCCTATGTGCACATCTTTGGAAGCATATCCTGGTGCAGGAGGATGACAGAGGACACAAGTGGACGTCTTGCTCCTGTGAACGTGGTTGGCAGCCTGATCATGGTGGTCACCCAGCTGAACCTGCAGTTTTGCTTCCAGGGCAAGAAGTTGTAAGACTTCAGCTATGTACTCACCCGGTCCCCCCATGGGGTCTTCCCTGAGACCGTTTTCTCTATAATGTGCCAGATCATGGTGCCCATTCTGCTCTCAGGCTTGGGCATGTTGACAGCCGGCCTGGTGATGAACACTATCTAAGTGCGTACTGGGCATTTGGGGGCCTGGGGGGAGGGGGTGGGAAACCAGCCTCCCTAGGCATCACAGATATGATAGGTCAGGGAACACCAGAGGCCCTGAGTCGGGGTGCAGCCCAGGATTCCCGGGCTCAGTGGTGCCAGCAGGAGGATCCTCCAGGGGCCTTGGGTCTGAGATTCCAAGAAGCTTCTGACGACCCTCTCCAAAGTTGGCCCACACAAACCATGTTAGCCTGGGGAGCTCAAACCATTTTCCTTCCAGATTCATCAGGCAGGGCCTGGAGGGGTTCAAATCCTCTGCCATTCACTTACTACTTGAGGGAATTCATTAGCTTTCCCCGTATCAGTCTCCCCATCTACAGATGGGGCTAATGAATGCACCGACCTCACTGGGTTGTGAGGGTGAGACACCCAGTGTGCTTCGTGTTGTGACTCCAAGGGTGATGGGCACTGTTCCTTCCAGTCCCCAGAATCTCTGTGGGGCTCTTCAGTGAGGGGACAAGGTCCAGATCCCGGGCTGGGGTCCAGACGAGTGTGGGGATGTGGTAGTCTCTGTTGATTAGAAGCATTGTAGGGAGGCCCTTAAACGAGCACACACTCTGGCATTCACTTCTCCTGGTCTCTTTATGCCCTGGGGTTGGTTCACGTAATGCTGTTTGAATCATTGAGGGTTTGCTCTGTCTACCTAAACATTTTTATAGAGTTAGTGTGTGATAGAAAAATTAGAAAATATGCACAAGTGAAGAAGGAAGGGTGCCCATAATCTCTGATCAACATCGTGGTGCGTGTCTATCAAGAATGTGTAAACATAAATATATGGGATCTTGCTATGTAATGTGCTTTTATTATATTTTTTTGAGAGAGAGTGTGTGTGCATGTGTGTACGTGAGTGAGGGAAAGAGGGGCAGAGAGAGGGAGAATCCCAAGCAGGCTCTGTGCTGTGAGCACAGCACCAAATGTGTGGCTCAATCCCATGACTCTGGATCATGACCTAAGCCAAAATCAAGACTCAGATGCTCAACTGACTGAGCCACCCAGGTGCCCCTGTAATGTGCTTTGTAATCAGTGAAATTAAATTTAACTTTAGTTTTGCAGCCCATGGGAACATTGCAGCTAGTGCAGTGCCTTCCTCAGTTCCACAAAGCATCTCCTTCCTGATGACAGCTCAGCATTCTTTGTGCGTCTGTGTGTGAGTTGAAGAGAGATTATCAACACCCACCCTGTTCCCTGGTCTCTGAATGAGACTCTTGATGGCTCTGCCTTCAGACTTCAGTGGATGGGACACTCACCCCTCCTGGGGCTAGGGCAGCCCTTTGTGTACTGGCCAACTTGCTGTTAGAAAGCATTCATTTGGGCTTGCAACCTAGATCCCCATCTATCCCACCTCAGAGCTTCAACCCTTGGGGTGCTCTACTAGTCTCTCACCCCCTTCCTAAGACCCTTCTCGAGAGAAAGACTCTGCCCTGTGTCTCTGTTATGACCTTCCATGGCCACTTCATAGAACATGGTTTTAAGCCCCTACACCACAGTGCATGTCCCTCAGTTGCTGCAGCCTGAGAGGTTATTTATCAGTCAGTTGGGGGATCTCAGCAGAGTCTGGAAGATTGGATGGGATGTCAGGGAAAGAAGGGCTTGGGATTGTACCCGACCATCAGCAGGGGTGACACAGGAGGCCAGTCCAGGAGGAAGTCCAACTGGCGGGCCGTTTCCTGACCTCTGTGTTAAGTCTCCATCTGGGAGTCTAGCATGCAGAAAAGGGGATGTCTTGGGAAACAGGCCCAGAGCATACCTGGGCAAATTTGTCTGCAAATCCAGGACTTGAGCCATCCAGCTTTGGGAGGCCCAGCATTTGGGAGGAACAGAAAACAGCCCTGGAAGACACAGCTCATTCTTTCTCTCCAGTTTGCACATGTGCAGTGACTCCCAGGTGTGGTAGGGTTCAAGGGCACTCAGGTTTTCGTGGCTCCTGCATGTGTACCACCACCTCCCTGGTCACCCCCACTCAGTGGTTCAGGATGTGGCCTTGTCAACACTGTTCCAGGGGGAAATTACATAACATAGGAGGGTGGCCTGGCTCCCACTGTACCTAGGCTGCCACATTCTGGGGCCTCATAGCCCCATGAGCCTGCAGCAGGGATAACCTCCTGGCAGGGGCACCTCATGGCTGTGTCTGGCATAGTGGGCTGGCCCGAAGAGTACTGGTTGGGTGCTAGCTTTACCTACTGTAGATTTGGGGTCAGGAGTCTCTCTGTTTATGGTGTTTGGGGTCAGTCTATAGTTGGGTCCAGGGATTGGGGCCCAGTAAGGGGCCAGAGTATCAGTTCAGTTTTTTTTTTCAAAAAATTATTTTTCAGATACACAAGTAAGGTATATATAAAAGTTTCTCTCTCTCTCTCTATTTTTTTAATGTTTATTTTTGAGTGTGGTGGTGAGGGGGGGATGGGCACAGAGAGAGAAGGCAAAAAAGGATCCCAAGCAGGCTCCAAGCTGGTATCAGCAAGCCCAATGCAGGGCTTGAAGTCATGACCCGTGAGATCATGGCCTGAGCCACAGTTGGATGCTGAACCAACCATGCCACCCAGGAGCCCATATTTCTCTTTTTTATAAAATAAGTATCTCAGCCTTCAATCTCATCCCTGGAGGAAGCTTCTATTATCAGGTCATGTGTATCCTTTCAGGCCTTCTTGGGGGCTTATATAGACCCGTGGACACCAGAAACAGTGACAGCGGTTGTAATTGTTAGAGTGTATGTAGTCTTTCTTCACTGAGTCAGAGATTAATCAGACAGGGTGTCTGCTTTTGAGCAGTTAGTAGCTGAGCACAGAGTAGGATAGATGAATTCATTCATTCATCTGGTTCCTTGTTTATTCATTCAGCATATTTTGTTGAATTCTGTGTTAGCTGCTCTCAGGCCCCAGGAGTGCAATGGTGAGCAGAAACAGACCTGTCTCTGCCTCCCTGGCTTTTGTAGTTTAAGTGGTAAGGCAGGTGATTTATCCCACGAGCCAGTGTTAAGGGAGTGGAGCAGTGAACAGACATTTGCCTGTGAAGAAAGAGGGAACAGTTCATTCTTCCTAGAGGAGTCAAAGAATCTGCAGTTAGTAGGACAGTCGGAGTTGGACCTTAAAGGATAATATAATAGTTTCTGGGATGATGTGAGAGAGAGCAGACAGTCCAAGCAAAGGGATCAGTGTGTGCAGAGATACAGACAAATGAGTGGGCATTTGCAAGGAGTGAGGAACAGCAATTGGCCATGGTCATGGGGGTGGGGTGCTGGAACAGCCCGTGAGAAGGGCTGTCTGCTCTGCTCAAGTTGTATGCTGAGTACAGAGGGGTTGTTGATTTTTGTCCTCATTATTTGTTTTAAAATAAATGTGTATTTTATTGAAGTATATCATGGATGTGTTGAAAATTGTACAAGTCTTATGTGTACAGTTTGATGAACCATCTCAGGATAAATGCACCTGTGTAACCCCCATCCAGGTCAAGAATATTCTCAGCCCCCAGCGGGCTCCTCCATCCTCTGCCCCACCTAAGCCAGTCTTCTGCCTTCTAATACTGTGCATTAGTTTTGGATGTTTTTGAAGCATGATACTACCAGAGACATTCCTGTCTATTTCTTGTATGTTTTGAGGGGACAGATCTATTGGGTGTATGCCTAGGATCAGAACTGGTCAAGGGGCTGAGTGACAGGGTCATAACTGTAACAGAACTGAACTGTGGCAGCAGGGTGAAGGCCACAGGGAAGAGCTGGGAAGCTGTGGCTGTGATTCAGAGCCCCGCGAGTGCAAGAACCATTACTAACTCTGACTGATTTTGATCTCCCCAGTGCCCCTCATAAGATTTCTTTGAAGCATTTCCAGAGAGGGCAGTTGTGGCGTAAATTAAGACAGTTACCATGACTTGGATGCCAGGCTGTCAGGGAACACGGGGGGTTACTTAAGTCCCTGCTGGAAGACCAAGAAGGATGCCTGGAGCCACAGTGGGCAGGGCAAAGGGTCTGTGCAAGGAAGGTCAAGTCTGGAATCCTGATTTTGAAGGGCCCATGGGATGTCAGGATTCAGTCAGCAGTTGGGTAGGCAGGTGCAGTGCTCAGAAGACAGATCTGAGCCAGAGATGTCGAGCATCACCAGCACAGAGCATAATGTCTTCGTCAGAAAACCCTAACTCCAAGTGACTAGAGTCATTTAGGATTCCTATAAAGAAGGCTACAGATCAGACTGCTCTAGTACTTGTTAGTTCCCTGGATTAACAGTGTCAGCGGGGATCCAGGGTCCTACTGCTTTTCTGCTTTAGTCTTCCCTGTTAGTTGACTTTGTCCCATAATAGACCCCTGGTGGTTATATGGTGCCTGATGTGTCTAGATGTGACTTCTCAAGTCTCTGTGGCCATCATTGTGTCCCAGCCCACACCCACATGACTGATGCAAAGGCTCTCCTCCTGCCCTTCACCCCCTTAGGGCCGCTTGTTAATGTAGGGAGGATGGAGATGGCTGTGGGTGAGGTCATGTAGGGTGTGCAGTAGAAGGTGACTCAAGCCTTGGGAGGGAGAGGAAATGGCAGGGAAGGAGGATGAAGATGAAGCATGAAGGACTCAGGATTAATAGGTTAGGAGATCTACAGCCTTTGGTTTCCTGACCTCTGGGAGCCACCGTTGGCAGAAAGCAGACTTGGAATGGATGGGTCAGGAACCATGAGTGCCGCAGAGCAGTAAGTGGTTTGATGCCAGCCTAACCTTACCCTTGGCTCGGTTCTGTCTGTTCTGTAACAGGGAGTTTCTCAACTGTGGAGTTAGAGGACAGACCTCTTGAAAACGATGGACTATTTTCTTGAGCATCAGTTCCATAAGGCTACTATGTAACCCAAGGACGGTCCAGAGTTGAAAAGCCTGTGTCCATTTGGAAGAATCAAGAATTATTGTTAGACCTTGGTAAAATTTCTAGCTTTGCAGCCTGCCTATCTGGAGAAAGGAAATAAAATTCTTTAAATTAAATAATATTAAGAAAAAGAGGTCAGGAGGAGGAAGAGGAGCCCTCAATGGAGGTCAACATGGAATAAGCAGAGGTCAGTTTCGGACTGGGGGTATGTGGTTGTGAGTTCACAGGAGTTACATGGAGTCAGAGGAGTGCCTGTCACACAATTGGAGCTTAACACCAGCTGGTACTGGGGGTGGGGGAGGTCCATAGCTCAGAGAGCCAAGGAGTGAAGAATGGAGGTTAGAAGAGCCCAAGGAAAGGGCATTGCTATGGGGTGGGGAGGGACAGCAGCTAGCATAGCATCTGAGAGGGTGAGAACAAGACTCACTAAGTTCAGTGGTGCTGAGGAAGACAAGGGGAAGCTTCTGTGATGGGATGCAGAGAGAGGGGATTTATTTTTACACTTGAGTTGGTGGGGACTTGGTCTTGTGTGTCAGCAAAAATGAAGGTGCTTGAGAGCAGGCCGAGGTGGGAGGCCAGAGGAGGCTTGGGGTAGAGGATGCCGGCCTCAGGGGAGGCTGGAGCCCAGGGAGGGGTGCCTGTGCCAGGAACTGGGCTAGGGACTTCCGTCTCCATGCATGCTGTGGCACACTGGTGGGATAGCTGCACAGGGGCCAAATGCTTCTGGAAGCCTGGGAGCCACAGGAGGCCGCTGACAGACAGTGGGAGCACCTTCTTGCCTGGTGACATGGTTTTCTTCTGAACTTTCAGAGAAGGGTAGACTCATAGCTCCATCAGATCTGGGATTGGATTCTGAATTTCCCAGCTTTGCCAATGAGGTAAAAAGAAAGAGGGAACCGGCAGCCATGAGTGCTCTTCCTCTCTCTGAGGACATGAAGGACGCCTGACCCTTTCACTCCAGACCCTGTAAGATGTTTTGTTGGGCTGCTTTAGAGGACTCTCCTGGGCTCTACCCCCCTTCTCCTTCCCCCCACCATATCTTCAGTCTCAGGCAACAGGGCCCAGACCCCAGGGCTCCTATCTCTTGGCTAACACACTAGGAGTGTTGTTTTAGGTCTAGAATTCCAAAACCAGGAGGAGCTCTTAGCGTAGGGATCACAGAAATCTATAGGGTACTGAGAGGTAAATTAAGTCAATAGAATCGGATGAGGTATTGAAAATTGATGGGGGTAGGGTGGGAATAAGCAATCTAATTGCATATAAACTGGTGGGAATAATTTTCACCTCACAAAGAAGTTATTTTTGAGAGAGAGAGAGAGAGAGAGAGAGAGAGAGAGAGAACACAAGTGGGGCAGGGGCAGAGAGAAGGAGACACAGAATCCAAAGCAGGGTCCAGTGTCGCGACCGGCGTGACAATCACCAAGGTCAGGGTCCTGAGGGTAGGGGAATGCAAGAAAAAAGAGAGAAGAGAAAGTTTGGGAACAGGAGGGTCCCCTGGGCTGATGGCCCAAGTGACGGCTTTATTGTTGCTGTACACAATCTTTTATATCCAGACTCTTATGGGTCAGGCCATTCTAAGAATAAACAGGTTTCACATAATCGCTGCCAACCAAAACATTTAGTTCTGTGTTTCTTGTGCATTTTTTAGACAGGTCACAAGACCTTGTTGATAAGATTGCTAGCAAAACACAATTCCCATGTTTGTTTCTATCTGACTCGGGGTAGAAAAAGGGAGGTAGCATTATTGCCAACACCTGCAGACCACAGGCTTCAGGAATTAACTTTCTCAGCCTTGACAAGGCTTTCGTATGCCCTTGAAAGTGGGGGAATGGGAGGGGGAACCACCGGGTTGGCTTGAGTCAACAGGGAACGTTGCTCGACCCGGTCTCAGCCTGGCACCGGGGCCCGGCCCCCCCACAGTCCAGGCTCTGAGCTGTCAGCACAGAGCCCGACGTGGGGCTCAAACTCATGAACTGCGAGATCATGACCTGAGTCGAAGTCAGATGCTCAACTGACTGAAAGACACAGGTGCCCCCCCTTTCATACTTTTTTTAATCTTTTACCTTTGATAGAGACCTGGATAGAGCTACATTCTGTCTGTTTTGACAAATCCAGTGTCCCCACATGATACTCTGGGTCACTGGGAAATCTATGTCACTCCTTTTCCCAGATGTTCTCACCAGCTCTCCCATTCATGAGAAATCTCCCAGCTTTGAAACTGGTGACTCGTTCCTGTTGCTACAGACACATGGGGCACCCTGGGTATGTCGTGTTTGCAGGCTGGACCCCGCCAGTCAAGCTCGGACACAGTCTGGCCTCCAGTTTTCCTAGCTGCTAAAGTAACTTGCTACAACTTCTCTCAAGAAATTTCGAAGATGTGCCAATATGTGTGTTTGGATTGATCTTACTCTTTCCCCACCAGCATTGGCCTGTGTTTGTGGAGGTTAAAGACCTATTGACGTTGGTGCCACCCCTGGTGGGCCTGAAGGGGAACCTGGAAATGACGCTGGCATCACGACTCTCCACTGCTGTAAGTAGATATTTGAGCATCTGGGCTACCTGCCTCCCAGGGACGGACACATGGGCACCTCCCAGTTTCTCCTCATAGCCTTGTTAGACAGGTGGGTTTGCCTCTCTGAAAAGACAGGTGTTAAGAGGTTTTGTTCTGTCATGATGCTCCACCTGGTCGCTCCTCACAGCCTGCTATCCTGTTGTTCCACAGTGCAACTGGATTTCTGGTGAGGGCCAGGCTCAGCCCCGTGTGCCCTTGGTTTCTCCTGTAACCTGCTGTGTCCCGGAGCCTGGCTCCACACATTCACACAGAAGCTGTAATGAGCAATGCAGCCTTACTGAAGGGTTTTAGAGATGAAACAGGATTTTCGTCACCACATCATCCATATCTGTTAGAAGATTTTCTTTTCTATGATGGCTCTGAAATGCCCCGTCAGCAGAGGGGTCTTCTCAGGACTCCCTAACTCACTCTGTCCCTCAGGCTGTCACTCATTCTACCCCTCCTAGCTATCCTGGGAATTGCAGTTCTTTTCCTTCTATTATGCGGAATGCTCTTTCCCCTTCTGTGAAACCCATTTCACATTCAGGATGTGAACAAGGCTGATGGCAAGAGTAGGTATGTTGTAGTCAGGAAACTGAAACAAGAGTGATGTAATTGGAATAGTGAGGGAAAGAGGTGGGGCCTGCCTGGAGAGTGGGTGAAGGGTGGCTAGCTGGACAGTGGCCCCCAAAGAGCCACATCCTAATCCGTGGGACCTGTGCATAGTTCCTTATGTTGACAGGGTCTTTGCTGGTGGGATGAAGTGAAGGACCTTGACACAGGAGATGATCCTGGATTATCCACATGGGCCCAGTGTCATCACAAGGCTCTCTAGTAAGGGAGGGACAGGGATGTTTCAGAAGCAAAGGCCATGTGAGGGAAGTCAAGTCAGAGAAGATGCTATGCCACTGGGTTTGAAGTTGGAGGAATAGCCAGGAAATGTGGCTTTACCTGCTGGAGAAGATGAAGAAACAGATCCCTCCCTCAAGCTTTCTGAGGGAGTAAGGCCATGTGGACACCTTGATTTTTGCCCCATAAGATGCATTTCAGACTCCTGGCCTCCAGAAGGTAGGAAGTACAGAAGTGCATTTCTGTGTACACACTAGAAATAATCATTTACAAAATACAGTTGGAAAAGAGGTATCTTTCAAACCATTGATTTTATTTTTTAATTTTATTTATTTCTTTATTTATTTACAATAGAATGTGCTTTTTTTTTTTTTTTTTAATATTTTTTTTTTCAACATTTATTTATTTTTTTTTGGGACAGAGAGAGACAGAGCATGAACGGGCGAGGGGCAGAGAGAGAGGGAGACACAGAATCGGAAACCGGCTCCAGGCTCCGAGCCATCAGCCCAGAGCCCGACGCGGGGCTCGAACTCACGGACCGTGAGATCGTGACCTGGCTGAAGTCGGACGCTTAACCGACTGCGCCACCCAGGCGCCCCTAGAATGTGCTTTTAATAACACTACAAACCAGAGGAAATAAACAAGGCTGCATAGGTGATCTCATTTACACATTTCACAAAGCAATCATGTACAATAATGAATACCCTTACTCAAGAACGTCCATATTAATACAGAAAAAGAATTACCAGAGGTTACATAATATTTGTTTTCAAAACAGACAAGATGGCTTTCACTGGACTTCACTGTACCCCAGAGAGATACCCAAGATTCATGTTAGAATTTCAACACAAAGAAGAATTTGCAGGGAAAAAAAAGATACTTACACAGACTCAGGAAGAAGAAACATGTTTTGAAAAGTTACTCTAGGTTGTAATAAGATTTTAAGAGTGATTTCAGCTGGAGTTGCCTCTTTAGTGAACAAACAGGGGCTCTGAGGCTCACTGTGTGATGGCACAGGAGGAGGAAAGAAGCTGGACACAGTAACAGAGATGAGAACCCAAGCACTCTGGCACCAACAAGTTCTATTACATATGCAGAAGGCACTGCTTAGAGAAACTAGGGTTTCCAAAACCAGACATATTTTGGAGTGGCTAGCAGTGAAGATGGTTGGACAGGTAGCTGTTTAATGAATTTTGAAGACAATAGAATTCACAGTGGGAAGCTTACAATAGAGCTGGCCTTCTATAGGAAATCTTTCAGGAACCCTTGTGTTCTCATTAAACATGTAGGAAAGACCAAGCCAACAGATCTGCAATTCACATGCAAGACAAAGCAAGCGTGATCTGGGCTAAATACACAGAAAGGAATCAGAGCCTTCTCAAGAAGGCAAGAGGAACATTTTTGTGCACCTGCTTCTTTTACTGTGCTGACTTAGGGCATGCCACAAGAGTTGAAAATAGTGATGGATGCAAAGTCAATTAACCTGGTCTGTCAGTTATAGGTAACTGCATAATATTAAAACATAATGATGAAGAATTATAGTTGAGGTTGCTAAAGGATAAGGAAATTCTCCAATTCTTAACTTACAATAAGAGCATTTACAGTAAATTCAAACATACAACTTACAGCTGGTTTGTTGGCTTTCCAATCCGTTGCCCCAGTTTGTAAACAAGCTCTAATCACTTTGGTAGCCATCTGCACTCAGGGACACAAAGTATTCTGCAAATCACTAAAGTCCTATTTAAAATTTTCCTCCTTCCACCTAAATTTCCTGTGTGCTAAGTAATCTGCAGCACAGAAGGCAGAGAGGAATGAAGTGTGAGTCTGAACGTAATCCTGCAAGGCAGAGCTACCAAGCCAGCCTCCACCTAGACCAAAATAAGAGCACAGAAATATGAGGGAAAACATTTCCTGAAGCTCAATTCCAAAAGGTTAAGTTGCTCAAAGCTCCCAGTTTGAGAGAGGAGCATGGTTTTAGCCTCAGGTCTCCCTTTCTGATCTATAAACATCACGAGGCCCCTCAGGAGTCACTGAAACAACATAGCATAGAAGCATCTATCAGAAGACTTAATGCTTTGTGGTGCACTTAGTTCACAGGATAATAGGAGCAGATGGAATTTCTTTAAAATACATACATAAAAGCTTACTAAGTTCTCCTAAAGATTAAACACAAAATGTCCATGGCTAACCATCACTCTCCTGCCAGAACAAAGCCAGAAATGTTGAGTATGCAAGTACTAATTACAATGATTTTAAGATTAGTCAGAAACAGTACCAGGTGACATCCCAAAGTGTACAAGCCAGTTAAACACATATAAAATTGGTACTAATCCAGTTAGAAATACAAAATGAAAATTATGGATGTTGCCTCAAATATCTGGGATTCCACAAATTTACAATCAGCCTATGTAACAAAGTAGACTCTAGTTTTAAGAAAACATTACCGTTCAATATCTATTTCAAAAATGATCTCAAGTCCCAATGATGTCAAAAGTCATTTATCTGGAAATTAGAATCATTTAAATGTTTGTACAAATTTGCAAATAACAAACCAAAAAATTAGAAAAGACCTGTACAAGGCTGGCCTTTAATCTGTTTTTCCCAAATGTGTTTGACAAGTCCATTAATTCAGCAGAATGATAATGGGCTATTGGTTCTCATGTAAATTGGGTGGCCTTGTGAACAGGCCCAAAGCTGTTCCATGGAGGCACAGGATGGAGAGCTTGGTTCTCTGTGGTTCATCTGGTCAGCAAAAGTGGTACAAACAAAAGTTTAACTTATCAAAGACATGAGACCATCACAGTATTACAAAACTTTCCTTTGACCTAATGGATATTTAAAACAACAATGAGAACAACAACAACAAAACACACATAGTTCTGTAGCTACTGCTTATGTAGAAAGCTTGAAAGCACACCAGTATCTGCATGTCTTTTCTGCAGTTATATGGTGTAATGAGTTTGGCACTTCATTGTAATGAAATTTCCAATGACACAGTCCTTACCTACAGTGGCACATAACCTGCAAACATCAGGCAAACATCCTGTACAGGAAAAGTGTCTTCGCTGCCAAGTCTGACGAAAGGAAAAAAAAATTGCTTTTTTTTCCCTTTTTTTTTTTTTAATCAAGAAAAGGAAAATGAGGGGTGAAGGACATCTTTGGACTGCTTCTCTCCATTCCTGTTGTCAGACAATCTGAAGTCCTTTAAACTGTAGCCTGTTCACTAACTCACTCTTAGCCTGATACCCAGCTATGTGTCATTGTCTTAACACTGTGTGGGAAGCTTTGGTTGGGCAACACATTGTCAGCATCAAAATCTAACATATCACCGTCCATGAGGTTGTTCCAAATGATGGACTCCATGTGAATCAACATGCCATCCAAGTCACTTGGGAGCCTACCCTGGTTGAGAAGGCCCATCCTGCCATGGTCATTGCAGCTGCTCACTGAGGAGTAGGCCCCCAGGGCTTTCATCTGCATGGTGTGCGACAGCAACACTTGTAAAGCTGTCTTCACTGGGGGCAGTTCATTCCTGAGGTGTGGAGCATGGTGCTGACCACATGGGGCAAGGCACCCCCATTAGCTGCAGATGTTGGCTGGGTATGTCTGGGGTGGGTGTGGGAGCTGGGGTTCATCATTTTGTTATGAGATGCCTGACTACCATAGGTTGACATGACCAAATTAGGGCCCATTAACATATTCTGACCAAGGACCTGGCTGTTGGGTTGGATGATCCCAGGATCAACTACTGTCATAATGTCATGATGGGGAGGGGAGTAAGTAAGCAACTCCTTCAAGAGTCCCGGTGCACAGTTACAATGATTCATACCTCCATAGCTCAATTTGTTGTCCTGAAGTGTTTACATAGGCATGTGGGGCAAAGGACTCCTGCTGGACTGGCCGTGTGTATATTTTTGGGAGTTGGGGCTGGGTGAATTCAGACTGGTGTTTGGTAGTACATATGAGTAGCATGGTGTCTGCTGCATCCTGGTGCCAGGTGAAGACTGAGTTGAAACAGTTAATGGCGTTGGTGATGAGACAAGGTTGAGATTATCCAAAAGGTTTTCCATATTTTCAGGATTACTTATCTCAGACAGACTGGATGGAGCAGAAGCCATCTTTGCAGCAGATAGTGGGTACACCATAGAATGCACATCCCCATCTCTAAGATCATTCTGTTCAGTCATAATGGGATAAAGTCTCCCACTAATAGTACTAGCATTTGAGCTAGTTGGAGGGTGAAATGCATGCCACTTATCAAAGCCATCACTGCTGTGAGAGCCAGGGCTCACATGCCATTTATAAAACTGAGATCCTGGACTGTCCTAGGCACTCTCCTGACCAGACTGTAGAGACACTTTTTCTCTTAACAGCTCAGCCCCGGCTCTTAGCAAATTTACTGTTGTCCAGGGACGCAGCTCTTCTCTAGGGGGATTTTCCACTCCTACCTCCCTCTGGATTGAGCATCCACCAAGAACTTTTTCTGGTTCCTTAATTCTGCCCATGAATGGACTTGCTGTGTAGGGCCAGATTAAAGCAAATTGAATTCTTCCAGCCCGCCGAGCTGTTGCTGTCACTCTTACCCTTGAAGTATGGCACATACTTGACCATCTCCTCTTAGATCTGCGACAGCATGAGCTGCTTCCACCCTGAGCTCTTGATGGACTTGGTGATGAGATGGGCATAGGACAGGTTGCCTGATGCATTCCTGAGGGATGAGCTCCTCTTTTGTGGCGACCCTGTGAGGGGCCCGGTGGCGGCTGGAGGCATGGGCAGGTGCCAAGACAGCGGACTTGTGCAAGCAGCCAGCCTCTGGGCCCTGCAAGTCCCTGCACCAAACCCTGGTGGTGGCCCCAGCTGGACCCAGGCCTGAGCTGGAAGTTCCTGTTCTTGTCCAACAGGCTCAGGTTGCTCAGGAAGCTTGTGTTGACAGCAGCCGCTGAGGGCAGGCAGGGCTGGAGTGGCAGAGCTGGGCTGGCCTAATGCCGGCCTGGGCGGTGGCCTGGTACACAAGCGTGGCAGGGCCACCGGCTCCTAGTCCTGGTGGATCTCCAGAACCCAGGGCGGGGCGCTTCAGCCATGGTGAGCCCACCCCTCCCCCAGCTGCGGGAGAGCCAACCAGGAGGGGGCACTAAGAGCTGGTCCGAGATTTGGAGGGGCGACATTGGTGCCTTGAGCCCACGAATACAGGAGGAAGGTGTGACGGAGTGGAAGCACGAGCCCCAAAGTTGACTTCTGACTTCACGGATCCATCAAGCTCTAGGCTCTTTCAGGTTCGCTGCTCAGGCTGGACGGCAGGCCAGAGTCCCCAGGTCAGGACAGGGTCTGTGGACTGAAGACAGACTGACAGTCGCTCGCTCTGCTGGGGGCCAGACCACAGCACTGCTGTCTGTTGAATATGGCGGTGGCCGCTGCAGCAACTCTATGTTTACATTTTTTTTATGTTTATTTATTCTTGAAGGAAAGAGAGACAGAGCCTGAGTGGGGGAGGGGCAGGAAGGGAGGGAGACACAGAATCCAAAGCAGGCTCCAGGTCAGCACAGAGCCCCATGCGGGGCTCGAACTCAGGAGCTGTGAGATTATGACCTGAGCTGAAGCTGAATATTTAAGTGACTGAGGCACTCAGGTGCCCCAACATAGTCCTTTTTAAATAATTTTTAATTGTGATAAATGCACATAAAAGAAGACTTACAAATTAACCATTTCTGAGTGTCTAGTTCAGTATATTATTAAGTATATTCACATTAAGTATAGTCACATTGTTTTTTTAAGGAAATCATATAAATTATTTAACCAAAAATCTAATTTCCTTTGACAGACATAAATTGTTTATTAAACAACCATTAATCAAGAGTACTATTATACTAATTAAGAGAGAATGGCATAATATTGAGCAGAGTTCTTTGAGAACAGGTCCTGATTGGAAATATATGGTAAAATTTTTTTAACTTTATTTTTTATTTTTTAAAATTTACATCCAAATTAGTTAGCATATAGTGAAGCAATGATTTCAGGAGTAGATTCCTTAATGCCCCTTACCCATTTAGCCCATCCCCCCTCCCACAACCCCTCCATCAACCCTCAGTTTGTTCTCCATATTTATGAGTCTCTTCTGTTTTGTCCCCCTCCCTGTTTTTTATTATTTTTGTTTCCCTTCCCTTATGTTCATCTGTTTTGTCACTTGAAGTCCTCATATGAGTGAAGTCATATGATTTTTGTCTTTCTCTAATTTCACTTAGCATAATACCTTCCAGTTCCATCCACGTAGTTGCAAATGACAAGATTTCATTCTTTCTGGTTTCTGAGTAATACTCCATTGTATATATATACCACATGTTCTTTATCCATTCATCCATCGATGGACATTTGGGCTCTTTCCATACTTCAGTTTTTGGTAATAGTGCTGCTATAAACATGGGCGTGCTTGTGTCCCTTCGAAACAGCACACCTATATCCCTTGGATAAATGCCTAGTAGTGCAATTGCTGGGTCGTAGGATAGTTCTATTTTTAGTTTTTTGAGGAACCTCCATACTATTTTCCAGAGTGGCTGCACCAGCTTGCATTGCCACCAACAATGCAAAAGAGATCCTCTTTCTCCGCATCCTTGCCAACACCTGTTGTTGCCTGAGTTGTTAATGTTAGCTATTCTGACAGGTGTCAGGTGGTATCTCATTGTGGTTTTGGTTTGGATTTCCCTGATGATGAGTGATGTGGAGCATTTTTTCATGTGTCGGTTGGCCCTCTGGAGGTCTTCCTTGGAGAAGTGTCTATTCATGTCTTTTGCCCATTTCTTCACTGGATTATTTGTTTTTTGGGTGTTGAGTTTGATAAGTTCTTTGTAGATTTTGGATACTAACCCTTTATCTGATATGTCATTTGCAAATATCTTCTCCCATTCTGTCGGTTGCCTTTTAGTTTTGCTGATTGTTTCCTTCGCTGTGCAGAAGCTTTTTATTTTGGTGAGGTCCCAGTAGTTCATTTTTGCTTTTGTTTCCCTTGCCTCTGGAGACATGTTGAGTAAGAAGTTGCTGCAGACAAGATGGAAGAGATTTCTGCCTGCTTTCTCCTCGAGGATTTTGATGGCTTCCTGTCTTACATTGAGGTGTTTCATCCATTTTCAGTTTATTTTTGTGTACAGTGTAAGAAAGTGGTCCAGGTTCATTCTTCTGCATGTTGCTGTCCATCTTTCTGAGCAGTACTTGCTGAAGAGATTGTCTTTATTCCATTGGATATTCTTTCCTGCTTTGTCAAAGATTAGTTAGCCATATGTTTGTGGGTCCATTTCTGGGTTCTCTATTCTGTTCCATTGATCTGAGTGTCTGTTCTTGTGCCAGTACCATACTTTCTTGATAAGTACAGCTTTGTAATACACTTGAAGCCGGGGATTTTGATGCTTCCAGCTTTGGTTTTCTTTTGCAAGATTGCTTTGGCTATTTGGGGTCATTTCTGGCTTCATACAAACTTTAGGAATTTTTGTTCTAGCTCTGTGAAGAATGCTGGTGTTATTTTGATAGGCATTGGATTGAATATGTAGATTGCTTTGTGTGGTATTGACATTTTTTTTTTACATTTATTTATTTTTGAGAGACAGAGTGAGACAAAGTGAAAGCGGGGGAGGAGCAGAGAGAGAGGGAGACAGAGGATCAGAAGCAGGCTCCAGGCTCTGAGTTGTCAGCGCAGAGCCTGACGCGGGGCTCGAGCCCACAGACTGTGAGATCATGACCTGAGCTGAAGTCAGACATTCAACCGACTGAGCCACCCAGGTGCCCTGGTATTGACATTTTAACAATATTTGTTGTTCCAAACTATGAGCGTGGAATATTTTTCTTTTTTTTTTTTTTTTGTATTTTCTTCAATTTCTTTCATAACCTTTCTAAAGTTTACAGTGTATAGGTTTTTCACTTCTTTGGTTAGGTTTATACCTTGGTATTTTATAGTTTTTGGTACAAGTGTAAATGGAATAAATTCTTTGATTCCTCTTTCTGTTGTTTCATTATTGGCATATAGGAATGCAACTGATTTCTGTGGTTTGATTTTATATCCTGCAACTTTGCTGAATTCATGGATCAGTTCTAGCAGTTTTTTGGTGGAATCTTTTGTGTCTTCCATATAGAGTATCATGTCATCTGTGAAGATTGAAAGTTTGCATCCTCCTTGCTGATTTGGTGTCTGTTATTCCTTTGTGTTGTCTGATTGCTGAGGCTAATACATCTAACACTATGTTGAATAGCAGTGGCAGGAGTGGACATCCCTGAGGTGTTCCTGACTCTAGGGGGAACAGTCTCAGTTTTTCTTCATCTAGGATGATATTAGCAGTGGGTTTTTTTGTATATGGCTTTTATGATCTTGAGGTATGATCCCTCTGTCCCTTCTTTCTTGAGGGTTTTCATCAAGAAAGAATGATGTATTTTGCCAAATGCTTTCTCTGTATCTATCGAGAGGATCATGTGGTTCTTTTCCTTTCTTTTATTAATTTGATGTATCACATTGATTGAGTTGCAGATATTGAACCAGCCCTGCATCCCCGGTATAAATCCCACTTGGTTGTGGTGAATAATTGTTTTAATGTATTTTTGGACCCAGTTGGCTAGTATCTTGTTGAGAATTTTTGCATCCATGTTCATGAGGGATATGGTCTATACTTCTCCTTTTTAGTGAGGTGTTTTTCTGGTTTTGGAATTAAAAAAATACCATTTGATTTTGATGGAAGCAGTAGTAATGTACCTCTTTCATTTCTGATTTTGAGTCCTCTCTTTTTTCTAATCAATGCAGTTATAGATTTGTGAATTTTATTCATCTTTTCAAAGAACCAACTCATGGTTTCATTAATATTCTTGTTTGTTTTTCCATTCTGTATCTGTGATCTAGTCATTATTATTTCCTCGCTCCTACTAGCTTTGCGGTTAGTTTGTTCTTCTCTTTCACATTAAAAAAATTTTTTTAATCTTTATTTATTTTTGAAAGATAGAGTGAGATCAGGGGAGGAACAGAGAGAGAGGGAGACACAGAATCTGAAGCAGGCTCCAGGCTCCAAGCTGTCAGCACAAAGCCCGATGTGAGGCTCGAACTCACAAACCATGAGATCATGATGTGAGCTGAAGTCAGCTGCTTAGCCACCTGAGCCACCCAGGTGCCCCTTCTCTTTCACATTTATTAAGTTGTCATTTTTGGTGGTTGACTGAGATTATTTTTTTTTTAATTTAACACTGTTTACAGCTAGAAATATCCAGCTTAGTACTGTGTTAAGTGTATCTCTTAAGTTTTGGTATGTTGTGTTCCCATTTTAATTATCTGAATATATTTCCTATTTCTGTTGTGATTTCTTATTTGATCCATTGGTTGTGAAGAGTAATTTTTTTTGATCTTCATATATTTGCTGATTTTCCAGTTGTCATGCTATTTATTTCTAGTTTCATTCTAATGTGACTGGAAAAGATATTTTATATGATTTCAGTGTTTAAAAATTTATTGAAACCTGTTTTGTGGGGTAACATATGGTTCATCTAGGAGAATGTTTCAAGGCTACTTAAGAAAAATTTGCATTCTATTTTTGGGTGGAGTGTTCTATCTATGCCTGTTTGGTCCAGTCAAATATTGTTAGTCATATTGTTAGTCATATACTCTATTTCCTTATTTTTCTTCTGCCTGGTTGTTCTGTCCATTATTGAAAGTCTTCAACTATCATAGTAGAGCTGTCCATTTCTCCTTTCATGTCTGTCAGTGTTTGCATTTGTTTAAGAGCTCTGATATTTGGTGCATTTATAATTGTTATATCTTCTTGATGATTTGACCCCTTTACCATCAAATAATATCCTTGTTTGTTTCTTACAACAGTTTTAAATGGAAAGTCTATTTTGTCTGCTAATAATATAGCAACTCCTGCTCTCTGGGTTTCTCTTTGCATGAGATATTTGCATCCTTTCATTTTCAACCTAGGCATCTCCCAAATCTAAAGGGAGTGTTTTGTAGAAAGCATGTATTTGGACCCATTTTTTTTTCTTAATTCTGCCAGTCTATGTCTTCTGATTGGGGAGTTTAACCTATTTATAATGAAGTAATTACAGATAGGTAAGGACTTATTATTGCCATTTTTAAAATTGGTTTTCTGTATGTCTTACAGCTTTATTTTTGTCCCTTATTTCTTTCCTTAATGTCTTTCTGTATGATTAGGTGATTTTTTATAGCAATACATTTTGATTCTCTTGTCGTTTTGTTTTTTTGTTTGTTTGTATTCTATAGTTATTTTCTTTGTGATTACCATAGTGATGACATATAGCATCCTAAAATTACAACAATGTATTTTAAACTGATAATAGTTAAGTTCAATCACATAAAAAAGTCTACTCCTTTATACCTCTGCCCTCTTCTACCCCTTGATTTTATGTTACTGATGTCACAAAATATCTATTTTTATTAGAGTATCCATTAGCATAGTTTCATTATTTTTATGCTTTTGCTTTTTAAATTATATAAAAGAATAAAAAATGGAGTTACAAAGCACAATTAAAATAATACAGGTTTTTATATTTATCCAAATATTTACCTGTACTGGATAACTTTATATTTCCATACAGCTTTGAGTTCCTGTCTTGAGTATCCTTTCATTTTAACTTGAAGGGCTCATTTTAGCATGTCTAAAGTCCTGTCATTTTAACTTGAAGGACTTCTTCTAGGGCAGGTCTAGTGGTATTGAACTCTCCCTCAGCTTTTATTCATTTAGGAATGCTCTCATTTCTCTCTCTCTCTCTCTCTCTCTCTCTGTTGTTGTTGTTTTTTTGTTTGTTTTGTTTTTTGTGGGGTTTTTTTTTTTTGCAG
The DNA here is from genome assembly GCF_022837055.1 of Prionailurus viverrinus. NCBI lineage: Eukaryota > Metazoa > Chordata > Mammalia > Carnivora > Felidae > Prionailurus > Prionailurus viverrinus. Next base: position 59,611,660 of record NC_062562.1, on the reverse strand, counting down.
TACAGTTCTGCTGTATATAGAACTTTTGGTGAATTTTATTTTTTCTTCCAGCAAAAAATATATTTAAATATATTATCCCACTACCTTCTGACCTGCATGGTTTCCCCTGAGAAATCTGATCTTACTGAAGATCCTGTATTTGTAAGGAGTCTTTTCTCTTGTATCTTTCAAGATTATCTCTTTGACTCTGACTTTCAGTGGTTTGGTTATAATGTTTCTTGGTGTGGGCCTCTTTGAGTTTGTCCTCCTTGAGTTTGTTGACCTTTTTGCATTTGGATATGCATGGATTTCCTCAAATTTGGGGAAATTTGGCCATTATTTATTCAAATAAGCTCTCTGCCCCTTTTTGTCTCTCTTCCCTTTCTGGGAAACACATGAGATGGATGGATGGATGGATGGATGGATGGATGGATGGATGGATCTGATTAATGGTGCCCTATAAGTCCTGTAAGCTCTCTGTTCACTTTCCTTCATTTTTTTTTGTTGTTGTTTCTGAGACTTGATAATTTCAAATGACATTATCTTCAAATTCACTGATTCATTCTTCTTCCTGTTTGAGTCTGCTGTTGAACCCCTCTAGTGAATTTTTCAATTCAGTGATTATATTTTCCAGCTGCATATTTTTCTTGGTTCCTTTGTAAAAGTTTCTCTTTGTAGATATTCTCATTTTGTTATCATCATTTCCCTAGATCTCTATCCATGTCCTCCTTTAGTTCTTTGAACATATGTAAGACAGTTATTTTAAAGTCTTTATTAAATAAGAGAGTGAGAAAAGTGGGGCTCACCCAAAGTGGGGTTTGTGCTCACCCAAAGAGGGCTCAAGTTCATCTACCATGAGATCATGACCTGAGCTGAAGTCAGATGCCTATCCAACTGAGCTACCCAGGCACTCCCTGCCTTCTCATCTTTTGTCAAAAAATTGGCATTTGAGAAAATAGCTACCTCTCCCAGTTTTTGCAGACTTGCTCATGAAAGGGAGGACCTTCACTAATCAGTCTGGTGTGAAGGCTTAAAGTCTTTTCAGGCTTTTTGTGGGCATGTGTCTTCCCTGGGCCTGTATATGTACTTTTTTTTCCATTCCAATTTACCACACATGGCTGCTATTAAATGTTTTAATTACCTTGGGCGCTTGGGTGGCTCAGTCAGGTGAGCATCCAACTTTGGCTCAGGTCATGATCTCACGGTTAGTGAGTTTGAGCCCTGTGTCAGTCTCTGTGCTGACAGGTCAGAGCCTGGAGCTGGCTTTGCATTCTGTGTCTCCCTCTCTGTCCCTATCCAGCTTGTTCTCTCTCTCCCTCTCAAAGTAAATAAACATTGAAAATTTTCTTTAAAAACCTTTTAACTATCCTAAAAAACTCAACATTGCTTCTCCTTGGGGACTTACATGCTTTATTGTACTTTTCCGTCTATAGTCTTTGCCCCAGGCATGCATGGGCCTGCAATACCCTGCAGCTGTACTGTATCCAGCACCCCGGATACAGGGTTTCAGCAGCCTGGAAACTGATATCCAAACTATGCCACCTTTTCCTTTGATCTCCAAGTCCAGAAAAATGGAAACTACACCCTCAGGTATCCTCCAGGAAGGCCAGGATGTTGCAGACTGGTCCACTGTTTTCCTTCTATCCTGAGGAAGGCACCATGCACTGCACTACTCTGTACCAAGGAGGAAGTGGTGCAAGGATAAGCAAAGACACTGTTGGATTTTCTACTGTTCTAAGTGTGGGTTTTTCTTGGTGAATGGTCACTTGATTTTGCAAATCCTTGGCTGGTTTCTAGAGCTCTCACAAAGCTGTTTTGGTCAGTCTCTTGTTTTACTTGGTATTTGCATGGGGGGAATGAGGCCTGGAGCTTCCTAGCCTTCCATCTTGCTGATATCATTCTCCCTCACTTTTCTTTTAAATTTGTTTTTTTGTTTTACTTTAGTGTGTCTTCTAGTAATCAGATAGGATTTGTTGGAAGTGAACTTTTTGGACATTTGCAGTATGACAATATTTTATCTTCACAATTGGATGCCAACCTGGAAGGGTAGAGAATGCATGGTTCACAATTATTTTCCGTCAGTACTGAGGCATATTTTCAGGGTCTTCTTGTGGTCAGTGTGGCTGATGGAAGCCTCATAACTTTTAAAAATAAAATTTTATTTTTAAGTAATGTCTATACCCATTGGGGGGCTCAAACGCACAACTCTCATATCAAGAGTTACATGCTCTACTGACTGAGCCAGCCATGCCCCCCTGGAAGCCCCATTAGTTTTAGAATCTAATTTCTTTTAGATTATTTGTTCACCTTTCTACCTGGACTTTTTGGTATATTTCTCTTTATCAGCTATGTTCATCATGTCTCTGGCAAGGGCCTTTTCTCATTACCTTACATATATCTTAGATTTTTCTATCTAAAGGGTTATGCCTGTCTTCAGTTCTATGGAAACCTTGTTGCTGCTGTTACTTATAATATTTTGGTATTCATTCTTTCTGTCACCCCACCCCCTACCCCCTACTACTACTATTGGGTGCACAATGCAACTTCTGAATCTACCTTCCGAGTTCCTTAACTTTCTTTTCACATTTCTTGTATTTGTGTCTGGTCTGGGGGAATACTTCTGCTTGATGTTTGATTTCACTAAATCACTTTCCATCTCTCTGACCATTGTGTATTGAGGTCATCTAATGAAGAGCTTTTGTTTGTTTCTGTCTTTTTTTTTTAATCCTCTCTTTTAAATTCAGAGATCACGTTTGTACTTTCTAGAATTTAAAATTGTCTTTTCACTTACGGGAGCACCATTCTCCCACATCTGTTAATTTGCTTGCCCTAGAGTCTTATTCAGTTTCCTGTTTTGACTGTTTCCTTAGATTTTTGTGCTTCCATTGGTTGAGTCTGATGAATCTCTTTCATGATTGTGACCTTCCTTTCATGAACAGTGATTTTTGGTTGGTTGAGCATCATTTTATTTTAGCTTTCCTCTTACTCTGTGAATCTCTGAATGCTCTCCTTTAGAGGAGGATACTTGTAGTGATTGGGGTGGGGGGGGGTGAGTCAAAATAGGTTACCTGGAAGTATGTGCCAGTAACTGGGCTTATGGGTCTAGAGACTCTTTGTCCATCTTATCATGGCCACTCTGGGCACTGCTTTGCCTTTTTAACCCCAACACACACACACACACACACACACACACACACACATACACACACACACACACACACACACACACACACACTACTTCTGCTTAGAGCCCAATGGCCAGGTGTCTCATTGTTGGCAAACAAGGGAAGAGGCCAACTCTTCTGGATATTCCTGCTCTGCTCTCTGAGCTAAAGCCCTTTCAGTTGTCCCAGGCTCCCTTCTGCTCCCATCATCCCCAGGGCTACCTCTGCTTTGTGCAGTAGACCTTTTGGTTATGGGTCCTTCCTCCAACCTAACTCCTGCTTTACATTATTTAGGGATGCCCTCTTAAGCTGTGTTAAACTATAGATACCTCTTTTTATTTTCCACAACTTGTGTCCATTTTAAAAATCATTTCCAACCCTATGATCCTGTGTTTGACTCCGAAATATGAATATGGACTCATGTTTGTTTTAATATGTATTCAGATAGGTACAACAATAAACATGGGTATGTGTACATACATGGGTTAGGATCAATCCATACATACATTTTCTAGCTCTCCCACTAACAGAACCTAGAAGCAGTACCATCCCAGTGGCACCTAGCACATCTGCCATCTAGGTCTTGATTTCTGATACCATTCTTCAATAAAAGAAGCCAAAATTCTTGGGAAAATGGTTCATCTTAGGACTGGGGCAGAGAAAATACAAGATGTACCTGGAGTATCGGATGGTGCCAGAAAGTAAGGAAGTACTAAACAGCATGTGGGTGCATGTCAGAAAGACAACCTTAATGAGCTCCCAATGGCCACAGTGGGAGCAGTGTTAGCGACAAAATAAATATAATAGTATTATGACCTCAAGAATAAATACCCATGAGTCCAGTCATACCATGTAAATAAATGATTTAAGAGGGGGAGAAGGGACCACTGTATCTCAGAGAAAATTTTATGTGCAAAGAATGAAGGAAATATAAAATCACCATTAGAATACCATACTGATCATTGCACAGGCAAAATCCACTAATGAATTAGTAGGTGGCACTTGAAGTAGAAATAGGGTCTTTGCTTGGCCCCAAACTATGTCCTCAAATCTTTGATACATTGTTCTCTAGGAGGTGAAGCTGGATTCCCTTGCCTTGAATATGGAATGGGCCTAATGACTCACTAGTAAATAACAGAGTATTGGAAGGGAAACACAATAAGTTTATAGTGGAGAATCCTGGCAGACACAACCTGAACCAAGGACCAAGGTTAAGGCCACATCTCATCAGCCATGTTGGTATGACAGCTCTCCAGATACCACGTGAAGAGAAAAGCACTATACCTCTGCAGCCTGATTTCCCTCAAAACTCAATAATCTCAGTGTAATCATGAGGAAAACCAGACAAACCCATTTGAGAGACATTGTACAAAATATCTAATCAAGTACTCTTCGAGAGTGTCAAGGCCATGAAAGACAGTGAAAGGTGAGGAACTGCCACATATTGAAAGAAACCAAGGAGACATGATGACTAGCTACATGGGCAGCCTGAATTGACACCCTGGGACAGAAATAGGACACTAGTGAAGAAACTGGAGACATCTGAATATGTTCTGTCATTTAGTTAATAAAGTTGTACTAACCTTAATGTCTCAGTTGATAATTGTCCTGTGGTTATATAAGCTGTTAACATCAGAAGAAGCTGAGTGAAGGGTATACAGGAAAGTATATTAACTTGAGAACTCCTTTGAAGTCTAAAATTATTTCAAAATAAAAAGATTGTCTTTCCCTACCCTTCAGTTTGGTTAGGAAGGATAGTAAAACATTCAGTCCTCCATCTTAATCCAGTAAGTCTTTTTTTTGTTATTGGAAAAATATTTGGTATATTTGTTATTGGGAAAAAATATACAAAATAATGACAAATTGGGTTTTTTTATTGTGAATAAGCTAAGTGTCCTTCTGAAGATAAAACTCACTGGGTAAGTCAGGATCCTGGCAGGAGAGAGGTGGCACATACAGATGGAAGCTGAGCAGGGTTTAATGAAGAGTTGACCACACTATGGGCAGGGTTATGGGAAACCGCAAAAGGGCAGTGAATCACCCTAGGACTGGCAATAACAGGAAGTGATGATCAGTCTAAGCTGAAAGGGTCAAGAGGATGGGTAGAGGTAGGGATGATTCTCAGAACCAGGGAGAGCTGTAGGAAAGGGCCATCTGGCTGGTGCTGCAGGTCTGTGTGCAGGAGTGCAGCCACTGGGGCAGTGGGAAGGGCACAGAGATGCTCATACCCCACCCTCACTCTTGCTGTCCCTCCAGTGACTTTCCATGACTCCCCAGTGACCAAAACCAACCAGAAGCAACAGGGCAAGGGAGCTTGTATATGCATCTATATGGGTCAGCCTTCCAGGTACAATCCAGACCCAGAGAGGTGCCTGGAGGAATGTCATCTTCATGGTCTGAATCCGCTAAAGCAACCCTGTTATGATGTAGCCAATAAGGAAAGATTTAGAAAATATAGAACTGAGATAGGACCTCATAGGATTTCACATAGCAATTTATACTTGTAAGACATTAAAAGACATTTTAAAATGTTCAAGTCTGTGTTATCCAAATGAACATTTGGGAAGGGCCTCCCCAAACCTCTCCCACTGAGATGAATCTAGGTCAGTCTCCATAATAGATGTCCCAAATTCCCACTGATTTTCTCTTTACGTTCTTAGCAAAAAGCCACTGAGCCTGTGCTTGGACTGGCTTTGTTTCTCCAGCTCTTACCTGGACATCGCTGGGGCCACCATTCCAGGGTAAAGCAGTATCCATCTACCTTGATGGAGACCTGCTCCCAAGTGCCCCCTCCCTATGGGTTATCTTGCTAGTCTTGTTCTGCCCTGCTTCCTTCCCTACCTTTTGCTGCCTTGGTCTGTTCCCCACTGGAAAATGGGCCATCCATTCCACATGCTCTGAAATCCTATTTCCTTAGCATCCCACCCCTTCTCACAGCTTCTTTCCCTCAGGTCTTCCTCCTTCCTTGTTTGTATGAGTTCTGCAAGCTCCCCAGCCCTCCAGTCCTCATGCTGCACCTCTTGGCATCACTCCCTTTCTGGTTCAGCCATTGAGGAAGGAATGCCCTTCTGATTAATACCCAGGGGTCAATGGGCCGGTAACTCCCCCTTATCTGATGAGTACAGGGTTAGAGTTGGTGGATTGATAGGACACAGTAAATGCACTGGTTGAGTCCAGCAAGCACCCAGCATAGCATGGAGCAGAGAAGGGAAATGAGCCTGTTGGCCTTGCATGTTTGGTGTGTGGCAAGCTGTGTAGCTGTGTTCTGTTCCACCTTAGTCCCTTGTCCCGGTGGGTACTCCCAAAGTGCATATTAATCTACCTGTGTGAAGTAAAAGTCACCTGGCTCCATGGCGTGTGCTACACCTGAGGTTTCCATCATGCTGAAAAGAAATGCCTCCCCTTATTTAAAAATGAAAAGTAATTTTATTTTTTTCTTTGGAGTTCAGGAACATAATGAACTAATACAAAGGAGCTAGAAAAGTATATTTGCTTGAAACCTTTTCTTATCTACATCTTGAATTTTGCGGTAAAATTCTATGAAATTAGAAGCTGACTACCATTTTTGAAAGGAGAAAATTGTATTTCCGATCATGTTTTTTTTTTTATCTTAAGAAGGACTTAAACGTTTCTTAAATGGGATGATTTGCAGAAGTGAGATTGAGAAGGTTAGTGGTCAGCTGAGATGTGACTTGCTGTTAGGGGGGAAAAGGGATTGCAGGTGCTGGGGAGAACATGCCTAAAGACCCAGCTGAGGATGCAAACCAGCTTCTCAGCAGGGGTCCTCCCCCTGCTGCCCATGGATGAGTTTGAGAGGTGGCTCTGAAATTGTTGGTGACGCTTACCTCTGTGTGTGCTTGAATACTCGAGTATGGAAGAGATGGTTCATGACACCATCTTATTCTCAAAGGTATTTGTGTCTTACCTTCCCATCCCACGTCAGTTTTGAAAGTTGAGCAGAATAATTTGTTCTGGTGTTAATGAAATGGTATTTGCTGATTTCTTTCCTGAGAGATCGCCTTTTCCAGGAAGGCTTCATGTGGCTTTTTGACCAGCCAGACTTACCCTTTGCCCTTTTCTTTTCATCCTAGGCCAACACTGGACAAATTGATGACACCCAAGAACAGCACAGAGTTATCAGCCGTAACCTCGCCCTCATTCAGGTGACTCTCCCCTTTGTCCATTTGATGAATCTCCTTCCTGCTTTGAATCTGCAGTCAGGCCTGCTCCAGGTAGGAAGAGCAAAGACTAAGTGAGCCCTTGTCCCTGTACTCCAGACTGAGCTTTGGGAATGGACCCCTCATCCATTCTGTAACCACACTCATGTGGCACAGACCACACTCATGTGGCAGCTGGAGGCTCAGCCCAACTACAGGCACTGGCACCGGAGTGTAGATGCCTCTTCTTAGAACCCAAGTTCCCTCCAGCTTCTCCACCTCCTTCTTTCCAAGACAGACTTATTGAAAGATTCGCCTATACTTACTTACTCCTGTTTCTTATAGCATGGACAGGGCTAACTGCCTTCTCTTCCCACTGTCTTGACTCGAGCTGTGCTTGCCAAAGTCACTGACATCCTAATTGGTATACTGCCTCGTGCATATGATCCTGCTTATAGTTTCTGGAGATTCTTCCTGCCTGGAAGTTCCTCCTTGGCCCCACTCCTGCCTCTCAGCCTGTGCCTTCTCAGCTTTTGCAGGATATTCTCCAACCCCCACACCTTTGTCCCTTAAATGTTTCATGCGTGTTCAAACTTGAACCTCCTTCTAATAGACCCTAGTTGGGCTAAGTTTTCATCCGAGGAGTCTCAGAGTATTACAAAATCAGGAAGCCTAGAGCAGGGGGAGACTGGGAACAAATTGGCTCAGGGCAAGAGAGGAAGTAGTTTTATCCAGAACCTTCTGGGCTTCTTTGGCTGGGGGCAGCCTGCAGCTGCACAAAGCACCTGGATTCTAAGATCAGACAGGCTGGTGTTAAGGCTGTCATTTATCAACAGGTTGGCCTTGGGCAGACCACACAAGACTTGCTTAGCTGTATCTCCCTGTCCATCAGAGTAGGTGGATATCCACTTTAACTCTCACCTGGGTTCTAGAGCCACTGTTTCTGGCTGTCTATGGGGCATCTCCATTTGCCCCTCCCCGAAGCATCCCTGAAACACCTTAGCCAGATCTGGCATCATCACCTTATATCCTCACACTCACCTCTTGTGAAGTCCCCAATCCCTAAGAGTTTGATGGTTGAAAGTTCATTTTGGGGGTCGACACTTGGGCAAATCACCTCATCTTATCTGTAAGATGGTCTGTTGTGAGGTTTCAATCATGTAAGGCCATGGCACTTGGCCACATGTGGTAAACTCCCAATCATGGTAGCTGTGCCTAGTGAGGAGTCTTCCCATTAATCAAGCCTGAGACCGAGTCTCTCTCAGCATCTCTGCTCCTCAACCTTATGACCACTCGCGGAGGAGTCTGCCTCTGAGCTGTATTTGAATCCAGCCCTGCTTCTTTTCTTCCTTGCCTTGGCCTCTTGGTCTCCTGCATCACTGACATCAAACCTCTTCATTGCCCCATGTTCCTTCCCCTCTGGCTCCCCTCTGCTTGGACACCTGAGTGACCTTTTCTAAATCCTAGAGCTGATCAAACTGCCTCCTCCTGAAGCTCCTTTGTTGGTTCTACTTGTCAAAGTGTAGGCCTGGCCCAAAGGTACTCCTGGTCTGGTCCTGTCCCTTCCACAGCCTGATGTCCCCCACACCTGCTGCCTTTGTGTGTGCCTTTCCTTGGAATGTCCTGTCTCTTCTTATTCTTCCGGCAATGAAGTTCCAATCAAGTCTCAGTTCCAGCCCAACACCAGGTACTCTTTGGGGCCTTGCACATGCAGCTGCAGCTGACCTGGTTGCAATTCTGTGTGTAGATGTCTGCCTTCTCCACTTGAGCCGAGTCACCTGTGCCAGGACCATGGCCTATGGCTGAAGAGCTTTGCAGATTAAATGAGATGCTCGTGATACCCTTAACAGAGAGGCTGGCAAGGGGCAGGTAATAAGTGCCTGAGCTACAAGTTTCCAAATCCTTGTCCATATGCATGCACATTTCCACATGATCGATTCTCAACCAACATTCATTAAGTCCTGACCTGGGCCAGACACTGGCTTGGCACATTCTGGTTCATAGCATGGATATAAGTTTGTCTCTTCTGTTTGTTAAGGAGCTTAACATTGAGTCACACATGATCCAATAAATTTCATAATTGAACTTTTACTAACTTCATATTCTATCAAAAATATACCCAACAGTAATATTTAAAATATACCCAAGAGTGATTTTTAACAACTGGTAGGGCCCAGGAACTCAACTAGTAAGACTGAAGAGCAGCCACTAAGAGCTGGTCCAACAGGGCCGTTGCAAACTGTCTAAATTCAGCCCTATCCCACCTCATTCGACCTTCATCACATGGGTGCACATAAAATTGTTTGTAGGCTTCTGCTCAATAAATTACACCACAATGACATTATTCTCTTTTTGCACGAATTTCTGAAGATAACTTCCCACAAGTTCACAAGGTATGAACAATTTAAAGATCTAGATTTTTCCAAAAAGGATTATAAAATATTTCAATGCTTAGTATTAAGTAATAGCACCAATGTTAATGTTTTAATTATTAGTTTCTCCATAACCTCACCAGCATTGAAAGTATTCTTCTCAACTACTTTGTATTTGCCATATAGGTGTATGTGGCCATAGACAATATATGCTATGACTTTCTGTGTTTTTTTTAAATATTGTTTTATTTAAGTAATGTCTACACCCAACCTGGGGCTTAAACTCATGACCCCAAGGTCAAGAATCACATGCTCTTCCAACTGAGCCAGACAGGTGTCCCTGTCTTTCTGTGTTTTTTTAAGCACAAAAAGTATTATGCTGTACATGTAATTCTGTAACTTGTACTTTTAAGAATGACTTAATGAATGAAAATCACTTAGAATAGCAGATAGCACTCAGGAAATGTCAGCTCCAGTCATTATTCTCATTATTACGTGGTTCTTTGTTCACATGTGCAAATGTTGTACTGAGAAAATGCTAGATCATAAGGTATATGGGTAAATTGTAGCCAAGTTTCCTCCCAGAATTCCTGTACCAATTTTACCACCATCTATATGTAAGAGAACCATTTTCCCACATATTTGTCAATATCTATTTTATATTATCAATCTTTTAAATTTTTAAAAATTTATCTAATGTTTATTTCTGAGGGAGAGAGAGAGAGAGAGAGAGCAGGGGAGGGGCAGAGAGGGAGGGAGAGAAAGAATCCCAAGCAGGCTCCACATAGATGGCACAGAGCCCACTGCAGGACTCGAACCCATGAACCTTGAGATCATGAACTGAGCTGAAAGCAAGAGTCAGATGCTTAACCGACTAAGCCACCCAGGTGCCCCTAAACCTTTTAAATTTTAATTTTACCTAGTCTGGGGGATAAATATAGTGTACCCATGCACTCATTGATTGATTCATTCATTGGATAAGCACAGACAAGGGCTTAGCACCTGCTGAGTTCCCCACCCCCCCCCACCCCCCGCCAAAACTGAGGGCACTGACCTTTTCATAGAGGAACACCAACATCAATTACAAAGAAATAAGATACCTACTTTCAAATTGGGATTAATTTTTTTTTCCTATTACTTGGGAAGCTGGTCACATTTTTATTTGCTTTTTAGCCATTTGTATTTCCTTTTTGTATCTTGTCAATTTATTCCCCTTGTACATTTTTCTGTTGGGTTATCTTTTTTAAAAAGTTGGCGTTGCTTGGGGTGCCTGGTGGCTGAGTCTGTTAAACATCTGACTTTGGCTCAGGTCATGATCTTGCAGTTCATGAGTTCAAGCCCCACATCGGGCTCTGTGCTGACAGCTCAGAGCCTGGAGCCTGCTTCAGATTCTGTGTCTCCCTCTCTCTCTGCTCTTCTCCTGCTCATGTTCTTTCTCTCTCCCCTTCAAAAATAAATAAACATTAAAAAAAACAAAAGTTGGCATTGCTTTGTAAAATGGACTTCATGATTTTGATCACTAACCCTTTATTACTTATAAATGGAGATATTTTCTCCTGCTCAATTTCTGTCTTTGAAGTTTGTGGTATCACATAGAAGTCATACTTGGATTTATATACAGCTTATTTCATTTTTCTTCATAGATTTTACATATCTTCAGAAGGAGTCTTTCTCTAATCCAAAATCTGAAACACATTATCCTATATTTTTTTCTTTTCATACATTAGGTTTTATGTTTAGTGGGGGGGGTGTGTATGAATGGTATAATGTAGGAATCCTTTTTTTTCCCCTAGATATCCACTTTTCCTTACCCTGTTTATTCAGTACCCACCCATTCCATACTGATTAGATATGCCACCTTTATCATACTAAATTTCCATATATAAATTTTCATCTATTCTTGATGGTGTTCCTGGACTCCAATCTGTCCTGCTGATCTATTTGTCTATTTTTGTGCCAGTACCACCCTGTTTTAATTACAGTAGCCTTAAAACTAAATATTGGTAATGAATGTGCCAAACTCCCTCTTGATCTTTTTTCTCAAGGTGTCTTGGCTGTTCTTGCACATCTACTCATCTTTGTAGAACTTAAGATAAGTTGTCAAGTGCCATGAGAAGTCTTGTTGGGACTTTCACTGGAATCACATGGGTTAACTTGGGGAACATTTTCATCCATATATATGGTAGAGTTCTTTGTTTTTTTAGGCTTCTTTAATAATACAGCATGTTTCCATTGAGACATTTGGATTACAGTTGATCCTTGAACAATATGGGTTTGAACTGCATGGGTCCACTTATAGGCAGATTTGTTTTCATAAATACAGTAATGCAAATGTATGATTCCTTATGATGTTCTTAATTTTGTTTTCTCTAGCTTACTTTATTACGAGAATACAGTATATAATATAGCATACAAAATATGTGTGAATCAAGTTTGTGTTATGGATAACGCTTCTGTTCAGCAGTAGGCTGTTAGTAGTGAAGTTCTGAGGGAGTGACAAGTTATACACAGGTTTTCAACTTTACACAGTGTCGGTGCCCCTAATGCCAGTGTTGGTCAAGGGTCAACTGTACTGATAACATGCCAGTATTGATACTGAGATCTGGGCACCTCATGGTACTGGCCTGCATGAGCAGCAGAGGTGTGATGCCACTGAGATGAGATGGGAATTGCAGCCGGGATGGGGGAGAATGGAGAGAAAGAGGGCCACCAGCATGAAGGGCAATTGCCAAGGAAGGAAAGTCTGGGAGAGAGACAGAGTGTGCACAGAGACTTCCAAGGCATAGCTGTGGATCGTGGAGTTTCCACATTGCAGGAGAAGTTGCTTGTCTGAGCAGCTGGGGGTTACAGAGCACTTTTGCCCAGACCAGTGAGAGGAGCCACGAGCAAGAGACTGGTGGCTCTTGGCCAAGGGCTGAGTAGGAGGTGAAGATTTCATGATGGAAAATGGCATCAAACAAGTTGCAGAACAAGAAAACAATAGTTTTCAAGGAGTTGGATTAAAGCGACGTGTTTGTTTTTTCCAGGTGGGAGGGGCTGTTGGCAAATTTTAGGGTAAGGGAAGGAAGTTGGGTAACCTCAAGGTCAGAGAGGAGGCAGAGGCAAAGGCAGGGAGGAACAATGATGGTCAGAGACACCTTTCCTCATGTTTCTGATTTCTGCCCTGACAGGTGCAGGCCACCACTGTGGGGTTCCTGGCTGCTGTGGCCGCCCTGCTGCTGGGTGCTATGTCTAGGGAGGAGATGGACTTTGTGAAGGTGGAGTTGCTGTGTGCCAGAAGTGTCATCACAGCCTTTCTCACCGCATCTGCCTTAGGTGAGCTGTGCCCCCACCCCAGTTACCACCCCCTCCTAGCTCTCTCTGTCCTCCATTCTTCAATACTTTGCTCTCAACTCTTTGTGTTTCAGTTCCTTGAGATGTGGAAAATGGGTGCACTAATGGTGGGGCCTCACATGTCCTGCCAGAGGATGGGGGAGAGCCTATTAGTTAAGTCTCCAAGCCCCACCTTATGGATGGGCAAGGAGGACAATGAGTCCTTTCTTAGGCAATGTATGTGTGCAGGAGTGAGCTGCTGACTCCATTTCTCTTCCCTCTGCTTGTTCAGAGAACTGGCCTTTGCTCAGTGGACACATTCATCTGTTCATCCACCCTCCATCCATTCAATGTTTCTTGAGCACAGCTTGTGAATGGGCCTGTGGAAGATTCTGGCATCTGCAGTCCTGTCGGGAGCAAGACTCTAGCATTAGCTTCAATTTCATCTCTGCAGAGAGGTCTTTTCTGACTCACTCAAGTTCTGCCCTCTGCCCTTCTCCCCAGCTGCTGACATGCTCTTCTGCACTATGCACCTGTTTTCCTTATTGAGCACTTACAAACATCTGCAATTGTTCATTTTCTTCATTCTTTTCTGTCTCACCCCTTTGCTAGAATGTCAGCTCCTCAGAGAGGTGCCCTGTTAGAATAGGGCTTCTCCTATTCTGCTCCTGTCACACCGCCTGCCATGCATCAGATGCTTCCTCCATGTCTGCAGAAGGCGGAACACACAAGGAGTGACAAACAACCCTGTATTCAGGGAGCTCACTCATCTCAGGCGCAACCATGCTTACCATGCAATTACCATAGAATGTCCCCCCATTCGCTCCTTACTCAGTACTTACTGAGTGTCTACTGTGTGCCAGTCACTGGTGCAGTGGAGGGGATGCACTGGTGAGTAACTGCACTGTTTTGTGATGTGTTCTGGTTTGGAGTGAGACATCAATATGCAAGCACATAGCAAATTTCAGCTAAGTGCAAGTGTCTCCTTTTTGAAGCCTCTCTGATCAGCTCTCTAGCATCACCCCCCCCCCATTCATAGTCCTGCTTTCTTTTCATGTCCTGTTTTTTACTTCAAATCCTTGTTCACTTACTTGTGTGCTATCTGTCCCTCCACCCAACAAGCATTTACTGTTTGAGTCCAAAGCCTGATGGCTATTTTCAACACCTAAAATAGGCATATTACCAGCTGCCAAATGTTTGCTGAATGAGCGGACTTCATTTTGGTTCTCTTCTGGACTGCATGTCTGAGTGTCTCTCGCAAACAATGTGCACGTATAAGAAAGAATAAGTGCTAACTGTGAATTGGATTTGCATTTACCCTTCTGTTCTCCATCTGACTGCCCATGAAACACCTTTGAGCTCAGCTCTCTGTAAGGATAATGTGGCAGGTTATTTAGTGGTTTCTCTTCATTCCTGTGCTAGTGTATGTAATCGGGATGGAGGGTAAGAGTGCAGAAACCCAGGAACAAATTCATAAATTGCACTTCCCTGGGCAGACTGCTCCTGGTCATGTACCTGTGCCTGTGCACACGGGGCAGGGGCTAGGGCGCCATCACTCAGTCTGTCCAAGGGAAGAGAAGAATGAGTATGCCACACCTTGTGGAGAAATAGAGCCCAAGAGATACTTGATATGAAGTCTCCTCTGAAAACAACACAATCCAATGATTCCAGAGGCCAGTCCTGTTCCTGTGGAGTCTTGTAGAGAATGTCATTCCTAGCTCCCCATTTTCCAGATGAGGAAAGTGAAGCATAGATGAGGGGTGAAGTTCAGCAACATGGACATAAACTGGGTTGTCCAAAGATGTGTAGAAGTTGAGGAGCATGGCTGGTGGCTCATAGTGTGACCTCAGCATGACTGCTGTAAAGCCAGGTGGTGGTGGTGGTTTTTAATAAGTGCTCTCAAACTGGTGGTTTTGATGTAGTCCCTGTTTTTCACCAGACCACCAGCCACACAGACTCAACCTCACTTAGAATTGGCATTTCAAAAGAGATAAAGTAGCTATGACCTGGTCACAAAATAGGGCACAAACTGTGGTCAGTGGCAGCAGTGTTAGTAGGCCTTGAGGTGATAATTCTAATTATATTTAGAGTTACAGAGTAGTGAGTAAAGTATTTAAACACCAAGAGCCAAGATACAATGTGTCTTTTAAAAAATGTTTATTTATTTATTTTGAGAGAAAGAAAGAGTCAGTGGTGCGAGCTTAAGCAGGGGAGGGGTAGAGAGAGAGGGAGAGAGAGAGAGAATGCCAGGCAGGCTCCGTGCTGTCATCACAGAGCCTGACATGGGGCTTGACCCCACAAACCATGAGATCACGACCTGAGTCAAAACCAAGAGTTGGACGCTTAACTGACTGAGCCACCCAGGAGCCCCCAATGCTGTTGGATTAAGTCCTAGGCAGTAGATGAGGGCTGGAAGATTGCATGTGACAGTCATCTCAGAACACAGTCAGAACACAAAATAGGACCCAGGGAGGTATAGTGGCCACGAGAATGTGTCTCTTGGGTTTCCAGTGCTACACCCAAAAATTTACCCCCACTCCCCACTGTTAGAGGTTAACCTGCTGCCTTCGCCCAGTGGTGGCCCTGCCAGGATCCTGAGATGGGTCTGTTCGCCAGAGATGTAGACCTGCTGACAATGCTGTGCTGTTGTCTGCATGTGCTTCCCCTGCTTTCCTTCCTGTCTTCCACTGTGGGTGGCCTACATGCCATCTTGTGGCTCTCCCAACACCCCTGTGGCCCCCCATTCCTCCTCACAGGCCTTGTCCCTAACAAACTTCTCATGTGGCTAATCCCATTGGGGTACCTGTGTCCCCAGGGACCCCGACAGACACAAGATGCTGTGCTCTGCCCCTGGGGCTCTGTTGCTCAGAGTGGTTTTGGAGTCTTCTTCCTGTCAGGGAGCAGCTGTGAGCTTCACATCTGTAGTTTCTGGTTTGGGAGCCCAGGAACTACCTCCCTGCTGTCTCCCCCATGGGTTTGAGTGTATCCTCAAAGCTTCCAGGCTGCTTCTTAACATCACGCCTGCAAGTGACAGGGTCCACCCTACTGCAGCCTTCTCAGGCTTCAGAATAGCGGGGAAACCGAGTGTTAGGGCAGCCTGGCTCAGGCGAGGGCTGTGTGGATACAGAAAAGTTACTGAGCAGCCTCCTGACCACTTTCTCATCCTGTGCTTTGAGTTTCCTCTGCCACCTCCCTGCAGGAATGCTGATGGTCTGCATAGTAATTGGTGCTCGGAAGCTTGGGGTCAATCCAGACAACAACATTTCCATGCCCATTGCTGCCAGCCTGGGAGACCTCATCACGTTGTCCATCCTGGCCTTTGTTAGCAGCTTCTTCTATAAACACAAAGGTAAGAGGTACCCCTTGAGATGGGGCACACGAACAAGGCTGGGTCCAATGTTGGCAAACAGCAAGCTCTCCCATCCACTCAGGTCAGCAGATAAGTTCAGTCTCCACCTTAGGGCAGGGGTGTGCAAGGAGACCAGGGAGGGCCAGAGGATGGCCTGGCTACTTCAGTGTGCCCTCATAGGTTAACAGAGCCTCCATGGGTAAGTCATGTGTCACACCGGACATGTACAAACCAGCTGGGAAGGGACTCCCAAGGAGGCATGTCATAGCCATGGGCAGCAGCATATGCTCTCCCTGCTGGTGTGAGACAGAAGAAGCCCAGGTCTCCTCAGAAGGTGCCCAGTGCCCTGGTCATCAGCCAAGAGAGGCGTTCACACCTCTTGTATGACAGACCCTTGTGGCCAGAGGCTCTGACTCCACCAGGGGTCTCCCTAGATCTGCCCTGGGAGCACAATGAACATGTTCCTGCCCTGGGCATTGTGGACAGGTAGCATCTCCCTTTCCCAAATGGTTCTCACCTGCTGACTACTCCCCTCTGAGCATCACAGTTTTTGCTTTCCACCTAAGCTGGCTGCCCACAGTTGTTTGGATCTAGTAAGTGTTGATTCTGTGCATGGTCATAACCCCAAGTACCTGAGGGCAGGTGGCATCAGTGAGTGGAGTGGACAGTGAAGAAGATGGTGGACAGCAGTAGGGCATGTGGTTACACTTATTTGGAGGAAATACCTAGACACAGGCACAGACACAGCAAAGCTCTGGCTTATCGTTGCCCTGTGGGAACTCAGACTCTGGACCAAGAGAAGTCACCCAGCACTTACATGCTGAAGCAGCTGAAGCAGACTGACAGAATACCTGTGATTTAGTGTGTCCGGGCATTGAGACCCTCTCCCTCTCAGCTCTGGGACCAGCTCCTTGTCACCCCAGGAACTGCCTTCCACCAATACTGTTTGATGGTTGGGAGATCCTCAAAGTTCCTGTAAGTGGCAAAGTGGCAATGAAAATCTAATGATAAGATGACCTAATTTTATTTTTAAACCATGGTGAATTTAAAACAATATTTGTGTGTGGGTTGGTTAATCGAGTTTTATTTATAAAACAAATTTGGGTCACTGGTGTTTCCAGACCCTTCTTCTCTGCCCTAATGTGCATGTTGCAACACACGACTTAGTAGCTGTTGAATCATTGTTGGGTTGTCCGTCCCTCAAATTAGACTGTGAATTTATCTTGGGTGCACTTACAGGTTCACTGGGCCTGGCACATATGAGATAAATCTTCACTGATGAAGAATGAGCTGCTGACTGTGTCACCTGTCAGTGTAGTTAGGAAGACAAGCCATGTCTGGGGGAAGTATTCATCATGGTGGTGGGAAAATATGAGGTGGAGCCTCTGCCAGGGCTCCTGAATAATTCTAGAAAAATCAGACTGAAAAAATGTCCTAAAAGCAGCACTCCTGTAGGCTGCTTCTTCCTAGAGCTTTTGAGACTTGCTTAGAGCTTCCTGGGTCTGTCTCCCACCTCCTGGGATGGCGAAGAGGCTGGCCCCTTCCATGATGAGTTACTTTGTCTGTAGTCCAAGTTGAGCAACTATGGCCTGTGCTTCCATGTAGCTGCCCAAGGAGACCGGCCTCCCTATGGCAGAGGAATGAACCATGATTGTTTAGTGCAGAGAAAGACAAGAGGGGAGGGGTCCTCCTAATGATGCTGCTCAGAGAAATGGGATGTGGGGCACAGACCTACCTGCACACCTCTGCGTGCTGGGGTCCACTTGGCAGAGGACTGTGCACCACCTGAGCCTGTCCTTTAGAGGTGGGGCTGGGGGTGAGAGGATAGCTCTAAAGAAAGCTGGTGTCTTGTTTGGAGTGATTGGGAAGGTGACACACAAAATATAAGGGAAGAAGGGAGTGAGTGAGAATGGTGGTATGTGGGACCCTGACCTGGCTCCAGGAACAGTCAGGTGTCCCAGAACCGTCAGAGTTCTGCTGGCTCCAACCAGCAGAGAAGATGACACAGGGGCATAAGTAGCTGCAAAGCTGGGTGTGGTCTGAGCCCTGAGGGTCCTATAGATGCTGGGGAGGCCACCTTAGGCTGGCCTCAGCCAGGAGCAGATTGGCATCATTAACCAACTCTGGCTGTAGCCCTGATGTCTGCATGCTGGCTTGGGTGCTGGTGGGCCACTTCTTCATGCTGTAGTCTCTCATATGCCCATCTGAGGGGGAATAGAGAACATGACATGAGTTTGTGCTCAGAAGGTGCTGGGCACAGTGCTGGCCTGTGGACACAATCCCATAAATTTAACCATTAATAATAATAATAATAATAAGGTTGAGGTGGAAGGAGATGGGAGAGGTTATGTATGTCAGGAAAATAGCAAAAAAGAGAAGTAAAGGGGATTGTGACAGGAATTGAGGATAAAGAGGAGCTTTTCCAGTTGCTTAATAAGATGGACAAAATCTTTAGAAGTATGGTAGGTTGTCCACCCTAAACTGCCGGAGACAGAAGTGTCTCCTCAGCTCCGAGCCCACCTCTAATCATTGCAGCCCAGACTGTGGCCCCACAGTCCATGCTCATGTGCCCTGGCACTCACACTGTCTGTCTGTCTGTCTCTGTCTCTCTCTCTCTCCTCCCAGATAATCGATACCTGATGCTACTGGTCTATATCAGCTTCATGGCCCTGATCCCCTTGTGGGTCCTCATTGTCAAGCAGAACCCACCCATCATGAGGATCCTGAAGTTAGGGTGGTTCCCAATCATTCTAGCGATGGTCATCAGCATGTGCACATGAGTGAGGGCTGCCACCACCCCTTTACTCTCCATGCCACCCCTGTCTGGCCTCTGCAGACAGGGAGAGTGGCCTGAGGCCACCAAGCCTCCAGGGTGAGGATGTAAATCATGTGGGTTTAAATCATTTTCTGGCTGATCATGGTTGGAGGGAATCATTGCTGTGGGCTCCCTCACTAAGTCCCGGTGCCAGTTGTTGAGTCATACCTCTTTGTTCTTCATCTCTTTCCCTCTCACCAAGAACCTTAGGCCTTATTTATTCTGAGAGGCAGTCCTGTTTACCACTGCAGGAGTATCAGAGCCAGGAAGAACTGAACCTGGAAACATCAGTTGAACACACTGATGCCAGGACCTCTTGTCCCCTCGTGGCACTGCAAGACACCTGTCTCCCCCATCCCTGCTGCCAGAGTTCCCCTGCTTGGGCTTCAGGGAGCCCCTCACCTGGCCCCACAGTGATGGCTCTGTGAATAGCATTTCCACAGCATGGCTGCTGGTGCGACCTAGTGGGGCTGAGGGATTCATCCCCCTGGCCCTTGGGCCTTCAGCTGAGCTCAGGTCTTCCACCCTTCAACCTCACTCTCCAGAGCCCTTTCTGTTAGTAGACCTGGATGAGCACCACCCCAGTGCTTTCTGGGATGCTTTCCTAACGTTGATTCTTAGGGAGAAGTGGTTGTGGTCCAGGTGTCTTTGATTCCAGAAAGCTCCTGGGCTCCTTTTACAAACTGATCCAACCTCGCCAGGACTGTAGGAGCAGGGCAGTCTTTGCTAAACTCCAGGGGCTGGTAGGAGCAAGGTCTTATTGCGACATCTCTAAGAACAAGGAGCAGAAGTGGATTCTCATGCAGGTTCCATTTTACTGCTCAGGAAAGTAGCAGTTCAGTTGTGGTACATGAGCTGTCACATGGGAGAGTCCAGCCAGCTACGTGGCCTCAGAGAGTTTGTAACTTGTTTTTAATGGGCCAACATTATCTGATGGGCCTTCTGGAACAGCTGATGCTCAGAATAGAGGTGGAGAACCATGTGCGTGGTGGAGAAGACACTGTGGATACCAGCCTGTCTATATCAGATATTTTGTATAGGGGTCAGGAAAGTGCTACACTGAGAAAGGAAACTGGTAAGACATTTTGAAAAAATTTTTTATTTTAATATTTGTTTATTTTTGTGAGAGAGAGAGAGAGAGAGAGAGAAAGAGGGCCAGCGAGCATGACTGGGGGAGGGGCAGAGGAAGAGAGAGAAAATCCTAAACAGGCTCCGGGCTCTGAGCTGTCAGCATATAGCCCAATGTGGGGCTTGAATTCCAGAATAATGAGATCACGACCTGAGCTGAAGTCAGACTCTCAACCAACTGAGCCACCCAGGTGCCTCTGATAAGACATTTTGTATAGAGGTCCCCTACAAGGATAAACTAATCATTTTCCCTCTGCTCTCTCCCCAGTTTTGGAGGGCTCATCTTGAACAAAACCATTTCTAAACAGCAATTCCAAGGCATGGCCATATTTACTCCCATCATATGTGGTAGGTATTGGCAGTCACCATCACCTGGGACCCTTGGGCTGTGTTAGCCCACAGGATTTGGGCAGTGGGACCTGAACAGCAGTGACTTCAGAGGTCTAGCCCCAGGCCTTCAAAGGCATAATCTGGAAACTGAGCCATGGCTATGTTTCTGCTGGGCAGGGACTACCGGGCTGGTTTTTCTCATATGGAAGGAGACCCTCAGGGAAAAAGCCCTGACGACTGCTCCACCAGCTCACACTCTTCCTCACAGTCACCACAGAGACTTGAGCTGTCCCACAGAGCTAAATCCCATGCCTTGAAGGCACATCTAAGCCAGGATTCACTGCCACCTTCGTGGCCTTCAGAACTGGGGTGTTGGCTTCTCATGGTTTGTTTGTATGTTTGCTAATTTCTTAAATTTACATTCATTGATGACATTTAAAACTAAGACTTTTGCACATAAAAATCTGGATTTCTGCCTTCTTCAAAAGCAAGACTGTGACAATACTGAGTTTACATTCTGGGTGAGGAAATAATCAGCTGCCACTCAGACAGGACTTGTGTTTGTCCACTTTGCCTGAATCCCCTCCATTCCCTGTTGTCTTCCACCCAACCCTTCATTGATCTCCCTTCTAGGCTTAGACCCTATGGGCTCTTTTAACCAAAGCTTGGTTTGTGTCTGGCTTCTGATAAGGATCTGTAAATGGGACTGACCAGTCAGGGAGGGAACCAAATGTGATAGCTTTTTGCATACTTTGCTTGGTCCCAGGCCCTGGTGTTCTGGGGCTGCAGAAACAGGCTACAGAGGCCTTTGGGCACCCCCTCTCCCCATTTCCATGGGAACCCAGGTGATTATTCCTTGAATATCAGTGGGCCACCCAGGAGTTCTGCCCCAGTAGAGGCAGAGCTTGCCCATCATACAAGAAGCTGGCCATGTGAAAGACAACAACTGCTAAGGCAGGCTAAAGCTTAGAAAGATTTTCTTGGATGTCACCAACTCAGATGACTGTGGGGCCACATGAGAGTGTTGAGTGAGTTCAGCCAGTATGACAGTAGCTGGGCAGTAAGGAGCAGCAGGGAATAGGTCATGTTGCAGAATGTGTTCCTGGTGTGGAGGGAGAGGGGCCTGCTTAGCTCCAGCCAGTTGCTGCCTGGCAAGTTTGGAGGTCCAGAGTTGCCAGAACTGACTTGTTAGGAGAAGCCAGCAATTTATGTAAATGCTAACAATTAATTTGAGTTACATTTTTAAATCCACTCCTCCCCCCTTTTTTAAATCATGTGGATTGAGCAAAATAGATCTGCAGCCATCCTCTGCCTACAGACTTTTGCATCCAGGGTTGTTGGTCTCTGCCTCTGGAGATCACTGGGGCACATCTGGCCCAGTGAGGGGTTATTCCCCAATGGGCTGAGGAAACAGGATGGAGGGAACCTGCCCACTCTCTAAAGGAGATGGTCCTGAACAGACGCTCTTCTCTCTCAGCCTGTAATCCTGTCCCTGCAAAGACAGCTCAGCATGGCCTTTGTAGTCTTGGCATGGTCCATTCTCTGTGGAAGCTGGGAGCCTCAGCCATAAGCCCCAGACCTGTTGCATATGCTATCCCCTCTTCCCTTGCTGCTGTTGCCCACCTTCTCTTCCATCTCCTTTCCACCTTAGGTGAAAAAATCTTCATTTTCTCAGATGTTCCAGTCTGTAATCTGATCCCTGTGACTTCCCACGGCCTTGAAGGCCTTATCAAGATATCCTCCCATAGACCTTTCCATCACTCTCCCTCCCTCCCTCTACTTGACAAATCTGTATTGTAAACCTACTTTGCCAGTCACATTTCCTTCACCATAAGAGGTAGCTGTCAAAGTGATACAGTTACTACCCTGGCACTTCACTCACAAGGTCGAGTTTACCCTTGCTTGCAGCCAAATAAAATCTGTTGTAAAGTGGGAGGGAAGGAAAAGAGACCAAGTGCTACATCAATCAAGGGAGGCTTCTGGAGGAAGTAGACTTAAAATAAGGGCCAGAACTGAGAGACTGGCATAAAAAGGGGGAAACCACATTCTTTTTCTCCTCCCAGGTGTTGGTGGCAATCTAGTGGCAATTCAGACCAGCCAGATCTCCACCTTCCTGCACGTGTGGAGCACACCTGGTGTCCTACCCCTCTGGATGAAACAATACTGGCCTAACCCATGCTCCACTTTCTGCACCTCAGGTGAGTCTGGTATCTTCTGGAAGCCACGTGGCCATTTCTTTCAACAAGTAAAATTTGCCATTAGTGGAATCTGGTGTCTGTAGCAACAGAGGTCTAAGGCCAGTGCTGACCTCAACAGAGATCATCTTCAAGGTCATGAGTCCTTCTCCCAGAGACCTGACTCCCACCCTTGCCTTTAGTTCATTGATTGATTGATTGATTCATTCATTCATTCATTCATTTAAATATTCAAATATTCAAACACTCAAATATTAATTGAAGGTCTGCCAGGTACTAGATGTCATGTTATTGTGATGAGTCAGGGAAAGCTGAGTCTTGTCCCCATGTATATACATGGTCCAGGAGAGCAGATATGGGGGCCTGTGTGGCTCAGTTGGTTGATCATCCCACCTTTTTATTTTTGGCTTAGGTCATGACCCCAAGGTCATGGGAAAGTCTCTCTCTCTCTCTCTCTCTCTCTCTCTCTTTTCCCCTCCCCCCCCTCCCCCCCATCTCCCTCTCCCCCTCTCCCTCCCTCCCTCTGCCCACAGTACTCTCTCCCTCTCTAAAAGCAAAAACAAACAAACAGAAGAGCAGATAAACACACCAAAAATGGAGCTCTTGACTACATATTGTGGTCTGTTTTTTAGGGGTTTTTTCTTTGTTTATTTTTTTTTAATTTTATTTTTTATTTTTTAAAATTTACATCCAAATTAGTTAGCATACAGTGAAACAATGATTTCAGAAGTAGATTCCTTAATGCCCCTTACCCATTTAGCCCATCCCCCCTCCCACAACCCCTCCATCAACCCTCAGTTTGTTCTCCATATTTATGAGTCTCTTCTGTTTTGTCCCCCTCCCTGCTTTTATATTATTTTTGTTTCCCTTCCCTTATGTTCATCTGTTTTGTCCCCTAAAGTCCTCATATGAGTGAAGTCATATGATTTTTGTCTTTCTCTAATTTCACTTAGCATAATACCCTCCAGTTCCATCCATGTAGTTGGAATGGCAAGATTTCATTCTTTTTGATTGCCAAATAATACTCCATTGTATATATATGCCACATTTTCTTTATCCATTCATCCATCGATGGACGTTTGGGCTCTTTCCATACTTTGGCTATTGATGATAGTGCTGCTATAAACATGGGGTGCATGTGTCCCTTCGAAACAGCACACTTATATCCCTTGGATAAATGCCTAGTAGTGCAATTGCTAGGTTGTAGGATATGTCTATTTTTAGTTTTTTGAGGAACCTCCATACTGTTTTCCAGAGTGGCTGCACCAGTTTGCATTGCCACCAGCAGTGCAAAAGAGATCCTCTTTCTCTGCATCCTTGCCAACATCTGTTGTGGCCTGAGTTGTTAATGTTAGCCATTCTGACAGGTGTCAGGTGGTATCTCATTGTGGTTTTGATTTGTATTTCCCTGATGATGAGTGGTGTTGGCCTTTTTTCATGTGTTAGTTGGCCATCTGGATGTCTTCCCTGGAGAAGTGTCTATTCATGTCTTTTGCCCATTTCTTCACTGGATTATTTGTTTTTTGGGTGTTGAATTTGATAAGTTCTTTATAGATTTTTGGATACTAACCCTTTATCTGATATGTCATTTGCAAATATCTTCTCCCATTCTGTCAGTTGCCTTTTAGTTTTGCTGATTGTTTCCTTCGCTGTGCAGAAGCTTTTTATTTTGATGGGGTCCCAGTAGTTAATTTTTGCTTTTATTTCCCTTGCCTCTGGATATGTGTTGAGTAAGAAGTTGCTGTGGCCAAGATGAAAGAGGTTTTTGCCTGCTTTCTCCTCCAGGATTTCTCCTCAATGCATTTATGCATTTCTCTTTGATGGCTTCCTGTCTTACATTGAGGTCTTTCATCCATTTTGAGTTTATTTTTGTGTATGGTGTAAGAAAGTGGTCCAGGTTCATTTTTCTGCATGTTGCTGTCCAGTTTTCCTGGCACCACTTGCTGAAAAGATTGTCTTTATTCTGTTGCATATTCTTTCCTGCTTTGTCAAAGATTAGTTGGCCATACGTTTGTGGGTCCATTTCTGGGTTCTCTATTCTGTTCCATTGATCTGTCCGTTCTTGTGCCAGTACCATACTGTCTTGATGATTACAGCTTTGTAGTATAACTTGAAGTCTGGGATTGTGATGCCTCCTGCTTTGGTTTTCGTTTTCAAGATTGCTTTGACTAATCACAGTCTTTTCTGGTTCCATACAAATTTTAGGATTATTTGTTCTAGCTCTGTGAAGAATGCTGGTGTTACTTTGATTGGGATTGCATTGAATATGTAGATTGCTTTGGGTAGTATCGACATTTTAATAATGTTTGTTCTTCCTATCCAGGAGCATGGAATCTTTTTCCATTTCTTTGTGTCTTCAATTTCTTTCATAAGCTTTCTATAGTTTTCAGTGTATAGATTTTTCACCTCTTTGGTTAGATTTATTCCTAGGTATTTTATGGTTTTTGGTGTAACTGTAAATGGGATGGATTCCTTGATTTCTCTTGCTGTCACTTCATAGTTGGTGTATAGGAATGCAGCTGATTTCTGTGCATTGATTTTATATCCTGCAGCTTTGCTGACTTCATGGATTGGTTCTAGCAGTTTTTTGGTGGAATCTTTTGGGTTTTCCATATAGAGTATCATGTCACCTGCAAAGAGTGAAAGTTTGACCTCCTCCTTGCTGATTTGGATGCCTTTTATTTCTTTGCGTTGTCTGATTGCTGAGGGTAAGATTTCCAATACTATGTTGAATAACAGTGGTGAGAGTGGATATCCCTGTCATGTTCCTGATCTTAGGGGGAAAGTTCTCAGTTTTTCCCCATTGAGGATGATAGTAGTGTTGGGTCATTCATATATGGCTTTTGTGATCTCCAGGTATGCTTCTATCCCTACTTTCTTGAGGGTTTTTATCAAGAAAGGATGCTGTATTTTGTCAAATGCTTTCCCAGCATCTATTGAGAGGATCATATGGTTCTTGTCCTTTCTTTTATTGATGTGATGAATCACATTAATTGTTTTGCGGATATCAAACCAGCCGTGCATTACAGGTATAAATCCCGCTTGGTCATGGTGAATAATTTTTTTTAATGGATTGTTGGATCTGGTTGGCTAATTTCTTGCTGAGGATTTTTGCATCCATGTTCATTAGGGAAATTGGTCTATAGTTCTCCTTTTTAGTGTGGTCTATTGTCTCGTTTTGGAATCAAGGTAATGCTGACTTCCCAGAAAGAGTTTGGAAGATTTCCTTCCATTTCTATTTTTTGGAACAGTTTCAAGAGAACGGGTGTTAACTCTTCCTTAAATGTTTGGTAGAATTCCCCTGGAAAGCCATCTGGCCCTGGACTCTTGTCCTTTGGCAGATTTTTGATTACTAATTCGATTTCTTTACTGGTTATGGGTCCGTTCAAATTTTCTATTTCTTCCTGTTTCAGTTTTGGTAGTGTATATGTTTCTAGGAATCTGTCCATTTCTTCCAGATTACCCATTTTATTGGCATATAATTGTTCCTAATATTATCTTATTGTTTGTATTTCTGGTGTGTTGGTTGTGATCTCTCCTCTTTCATTCTTGATTTTATTTATTTGGGTCCTTTCCTTGTTCTTCTTGATCAAACTGGCTCTTGGTTTATCAATTTTGTTAATTCTTTCAAAGAACCAGCTCTGGTTTCATTGATCTGTTCTACAGTTTTTTGTGGTTTTGATAGCATTAATTTCTGTTCTAATCTTTATTATTTCCTGTCTTCTTCTGTTTTGGGATTTTATTTGCTGTTCTTTTTCCAGCTCCTTAAGGCATAAGGTTAGCTTGTGTATCAGAGATCTTTCTTCCTTCTTTAGGAAGACCTGGATTGCTATATACTTTCCTCTTATGACTGCCTTTGGTGCGTCCCAGAGGCTTGGGGTTGTGGTGTTATCATTTTCATTGACTTCCATATACTTTTTAATTTCCTCTTTAACTGCTTGGTTAGCCCATTCATTCTTTAGTAGGATGTTCTTCAGTCTCCAAGTATTTGTTACCTTTCCAAATTGTTTCTTGTGGTTGATTTTGAATTTCATAGAGTTGTGATCTGAAAATACGCAAGGTATGATCTCTATCTTTTTGTACTTACTAAGGACTGATTTGTGTCCCAGTATATGGTCTATTCTGGAGAACGTTCCATGTGCACTAGAGAAGAATGTATATTAGGCTGAAATGTTCTGAATATATCTGTTATGTCCATCTGGTCCAGTGTGTCATTCAAAGCCATTGTTTCCTTGTTGATTTTTTGATTAGATGATCTGTCTGTTGTGATGAGTAGGATGTTGAAGTCTCCTACTGTTATAGTATTACTGTCGATGAGTTTCTTTATGTTTGTGATTAATTGATTTATATATTTGGGTGCTTCTACATTTGGCACATAAATGTTTACAGTTGTTAGGTATTCTTGGTCTATAGACCCCTTGATTATGATATAATGCCCTTCTGCATCTCTTGATACTGTCTTTATTTTAAAGTCTAGATTGTCTGATATAAGTATGACTACTCTGGCTTTCTTTTGTTGACCATTAGCATGTTTGTTGGTTCTCCATCCCCTTATTTTCAATCTGAAGGTGTCTTTAGGTCTAAAGTGGGACTCTTATAAACAGCATATACATGGATCTTGTTTTCTTATCCATTCTGTTACCCTATGTCTTTTGATTGGAGCATTGAGTCCAATGACGTTTAAAGTGAGTAGTAAAAGGAATTTATTGGATTATCATGCTTATAGAGTTGGAGTTTCTGGTGGTGTTCTCTGGTACTTTCTAATCTTTTGTTGCTTTTGGTGTATATATATATATTATATCTTTATATTTATATAAAATTTTATATTTATATATATTTATATATTTGATATATTTTTTTTTCATCTTTTCTCCCCTCAGAGATTCCCCTTAAAATTTCTTGCAGGGCTTATTTAGTGGTCACAAACTCCTTTAATTTTTGTTTGTCTGGGAAACTTTGTCTCTCTCCTTCTATTTTTAATGACAGCCTTGCTGAATAAAGAATTCTTGGCTGCATATTTTTCTGATTCAGCACACTGAATATATCCTGCCACTCCTTTCTGGCCTGCCAAGTTTCTGTGGATAGGTCTGCTGCAAACCTGATCTGCCTTCCCTTGTTGGTTAGGGACTTTTTTTCCCTTGCTGCTTTCATGAGTCTATGCTTGCCTGAGTATTTTGTGAATTTGACTATGATATGCCTTGTTGATGATCAGTTTTTGTTGAATCTAATGGGGATACTCTGTGCTTCCTGGATTTTGGTGTCTGTGTCTTTCCTGAGGTTAGGAAAGTTTTCCACTATGATTTGCTCATATAACCCTTCTACCCCTATTTCTCTCTCTCACTCCTCTGGGACCCCTATGATTCTGATGTTGTTTCTTTCTATTGAGTCACTGATTTCTCTAATTCTTAAATCGTGCTCTTTTGCCTTAATCTCCCTCTTTTTTTTCTACTTCATTATTCTCTATAAGTTTGTCCTCTATATCGCTGATTCTCTGTTTTGCCTCATCCATCCTTGCCGCCGCTGCATCCATCCATGATTGCAGCTCAGTTATAGCATTTTTTTTAAATCATTCTGGCTATTTTTTACTTCTATTTTCAGCTCCAGCTAGTATTCATATTATCATAATTCTAAATTCCAGTTCAGACATCTTGCTTGTATCTGTGTTGGTTAAATCCCTGGCTGTCATTTCTTCATGCTCTTTCCTTTGGGGTGAATTCCTTCATTTTGTCATTTTGAATGGAGTAAAGGAATTAATGAGGTAGAAAAATTGAAGTTAAAAAAATTAAAATTAAAAAAATATTAAAATTAAAAATTAAAAACACACACATAAAATCGAATAGATGATGCTAGATCCTAGGTGTGTTTTGGTCTTGGTGTTAAAAGTGGTGTGACAGATTAGAGGGGAAAAAAGGAGGGTGGGGGTGAGGAAAAAAAGGAAATTATGTGAGAATTCGCAAAAATGAATACGGTGAAGTAGACTAAAATGAGATTATGAGGTAAAATAAAATTTGAATAAATATATACAAAAGTAAAGAATATAGTAGAAAAAAATTAAAAATATTTTTAATAAAAATTAAAAATAAATATGCATTTTTCTTTTTCTGTATTTAAGAAAAAGGGAAAAAAACAAAAAAGAGAAAAAGGATTTAAAAAAAGAAATCGTTTGAAAATTTGAAAAAAGTGAATACATTGTAGTAGACTAAAATGATAGAAGTAAATAGAATTTGAAAAAATTTACATAAGTGCAAAACTATAGTATTACATTTTTTTCAGTATTCAATATAATATTGTATTTTTTCACTTTCCAGCACTTGAAAAAGTGCCCTTCCTTCTGATGAGAAATTACTGTCATTTGAATTGTTTTTATTGTATACATAAGGTGTCATTTGTCTTTTGTTTATTTCAAGAATTTTACTTTACTGTTTATACTATGAGTTATGATATACCTTGGTGTCTATTTCTTAGGGATTTTCCACATTTAAAGAGAGATTTCACCTCTTTGAATAGATTTAAATTTTGTCAAATTTGGGAAATTGTAAGCCATTATTTCTTCAAATACACTTTCAGTCCCACTCTCTTTTTTTCCCCTAGGACTCTGATAACATGAATGATAGATCTTTTGTTCTAGTCCCATAAGCCCCTGAGGCTGTTTAATTCCCCCTTGCCAGCCTATTTTACCCTCTCTTGTTCAGATAGGCTAATTCCCATAGTTTTTCCCTTCAAATTCACAGATTTTTCTTCTGTCCTCTCCATTCTGCTATTCACTCCTTTCATTGAGTTGTTTGGGGTTTTTGGCCATTATGTGTTTCTTCCATTCTAAAATTTCGACATGGTTCTTCTTTGTATCTTTGTTTCTTTTCTGAGACTTTCTGTTTTTTTATCAAAACTCTATTTTTATCATTTGTTTCAGGTGTGTTTGTAATTGGTGGTTGAAGCACTTTTATAATAGATTCATTAAAATTGCTTTCAGATAATTCTACCTTCTTATCTCATTCTTAGTGTCTGTTAGTTGTATTTTCTCATCATGTTGAGACTTTTTTCTTTTTTCATTTTTTAAAAATTTACATCCAAGTTAGCCTCTAGTGCTATAATGATTTCAGTTGTCAATTGCAATGATTCGTCCCCTGTGTATAACACCCAGTGCTCATCCCAACAAGTGTCCTTCCTAAAGCCCCTTACCCATTTAGTCCATCCCCCCAGCCACAACCCCTCCAGCAACCCTGTTTGTTCTCGGTATTTAAGAGTCTCTTATGTTTTCTTCCCCTCCTTGTTTTTATATTATTTTTGATTCCCTTCCCTTTTGTTCATCTGTTTTGTGTCTTAAGTTCCTCATATGAGTGAAGTCATATGATATTTGTCTTTCTCTGGCTGACTAATTTCACTTATCATAATACCCTGTAGTTCCATTAATATAGTTGCAAATGACAAAATTTCATTCTTTTTGATCACTGAGTAATACCCCATTGTGTATATATACCACATGTTCTTTATCCATTCATCCATCGATGGACATTTGGGCTCTTTCCATACTTTGGCTATTGTTGTTAGGGCTACTATAAACATTAGGGTGCATGTGTCCCTTCGAAACAGCATACCTATATCCCTTGGATAAATACCTAGTAGTGTAATTGCTGAGTCATATGGTACTTCTATTTTTAATTTTTTGAGGAACCTCCATACTGTTTTCCAGAGTGGCTCACCAGTTTGCATTCCTACCAGCAGTGCAAAAGAGATCCTCTTTCTCTGCATCTTTGCCAACATCTGTTGTGGGCTGAGTTGTTAATGTTAGCCATTCTGACAGGTGTCAGGTGGTATCTCATTGTGGTTTTGATTTATATTTCCCTGATGATGAGTGATGTTGAGCCTTTTTTCATATATCAGTTAGCCATCTGGATGTCTTCTTTGGAGAAATGTCTATTCATGTCTTTTGCCCATTTCTTCACTGGATTGTTTGTTTTTTGGGTGTTGAGTTTGATAAGTTCTTTATAGATTTTGGATACTAACCCATTATCTGATATGTCGTTTGCAAATATCTTCTCCCATTCTGTTGGTTGCCTTTTAGTTTTGCTTATTGTTTCTTTTGCTGTGAAGAAGCTTTTTATTTTGATGAGGTCCCAATAGTTCATTTTTTCTTTTATTTCCCTTGCCTCTGGATATGTGTTGAGTAAGAAGTTGCTGCAGCCGAGGTCAAGGAGGTGATTCCCTGCTTTCTCCTCGAGGATTTTGATGGCCTCCTGTCTTACACTTAGGTCTTTCATCCATTTTGAGTTTATTTTTGTGTATGGTGTCAGTAAATGATCCAGGTTCATTTTTCTGCATGTCACTGTCCAGTTTTCCCAGCACGATTGCTGAAGAGACTGTCTTTATTCTATTGGATATTCTTTCCTGCTTTGTCAATGATTAAATGGCCATATATTTGTGAGTCCATTTCTGGGTTCCCTAATCTATTCCATTGATCTGAGTGTCTGGTTTTGTACGATTTCCATACTGTCTTGATGATTACAGCTTTGTAATACAGCTTGAAGTCCAGAATTGTGATGCCTCCAGTTTTGGTTTTCTTTTTCAGGATATCTTTGGTTATTCGGCGTCTTTTCTCATTCCATACAAATTTTAGGATTGTTTTTTCTGGCTCTATGAAGAATGCTGGTGTTATTTTGATAAGCATTTCCTTGAATATGTAGATTGCTTTGGGTGGTATCGATATTTTAATAATGTTTGTTCTTGCAATCCAGGAGTAAGGAATATTTTTCCATTTTTTTGTGTCTTTAGTTTCTTTCATAAACTTTTTATACTCCTCAGTGTATAGATTTTTCACCTCTTTGGTTAGATTTATTCCTAGGTATTTTATGGTTTTTGGTGCAACTGTAAATGGGATAGATTCCTTGATTTCTCTTGCTGTCACTTCATTATTGGTGTATAGGAATACAACTGATTTCTGTGCATTGATTTTATATCCTGCAACTTTGATGAATTCATGGATCAGTTCTAGCAGTTTTTTGGTGGAATCTTTTGGGTTTTCCATATAGAGTATCATGTCATCTGCGAAGAGTAAAAAGTTTGACTTCCTCCTTGCCAATTTGGATGCCTTTTACTCCTTTGTGTTGTCTGATTGCTGAGGCTAAGACTTTTAATACTATATTGAGTAACAGTGGCGAGAGTAGACATCCCTATCATGTTCCTGACCTTATGGGTAAGCTCTTAGTTTTTCCCAAATGAGGATGATATTGACGGTGGGTCTTTCACATACGGCTTTTTATGATCTTGAGGTACGATCCTCTTATCCCTACATTCTTGACGGTTTTTATCAAGAAAGGATGCTGTATTTTGTCAAGTGCTTTCTCTTCATCTATAGAGAGGATCATGTGGTTCTTGTCCTTTCTTTTATTAATGTGATATATCACATTTGATTGTTTTGCGAATATTGAACCAGTCCTGCATCCTGGGTATATATCCCACTTGGTCATGATGAATAATTCTTTTAATGTATTGTTGTATCTGGTTGGTCGGTTTCCTGTCGAGTAATTTCACATCAGTGTTCATCAGGGAAATTGGTCTGGAGTTCTCCTTTTTTAGTGGGGTCTTGGTCTGGTTTTGAAATCAAGGTAATGCTGACTTCCTAGAATGAGTTTGGAAGCTTTCCTTACATTTCTTATTTTTGGAACAGCTTCAAAAGAATAGGTGTTAACTCTTCTTTAAATGTTTGGTAGAATTCCCCTGGAAAGTTGCCCAGCCCTGGACTCTTGGGGTTTTTTGGGAGATTTTTGATTACGAATTCTATTTCTTTACTGGTTATAGGAGATTTCTTTTGTAAAAAGTGATTTTAGATTAAATCCCTGGCATTTGGGGTATAGGTTATTAAATTCTGGATCTTATTCAACTCTTTTTTAGCTACCTCCTCTGACAGTGCACCACTGAAGGAAAGGGAATAATGCATTGCTTGCTTACTGCCAGGTAGGGCTGGAAGCCCAGGATTCCCCCATCTCTATTCACACACTGGGAGAAGAGGAGCACCTCATTGCTGGTGGACTGGCAGGGAGTCAGCATTCTTCTGATCCCACCTTGTCTGAGAGGGAGAGGGATGCCTTATTACTGCTCCCCACATGGTTTTCGTCAACATGAAGGGGGGAGCTCATTACCACCAGGCAGAGTACCACTTACTCTCCACTTAGTCTTCTCTTATCCCACGTCAGCCAGAAGGAGTGAGCACCACATTCCACATAGATTAGGTCAGAGTCCAGGCTCCCCACTTGGTCTTTGCTGATGAAAGTGGGGCTGCAGTCTTCCTGTGATGTTTGGAATAGAGCAGCTGTTGTCTAGAAGTTATGTGCTTTGCTAGGCTGTCCCTCTTCTGGAGCTTTGGCTAGACAAAGCAGGCTTTTGTTGAGTCTTTTCTTTTTGGGTCTTGCCCATTGATTGACATTTCTGGCTTGTTGACTTCTCCAGCATCCAGTCTGGGATATATGAAATAAACCAGCACCACCCTCAAACACACCAAACTCAGGTAACTTACCTCTGTGTTGTTTGTTGAATCCTGAGGTCCCTGGCCAGCCACTTTTTCTCTCCACCTTTTAAAATCTTATGTTTATTTTATATATAATGTCCAGCATTTTTAGTTGTATTTAGTGAGAGGATTGGGAAGAGATGTGTCTACCCCATCTTGCCCTTAACGTGGAAATTCCCATTATTTTACCTAGTACTTGGAACCACATTTTATCTTTTTTTCTTTAATTTTAATTTTAGTTAACATTCTGACAGCAAGTGGGGCTTGACATCTGGAAGGTTATAAGCTAACAGCTCTGCTCAGAGAATGGGAGGGCTGGAGGACAATGGGAGAGTTGTTGAGCCCCGGACAACAGAGCTCAGCTTGGTGGGAAACAAAGCTGCTCGACAGCGCCATCTCCCTCGCCCATCCCCCAACCAAAATCACAAAGGGAACCAGTTCCTGCCAGGGAACTTGCTTGCACCGCACAAACACCCAACGCTGTGCTTCTGCAGATCCATCCCTCTGGCGGGTCTGAATCCCTCTTGGTGCCACAGGGCCCCTCCCAAAGCAGATCTCTGAAGGAAAAGCAAGCTGAGCCTGCTCCTCCCACCCCTGTGCACCTTGCTGATCCACCCCAGCTAATATGCCAGCTCCCCAGCACCACAAGCCTGGCAGTGTGCAAGTAGCCCAGATGGGCCACGCCACCCCACAGTGAATCCCGCCCCTAGGAGAGGGGAAGAGAAGGCACACACCAGTCGGACTGTGGCCCCAGCGGTGGGCTGGGGGCAGACATCAGGTCTGAGGGTGGCCCCGCCCACCAACACAAGTTATTCAAGACAGCACAGGGGAGGTGGCCCGCAGTCCCGCACCACTCCAGGGACTATCCAAAATGATGAAATGAAAGAATTCCCCTCAGAAAAACGTCCAGGAAATAACAACAACTAACAAACTGATCAAAAATGATTTAAACAATATAACAGAAAGTGAATTTAGAATAATAGTCATAAAGTTAATCGCTGGGCTTGAAAAAAGTATAAAGGACAGCAGAGAATCTCTTGCTACAGAGATCAAGGGACTAAGGAACAGCCAGGAGGAGCTAAAAAGTGCTATCAATGAACTGAAAAATAAAATGGAGACAACTACAGTTCGGATTGAAGAGGCAGAGGAGAGAATAGGTGAACTAGAAGATAAAATTATGGAAAAAGAAGAAGCTGAGAAAAAGATAAAAATATCCAGGAGTATGAGGGGAAAATTAGAGAACTATGTGACATACTAAAGAGAAACAATATATGCATAATTGGTATTCCAGAGGAGAAAGAGAGCGGGAAAGGTGCTGAAGGTGTACTTGAAGAAATAATAGCTGAGAACTTCCCTGATCTGGGGAAGGAAAAAGGCATTGAAAACCAAGAGGCACAGAGAACCCCTTTCAGACGTAACTTGAATCAATCTTCTGCACAACATATCATAGTGAAACTGGCAAAATACAAGGATGAAGAGAAAATTCTGAAAGCAGCTAGAGATAAACGTGCTCTAACATATAAAGGGGGAGACTCATGACCAATCTCTCTACTGAAACTTGGCAGGCCAGAAAGGAATGGCAAGAGATCTTCAATGTGGTGAACAGAAAAAATATGCAGCCGAGAATCCTTTATCCAGCAAGTCTGTCATTTAGAATAGAAGGAGAGATAAAGGTCTTCCCAAACAAACAAAAACTGAAGGAATTCGTCACCACTAAACCAGCCCTACAAGAGATCCTAAGGGGGATCCTGTGAGACAAAGTACCAGAGACATCGCTACAAGCATGAAACCTACGGACATCACAATGACTCTAAACCCATATCTTTCTATAACACTGAATGTAAATGGACTAAATGCGCCAACCAAAAGACATAGGGTATCAGAATGGATAAAAAAAAAAACAAGACCCATCTATTTGCTGTCTACAAGAGACTCATGTTAGACCTGAGGACACCTTCAGATTGAGAGTGAGGGGATGGAGAACTATTTATCATGCCACTGGAAGTCAAAAGAAAGCTGGATTAGCCATACTTATATCAGACAAACTAGACTTTAAATTAAAGACTGTAACAAGAGATGAAGAAGGGCATTATATAATCATCACGGTCTATCCATCAGGAAGAGCTAACAATTATAAACGTCAATGCGCCGAATACGGGAGCCCCAAAATATATAAAACAATTACTCACAAACGTAAGCAACCTTATTGATAAGAATGTGATAATTGCAGGGGACTTTAACACTCCACTTACAGAAATGGATAGATCATCTAGACATGCGGTCAGTAAGAAACAAGGGCCCTCCTTTTTAGCAACATGGATGGAAATGGAGAGTGATGCTAACTGAAATAAGCCATACAGAGAAAGACAGATACCATATGGTTTCACTCTTATGTGGATCCTGAGAAACTTAACAGAAACCCATGGGGGAGGGGAAGGAAAAAAAAAAGAGATTAGAGTGGAAGAGAGCCAAACCATAAGAGACTCTTAAAAACTGAGAACAAACTGAGGGTTGATGGGGGGTGGGAGGGAGGGGAGGGTGGGTGATGGGTATTGAGGAGGGCACCTTTTGTGATGAGCACTGCGTGTTGTATGGAAACCAATTTGACAATAAACTTCATATATTGAAAAAGAAAGAAAGAAAGAAAGAAAGAAAGAAAGAAAGAAAGAAAGAAAGAAAGAAACAAGGGCCCTGCATGATACATTGGATCAGATGGACTTGACAGATATATTTAGACTCTGCATCCCAAAGCAACAGAATATACTTTCTCCTCGAGTGCACATGGAACATTCTCCAAGATAGATCACATACTGGGTCACAAAACAGCCCTTCATAAGTATACAAGAATTGAAATCATACCATGCATACTTTCAGACCACAATGCTATGAAGCTTGAAATCAGCCACAGGAAAAAGTCTGGAAAACCTCCAAAAGCATGGAGGTTAAAGAACACCCTACTAAAGAATGAATGGGTCAACCAGACAATTAGAGAAGAAATTAAAAAATATATGGAAACAAACGAAAATGAAAATACAACAATCCAAACGCTTTGGGATGCAGCAAAGGCAGTCCTGAGAGGAAAATCCATTGCAATCCAGGCCTATCTCAAGAAACAAGAAAAAACCCCAAATACAAAATCTAACAGCACACCTAAAGGAAATAGAAGCAGAACAGCAAAGACACCCAAAACCCAGCAGAAGAAGAGAAATAATAAAGATCAGGGAAGAAATAAATAATATAGAATCTAAAAAAAACTGTAGAGCAGATCAACGAAACCAAGAGTTGGTTTTTTGAAAAAATAAACAAAATTGATAAACCTCTAGCCAGGCTTCTCAAAAAGAAAAGGGAGATGACCCAAATACATAAAATCATGAATGAAAATGGAATTATTACAAACAACCCCTCAGAGATACAAGCAATTATCAGGAAGTACTATGAAAAATTATATTCCAACAAACTGGACAACCTGGAAGAAATGGACAAATTCCTAAACACCCACACGCTTCCAAAACTCAATCAGGAGGAACTAGAAAGCTTGAACAGACCCATAACCAGTGAAGAAATTGAATCGGTTATCAAAAATCTCCCAACAAATAAGAGTCCAGGACCAGATGGCTTCCCAGGGGAGTTCTACCAGATGTTTAAAGCAGAGATAATACCTATCCTTCTCAAGCTATTCCAAGAAATAGAAAGGGAAGGAAAACTTCCAGACTCATTCTATAAAGCCAGGATTACTTTGATTCCTAAACCAGACAGAGACCCAGTAAAAAAAGAGAACTACAGGCCAATATCCCTGATGAATATGGATGCAAAAATTCTCAATAAGATAGTAGCAAATCGAATTCAGCAGCATATAAAAAGAATTATTGACCATGATCAAGTGGGATTCATTCCTGGGCTGCAGGGCTGGTTCAACCTTCGCAAATCAATTAACGTGATACATCACATTAATAAAAGAAAAGAACCATATGATCCTGTCAATCGATGCAGAAAAGGCATTTGACAAAATTCAGCACCCTTTCTTAATAAAAAACGCTTGAGAAAGTCGGGATAGAAGGAACATACTTAAACATCATAAAAGCCATTTATGAAAAGCCCACAGCTAACATCATCCTCAATGGGGAAAAACTGAGAGCTTTTTCCCTGAGATCAGGAACACGACAGGGATGTCCACTCTCACCGCTGTAGTTTAACGTAGTTAAAGTTCTAGCATCAGCAATCAGACAACAATCAGACAACAAAAGGAAATCAAAGGCATCCAAATTGGCAAAGATGCAGTTAAGCTTTCACTTTTGCAGATGACATGATATTTTACATGGAAAATCCGATAGACTCCACCAGAAGTCTGCTAGAACTGATACATGAATTTAGCAAAGTTGCAGGATACAAAATCAATGTACAGAAATCAGTTGCATTCTTATATACTAATAATGAAGCAACAGAAAGACAAATAAAGAAACTGATCCCATTCACAATTACATCAAGAAGCATAAAATACCTAGGAATAAATCTAACCAAAGATGTAAAAGATCTGTATGCTGAAAACTATAGAAAGCTTATGAAGGAAATTGAAGAAGATATAAAGAAATGGAAAAACATTCCATGCTCATGGGTTGGAAGAATATTGTCAAAATGTCAATACTACCCAAAGCTATCTACACATTCAATGCAATCCCAGTCAAAATTGCACAAGCATTCTTCTCAAAGCTAGCACAAGCAATGCTAAAATTCATATGGAACCACAAAAGGCCCCGAATAGCCAAAGTAATTTTGAAGAAGACCAAAGCAGGAAGCATCGCAATCCCAGACTTTAGCCTCTACTACAAAGCTGTAATCATCAAGACAGCATGGTACTGGCACAAAAAGAGACACATAGACCAATGGAATAGAATAGAAACCCCAGAACTAGACCCACAAACGTATGGCCAACTAATCTTTGACAAAGCAGGAAAAAACATCCAGTGGAAAAAAGACAGTCTCTTTAACAAATGGTGCTGGGAGAACTGGACAGCAACATGCAGAAGGTTGAAACTAGACCACTTTCTCACACCATTCACAAAAATAAACTCAAAATGGATAAAGGACCTGAATGTGAGACAGGAAACCATCAAAACCCTAGAGGAGAAAGCAGGAAAAGACCTCTGACCTCAGCCATACCAATTTCTTACTTGACACATCCCCAAAGGCAAGGGAATTAAAAGCAAAAATGAACTACTGGGACCTTATGAAGATAAAAAGCTTCTTCACAGCAAAGGAAACAACCAACAAAATTAAAAGGCAACCAACGGAATGGGAAAAGATATTTGCAAATGGCATATCGGACAAAGGGCTAGTATCCAAAATCTGTAAAGAGCTCACCAAACTCCACACCTGAAAAACAAATAACCCAGTGAAGAAATGGGCAGAAAACATGAATAGACACTTCTCTAAAGAAGACATCCGGATGGCCAACAGGCACATGAAAAGATGCTCAACGTCGCTCCTCATCAGGGAAATACAAATCAAAACCACACTCAGATATCACCTCACACCAGTCAGAGTGGCCAAAATGAACAAATCAGGAGACTCTAGATGCTGGCGAGGATGTGGAGAAATGGGAACCCTCTTGCACTGTTGGTGGGAATGCAAATTGGTGCAGCCACTCTGGACAACTGTGTGGAGGTTCCTCAAAAAATTAAAAATAGACCTACCCTATGACCCAGCAACAGCACTGCTAGGAATTACCCAAGGGATACAGGAGTACTGATGCATAGGGGCACTTGTACCCCAATGTTTATAGCAGCACTCTCAACAATAGCCAAATTATGGAAAGAGCCTAAATGTCCATCAACTGATGAATGGATAAAAAAAATTGTGGTTTACATACACAATGGAGTACTACATGGCAATGAGAAAGAATGAAATACGGCCCTTTGTAGCAACATGGATGTAACTGGAGAGTGTGATGCTAAGTGAAATAAGCCATACAGAGAAAGACAGATACCATATGGTTTCACTCTTATGTGGATCCTGAGAAACTTAACAGAAACCCATGGGGGAGGGGAAGGAAAAAAAAAAAAACCAAGAGGTTAGAGTGGAAGAGAGCCAAAGTGTAAGAGACTCTTAAAAACTGAGAACAAACTGAGGGTTGATGGGGGGTGGGAGGGAGGGGAGGGTGGGTGAAGGGTATTGAGGAGGGCACCTTTTGGGATGAGCACTGGGTGTTGTATGGAAACCAATAGGACAATAAACTTCATATATTGAAAACAAAACTACATTAGTCTCTTAATGTAGAAAGGAAAAAGTAGAGATGCAAACTAAAGTTACAATGATACTAGCTTTTATACTCATCCATGTATTTCTTTTTACCAGAAATCTTTATTTCTTCATAAGACTTTGAGTTACTTTCCATTGCCTTTTAATTTAAACCTGAACAACTGCCTTCATTGCAGGGCTGGTCTAGAAGTAACAATGTTCTAAGCTTTGGCATATCTGGGAATGTCTTAATTTATCCCTCGTTTCTTGGGGAGGGGGGAGAATCCCTCCCTCCATCTTCCCTCCCTCCCTTGCATCCTTCCTTCCTTTTCTCCCTCTCTCTCTTTCTCCTGCTCTCCCTCCTTTTCTTCCTTCTTCTCTCCCTCCTTTTCTCCTTCCTTCCTTCCTTCCTTCCTTCCTGCCCTCCCTCCCTCCCTCCCATCCTTTCTTCCATACCATTCTTCCTTCCAAATCCTTTCTTCTGGTCCATTCCCTTCTGTTCCCTTCCTCCCTTCCCTTCTTCCCCTTCCTTGCCTTCCTCCTTTCCTTTCCTTTCCTTTCCTTTCCTTTCCTTTCCTTTCCCCCTTCCCTTTCCTTCCTTGCCTCCCTCCCTCCCTTCCTCCCTTTGTCCCTTCCTCCCTTTCCTCCTTCCTTCCCTTCCCTTTCTCTTTCTTTCTGAAGTTTTATAAACGTATGATATTATATTAGTTTAAGGTGTGTAATATAATGAATCAACAATCTCTCATTTTTGAAAGACAGTTTTGCCAGAGTAGGATTGTTGGTTGACATATTTTTCCCCCAACATTTTGAATAGATCAACCCACTGTCATTTGGCCTCTGAGGCTGTTGAAGAAGACTGTGCTGATTATCTTATTGAGGTAAATGTCATAAATGCTGTCTTCCTTCAGTAAGGACATT
The DNA here is from genome assembly GCF_022837055.1 of Prionailurus viverrinus. Classification (NCBI taxonomy): domain Eukaryota; kingdom Metazoa; phylum Chordata; class Mammalia; order Carnivora; family Felidae; genus Prionailurus; species Prionailurus viverrinus. The sequence continues at coordinate 59,571,206 of NC_062562.1, read as the reverse complement.
AACAAGAGTCAGCAGACCTCCTCCAGCTTCCTAAGACTTTTCTGTGAAGTCCATAGCATGAAGGGCTGGGATCACACCAATATCATAACAATGCTCCAGATGACTGACAGTACAGAAACACTCTTCCTCATCTCAGAGTACATTAGTGGGGGTGACATATTTGGTTATTTACTGGGCCATGGCTGCATGACAGAGAAAGAGTCTCAAGGCAAATTATAGCAGCTAGTATGCACTGTGCAGTACTGCCAGTGTCATCAGCCTTCAGGGACCAGAAGCTGGAGAGCCTACTTTTTGGTGTTAACCTGATCATAAAAATTGTAGACTTTGGCCTCAGCAATGAGTTCACCATCAGCCATAAGCTGAACGTCTACTGTGGCAGCCCCCAACCCCCAACTTATGCTGCCTCAGAACTCTTCTGGCCCTGTGATGGATGTGTGGATCCTGGGAACCAGTCTGTCACCATGGTCACTGGTGCCCCTGCCTTTTGTGGGAGAGGACTTTTGGCAGGTATGGAATCAGATCCTGAGGAGACAATACCATATCCAAAATTCTTCCCTCTTAAATGTGAAAACCTCTTGAGAAAACTGATGGTCCTCAACCCCAGTGACAGAAGAATGTTAGAAGATATGAGAGATCCATAATGTGGTGCAGGAGAAGGAACTCAGGCCTTACAATGAGCCACTCCATGACACCAAGGACCCTCAGGTGACTCAGGTGATGATGAACATGGGCTATGTGTGGGACTAGATCTAGGACCCATCAACAGCCTGGAAGTATGACAGTGGGACGGCCACCTCCTTGATTTTGAGTTCTGAAAAACCCAAGATGGAGGACCATGCCATCACAGCAAGGCCCTCCCCTTCTGCTGACTCCATCAACTGCAATCCTACCCAAACCCAGGAGGCTCAGCAGGTGTCAGAGGCAGTAGAAAATGCTGCCGGCATGAGCCAGCTATACCTGCCTGGTTGTTCAGTAAAGAAACACAGAGGCCTGAAGGGGACCAGGAGACAGAGCAGAAGCACATAGTGCCTGCCATTCCCCACCCAGCCTGAAGTGAAGGAGCCCATCTCCAGCACAGCATCTCAGTGTGGCCCTGGAGCATCCTCTGCCTCCAGTTCAGCCCCCAGTGTGGCCCTGGTACCTCCTACACCCAAGGCACTAGCAGCAGTAATAAAGCCCTGGAGTGTGTTCTCAAAAGGAAATTCCTCCACACCAGGCAGCTTGATGGTATGACCCCACCCTCCTCCTTTGGCCAGAGCCAAGGCTGGCATGGAGTGACCATCATGTTCCTCATGTCTTATTCTAAGACACTTGTGTTTTAGGCTGCCAAGCAAGAACCAGAATGGCAAACAAAATAAAGTCAGTTTAATCTCTCATGGGGGATGGCCAAGGCAGGGATCAAATACTGGGGAGGTTGAGCCATACTCTATACATTTTAAATGGAAAGAAAAAAAGATGCTGAGCTTCAGGGAGTCTGGCGACATGGTACAGGAGATTGGTCAGAGGCTGGAAGTGGTACAAGAAGACGCTGGGTGTGTAAGGGCACTTAGACCAGAGAACTTGGTTCCATGGACAGAGAGGCTTTCAAACTGCTCTGGAGTTCTCTGCATGGGATTCAAATCAAGAGGATATCCCACATCTATGGCCTACAAGAGGAGAGGTCGCTCTAGTTGCAGGTTCATCCCTCTGTCCCCGTCATGACTGGGTTTTTCTTGGGACACTACTCCCCTCCCCTGCTCTTCTCTGTCTTTTCTTCCATGTTTAGAAAAGGGGGGGGGAGTTCTACCAAATCCTGTAATAAAAGCTCCAGAAAGATGTATCACAGATACTGTTTTGCATCCTTGCATTGGGACTGCACATGCCCCACTGGGAGGAGCATGTAGTGATGTAGTACTTGGGAAGTCACCAGAACAATTAAATGGAAAAATGACTTGGAATTATCACGAGAGGATTGCAGGGCAGAAATGCAGAGATTGTGTATTACCTTCCTACACTAACATTGTCCAACATTTTCAGAAGGACCAAGGGGAGCATTTGGGTCCTGTGCCTATGGTAATTGTAACCAAGAGTTCACAACAGGGTAACAAAGTCTCATGAACCAGCCTGTGTGGGAGTCATAAGTGGTGTGGGCGTGGGCCCCAAAGTGGCTTAGGGGTCACTGAAGCTTGCAACTGAGTTTCCTGACTGTAATGCAGTAGTTGGATCTCTCCACTGTGATGGTTCTTGCTTTTTATAACAGTTTCATGGAGCAGTCCTTCTAAGAGGCCTGAGGTATTGTTTATCCAATTCAAAGTTCAAAGGGGCACTCCATGAGGATCCAGACATTCTGGGGGATTTATGGTAAGAGAAAGAAGCCTGGAGGGATATGTAGGGGATGCCAGAAAGGTGGCTATTAAAGCCTGGTTTCCATAAAACAGCTATTTACATTTTTTGGCAGTGAATTTGTGGTTTCAGATAGCTATCAGGGAGCTACCCTGTGGGCTTCTAAGAAACATGAGGAATCTCCAAGAGGTCCCCTGACTGCTTTGGTGACACCCAGCTGCACTGTGTGCACAGTCTTTCAACATGCTGTGACCCTGCCCAGGGATGGTCCTTGCATCTGACCAGAGAAGATGCTCCATACACCCTTAGAGCAGGGCCTGGAGAAGCAAGAAAAAGTACTAGTGACAGGGTGGGGATCTTGTGGCTCCCCCCCGCCCACAGTGTTGGTTTTCTTTATGATGACAATTCAATGTGTGGTCAACCAGTTTTGCTCTCCTTAGAATCCATCCATGGCTCTTCTCCCCTTCAGGGCAAGTCCCAGTCATTTAGTGGGCTTTTAGGACTCTCTTACCTGTCCCCATGAAGACCTTTTCACCATCACCCTGCACTTGCACACACTGAATCATTCACTTTCCCACAGATACATTGCCTATGTGGCTTCCTCTCTGAGAAGCCCATATGCTGGACATTCAGCCAAATGACATTGCCACCCCCCCAAGATAAACCACACATAGATCCCACCTGAAGAATTCATGGGCCAGTTGGGAAGACAAGGCAGGGACATAACTACAGTACAGTCACCTGTTCATAGGTGCAAGGTGAGGGATATTCAAAGCACAACACATGTTCATCTGCTGCTGGAGGTATCAGGGTGGCTTCCTGAAGGAGGTGGTGGGCCCCAGGTGTATGGGTTTGACACAAGAAATGGAGAAGGGGCATTCCAGACAGAAGGAAGCTGGAGTGTTAGGTTAATCGGATCAGAGATAGAGAGTGAGAGTAGGGAGGGAGGGATTGGACTAGCACCCTTTGTGTACAGGACCACCCCACTGATGCATTTTGCTATGTGTCTCTAAAAATGAACATCCCACAGCTCAGGGCCTGGAAAGCAGTCAGCTCTGATGGTGAAGCGCTCTGCTAATAAAACTTTCTCCTGTGAGCTGTGGGCCTGGCTGCTAGGCCAGTGGCTTCTGCTGATATCCCTCATTAGTCAAAACTCAGTTTCACGGGAAAGGGTTTGGGTTTTGTTCTGAAGAGCAGGGGATCCACTTCTGCCAGGGGTCCGGCAGGGATTGATATAGTCGACTTCTATTGGGCAAGACACATCTGGCTGCTGTGGGCTCTGGGTGGGAGAATGGGAGCCAGAGCCCCTCCCTAGGAGAAGTAGGTCACTGTGGTCATCCAAAAAAAGGAGACCTAGTGTACTGGGAATTTGGGGGTTAGGGAGGGCAAGGCACAAAGGAATGGAGAAGTGGAGAGGATAGGAGAGAAGAGGACTAGAGGGGGAAGGAGGGGGTGGCCTGGAGGTCTTAGAAGGTAGTTTCTGCAAAACTGGCCTAGGAAATGACTGTCCAGTGACAGAGGAAGAAAACAATCAAGAATGATTTTTAGATTATTGACTCAAACTGCGAAGACAGTGGTAGTTTTTACTGAGAGTGAAGATGGGTCAGATATAAGATTTGTTGAACAAGACTGAGAGTCCCCTTTGGGACCTAGGAAGTTTAGCAGGCCTCATTAGAAAGCTCATTTCTAAGCTCATTGTATCTCCCCACAGTGCCAAAGCTTCTTCAGAAACATGATTTTTAAGCAGTATGGTAATTATTATATAGTACAATACATACCTGATTATCTTATTGATAAGGCATTTAAATTGCTTCTAATTTTTGGCCATTATACTTAACACCACAGTGAACATTTTGTACATTAATCTTTGTCAGCATCTTTGATTATTTTATAATTGTGTATTTTATTTTTTTATTGAAGTATAGTTAACATACAATATTATATGAGTTTCAAATGTACAAAATGTAGTTTAACATTTATATACATGCAAAATTAACACCATGGTAACACTACCTACCCTCTGTCACCATACAGAGTTGTTACACGTTATAAACTATATTCCCCATTATGTATGTTGCATCCCCACGTCTTATTTATTTTATAACTGGGAGTTTGTACCTTTGTAACTGGAAGATCACCCTTTCCCCATTTTGTCTACCACCATCCTCTCCCCTCTGTCAACTACCAGATTATTCTCTGTGTCTATGAATCAGATTCTGTTTTATTTGTTTCATTTTTTAGAAATTCCACATATAAGTGAAATCATATGGTATGTCTTTCACTGACTTATTCCGCTTGGCATAATGTCCTCCAGATTCACCCATTTGTCACAAATAGGAAGATTTCATTCTTTTATTCTTTTTTATTTTTATTTATTTATTTTTTTGGACAGAGAGAGACAGAGCATGAACGGGGGAGGGGCAGAGAGAGAGGGAGACACAGAATTGGAAACAGGCTCCAGGCTCTGAGCCATCAGCCCAGAGCCTGATGCAGGGCTCAAACTCACGGACCGCGAGATCGTGACCTGGCTGAAGTCGGACGCTTAACCGACTGTGCCACCCAGGCGCCCCTCATTCTTTTTTAATGTAATACTTCATTGTGTATATGTATATTACATTCTTCTTTATCCACTCATCTGTTGATGAACAGTTGGGTTGCTTTCATATCTTGGCTATTGTCAATAATGCTGCAATAAACATTGGGAGACATAGATCTCTTGGAAGTAGTATTTCTGTTTTCTTAAAATAATACCAAAGACTGTAATTGATGGATTGGTAGTTCTATTTTTAATTTTTTTGAGGAACCATCACACTGTTTTCCACAGTGGCTGCACCAATTTACATTCCCACCAACAGCACATGAGCATTCCCTTTTCCCCATATCCTCGCCAATACTTGCTATTTCTTATCTTTTTTGATAATAGCCATTCTGATATTTCATTGTGCTTTTGATTTGCATTTCTCTGATGATTAGTGATATTGACCATCTTTTCATGTGCCTGTTGATCATGAGTATGTCTTCTTTGGAAAAATATCTATGCAGGTGCTGTGCTCATTTTTAAATTGGATTGTTTACTTTTTTAATGTTTATTTATGTTTGACAGAGAGAGACAGAGCATGAGTGGGGGGGAGCAGAGAGAGAGGGAGACACAGAATCTGAAACAGGCTCCAGGATCTGAGCTGTCAGCACAGAGCCTGACACGGGGCTCGAACTCACAGACCACGAGATCATGACCTGACCAAAGTCGGATGCTCAACCTACTGAGCCACTCAGGCGCCCCTGGATTGTTTACTTTTTATTGAGTTGTGTGAGTTCTTTATCTATTTTGGATGTTAAGTCCCGTATTTGCAGCATTTGCAAATATCTTCTTCCATTCAGTGTATTGCCTTTTCATTTCATTATTGGTTTCCTTTGCTGTGCAAAAGCTTTTTAGTTTGATGTCATCAAAGTTGTTCATTTTTGCTTCTGTTTCCCTTGTGTGAGAAGGCAGATCCAAAATACATACATACATACTGTTCAGAATGATGTTCAAGAGCTTACTGCTTATGTTTTTTCTAGGAGATTTGTGGTTTCTTGACTTACATGTAAGTCTTTTTTTTTTAATGGAGAAATTTTTATTTATTTTTATTTTTTGAGTATAATTTATTGTCAAATTGGTTTCTATACAACACCCACTGCTCATCCCAACAAGTGCCCTCCTCCCTGCCCATCACCAACTTTCCCCTCTCCCACACCCCCCATCTACCCTTAGTTTGTTCTCAGTCCTTAAGAGTCTATTATGGTTTGCCTCCCTCCCAATCTGTAACTTTTTTTTTCCCTCTTCCCCTCCCCCATGGTCTTCTGTTAAGTTTCTCAAGATCCACATATAAGTGAAAATGTATAGTATCTGTCTTTCTCTGCCTGGCTTATTTCACCCTGGAGGGCATAATACCCTCCAGTTCCATCCACATTGCTTCAAATGACCAGATTTCATTCTTTCTCATTGCCAAGTAGTATTCCATTATATATATAAACCACATCTTCTTTATCCATTGATCCATCGATGGACATTTGGGCTCTTTCCATACTTTGGCTATTGTTGATACTGCTGATGTAAACATTGTGGTACATGTGCCCCTGTGCATCAGCACTCCTGTATCCTTTGGGTAGATTCCTAGCAGTGCTATTTCCGGGTCATAGGGTAGTTCTATTTTTAATTTTTTGAGGGGTCTCCACACTGTTTTCCAGAGTGGCTGCACCAGTTTGCAGTCCCACCAGCAATGCAAGAGGGTTCCTGTTTCTCCACATCCTCTCCAGCATTTATAGTCTCCTGATTTGTTCATTTTAGCTATTCTGACTGGTGTCAGGTGATATCTCATTGTAGTTTTCATTTGTATTTCCCTGATGATGAGTGACTGTGAGCATCTTTTCATGTGTCTGTTGGCCATCTGGATATCTTCTTTGGAAAAGTGTCTATTCATGTCTTCTGCCCATTTTCACTGGATTGTTTGTTTTTTGGGTGTGGAATTTGGTGAGTTCTTTATAGATGTTAGATACTAGCCTTTTATTTGATGTGTCATTTGCAAATATCTCTTCCCATTCCATCAGTTGCCTTTTAGTTTTGTTGATTCCTTTGTAATGAAGAAGCTTTTTATCTTGATGAGGTCCCAATAGTTCATTTTTGTTTTTAATTCCCTTGCCTTTGGAGATGTGTCAAGTAAGAAATTGCTGCAGCTGAGGTAAAAGAGGTTTTTCCCTGCTTTCTCCTCTAGGGTTTTGATGGTTTCTTGTCTCACATTCATATCCTTCATCCATTTTGAGTTTATTTGTATGTATGGTGTCAGAAAGTGGTCTAGTTTCATTCTTCTGCATGTTGTTGTCCAGTTCTCCCAGCACCATTTGTTAAAGAGACTGTTTTTTTTTTTCCATTGGGTACTCTTTCCTGCTTTGTCAAAGATTAGTTGTCCATACATTTGTGGGCCCAATTCTAGGGTCTCTATTCTATTCCATTGGTCTATGTGTTTTTGTGCAAATACCGTACTGTCTTGATGATTACAGCTTTGTAGTAGAGACCAAAGTCTGGGATTGTGATGCCTGTCATTTTGGTTTTCTTCTTCAATATTACTTTGGCTATTCGGGTCTTTTGTGGTTCCATACAAATTTTAAGAATGTTTGTTCCAGCTTTGAGAAGAATGCTGGTGCAATTTTGGTTGGTATTGCTGTGAATGTATAGATTGCTCTGGGTATTATTGACATTTTAACAATATTTATTCTTCCAATCTCTGAGCATGGAATGTTTTTCCATTTCATTGTATCTTCTTCAATTTCCTTCCTAAGCTTTCTATAGTTTTCAGCATACAGATCTTTTACATCTTTGGTTAGGTTTATTCCTAGGTATTTTATGGTTCTTGGTGCAATTGTGAATGGGATGTTTCTTTCTCTTTCTGTTGCTTCATTATTGGTGTATAAAAATTCAACCAGTTTGTGTACATTAATTTTGTACCCTGAGACTTTGCTGAACTCATGTATCAGTTCTTGCAGACTTTTGGTGGAGTCTGTCGGGTTTTCCATGTAGAGTATCATTTCATCTGTGAAAAGTGAAAATTTGACTTCATCTTTGCCAATTTTGATGTCTTTTATTTCATTTTGTTGTCTGGATTGCTGATGCTAGGACTTCCAATACTATGTTAAACAATAGAGGTGAGAGTGGACATCCCAGTCATGTTCCTGATCTCAGGCGGAAAGCTCTCAGTTTTTCCCCATTGAGGATGACATTAGCTGTGGGCTTTTCAGAAATGGCTTCTGTGATGTTTAAGTATGTTCCTTCTATCCCAACTTTCTTGAGGGTTTTCATCAAGAAAGGATGCTGTATTTTGTCAAATGCTTTTTCTGCATCTATTGACAGGACCATATGGTTCTTATCATTTGGTACTTTGCTATTATTCTCCCACTCTCTGGCCCAGTCACCTTTGCCAGCCAAAAAGCTTCAGAGTTCGTAATGGGGTTACACTAGCAATTTGCTAGCAAATCTAATGAAAAGCATCCACTGGCCTATGATTTTCAACTGGTTCTTGAATTATGAATTAATGCAATTTATCTCATGGACAATCTCTTATAAAACATGATCTCGGGATATGGGGTGGTTGGGTGGTGGGAGGGAACGTTTTTTAAAGGGATGTGGCAGACATGTACATGTGGCTCCCGGTGGCATTATCCACTACTGCAAGTAACCAGATATCTGACTTTGAACTGCGCATATGGCTGCCCAGACTATAAATTTCCCAGCATCCTCTGTGGCAGGGCTGGTTGTGTGACCAGGATTTCCCCCCTGGATGGGAAGCAAAGTGATTTGTACTTCTGGGATGTCTCCTAGCAGAGAGAATCAGGCACTTTCTGCTTCTCTCCCTGTCCTGCTGCTGGAATGTGAGCTCCATCCTGGCCTGTGTGGACAAGGGCAACTCCTCTGGGATGACAGGGATTCAGGGAGAGGGGCTTCCTGGAGCAGCCCTACCAGGCCAGCCCTGGACTGTCTGCCTCTAGACCAAGCAGGAGAGAGATGCAAACTCATGCGAGGGACCTCTTTGACAGCAGCTGAACCTTATTCTAACCAGGACAGCAGTCTTGGGGAAGAGTTTTCTGTGTGGTTCCTTTGGGCCAGGCTGCTCCTAGAACCACAGCCCTCTGAAATTCTCAGCCCTTCCTTCCATAGGGTGAACAGCCAAGTTCAGCTCCCACCATCCCCTCTCCAGGCACTTCTCTGGAAATTCTCTGGAAGATTGGTGTTCCCAAATAAGTCTGGAGCTAATATCTTCCAGGGGGCTTCATCTTGTTCTTTCTTCTATCACTTGTGCATTCCCAGTCTCTTCCCCAGATGCTTGGTCTCATCCATATAATTTCCTATATGCCCTCCATTCTTATGAAGTCTGAAACTTTATGGGGGAAAGGAACTCTAATATATTTTAATGTATTAAACTTGAGAATATTATGAAAAGATGTATAGTTTACTCCTTTGTCCACTCTTCAAAGTGCCAATGAGGTCTCTTGACATTCACTATTTTAAAATATTGTATATTCATAAGTGTGTTATAGTAAGGTAAACATATCAGGAGATGGCCTTTTATTGAAAAGACAGTTTTTACTCAAAGCTCCAAGAGGGGGGGCAGATCACACCGTACAGGGCCACATGTGCCATGGTGGTCAGGAGGCAGAGGGAGTAGGTGGGAAAATGTGAGAAAGTTCCTTATTCTAGTTTTCTTAGAAAGGAACAGGTAGGAAAGGTAAGCAGGCTTAGGACTGGCTGGCTTGAATACTTTCAGGACTCTGGAACATAGAGGTTGTCCCTAGTTTTCTGGTACATGGCCCTGGCATTATTAGGGCAGGTGGATAGTGGCCCCAAGTGTGAGAGTCTGATAGATGAAGTGGTTGGAGTTGTGGACACAGGATGGATTGGTTTGTATTTGAAAAGGATACCCCTTGGAGAATGATTCCTCTAGGTTGAAATGGTGAGCATGTGGCACAAAAACAGACAGATAGACCAATGGAATAGAATAGAAACACCAGAACTAGACCTACAAACATATGGCCAACTCATCTTTGACAAAGCAGGAAAAAACATCCAGTGGAAAAAAGACAGTCTCTTTAACAAATGGTGCTGGGAGAACTGGACAGCAACATGCAGAAGGTTGAAACTAGACCACTTTCTCACACCATTCACAAAAATAAACTCAAAATGGATAAAGGACCTGAATGTGAGACAGGAAACCATCAAAACCCTAGAGGACACAGCAGGAAAAGACCTCTCTGACCTCAGCCGTAGCAATCTCTTACTCGACACATCCCCAAAGGCAAGGGAATTAAAAGCAAAAATGAATTACTGGGACCTTATGAAGATAAAAAGCTTCTGCACAGCAAAGGAAACAATCAACAAGACTAAAAGCCAACCAACGGAATGGGAAAAGATATTTGCAAATGACATATCGGATAAAGGGCTAGTATCCAAAATCTATAAAGAGCTCACCAAACTCCACACCTGAAAAACAAATAACCCAGTGAAGAAATGGGCAGAAAACATGAATAGACACTTCTCTAAAGAAGACATCCGGATGGCCAACAGGCACAAGAAAAGATGCTCAACATCACTCCTCATCAGGGAAATACAAATCAAAACCACACTCACGCCACCTCACGCCAGTCAGAGTGGCCAAAATGAACAGATCAGGAGACTCTAGATGCTGGCGAGGATGTGGAGAAACGGGAACCCTCTTGCACTGTTGGTGGGAATGCAAATTGGTGCAGCCACTCTGGAAAACAGTGTAGAGGTTCCTCAGAAAATTAAAAATAGACCTACCCTATGACCCAGCAATAGCACTGCTAGGAATTTACCCAAGGGATACAGGAGTACTGATGCATAGGGGCACTTAGAGTGGAAGAGAGCCAAAGCGTAAGAGACTCTTAAAAACTGAGAACAAACTGAGGGTTGATGGGGGGTGGGAGGGAGGGGAGGGTGGGTGATGGGTATTGAGGAGAGCACCTTTTGTGATGAGCACTGGGTGTTGTATGGAAACCAACTTGACAATAAATTCCATATATTAAAAAATTAAAAAAAAAAAGTCTATTTTGTCTGAAAAAAAAAAAAAGAAAAAAGAAATGGTGAGCAGGAAGGCTGGAGGCCTAGATGAAGTGACTCAGACATATCAATGGGTTGTTTACAACAAAGCATGTCCAGTGTACACATGTAGGCAGATGCACATGCTAAAACACCAGATTTAGCAAGCTAGAAACATGGTCCATACAAGAGATACATATCAGCTCACATGTCACTTCCTAAGAGAAGGCTTCCCTGCCTGCACAATCTATAGTGACAGCCTCCCCCACCCCAAGTCTCCCTAGCTATTACCCACTTCATACCTTCAGGGCATTCAGCCCCACCCCTGCTCAGCACAAGCTGCCCCACCTGGAGGAAAAGTCCTCACAGTGGGCACGATATCCTGTGCAATCTCTTCAACATGACTGTCCCCTGCCCCTGCTGTTCCTAGCCCCCTCCTGTCCACTCCAGCCCACTTATAAGCTTCCTGAGTCCCCATTTTTCTTCTGTAGCACATACCCCTTCTAACATGCTGTGTTCACTGTCTCCCCTCCAAAGCATCAGTGCCACATTCTTTCCCTAAGTGAGTGAGGCAGGCATTACACCATAGGTCTCACCACCATTCTGTCTGTGCTATGATCTGAATGTTTATTCCCTGCCCCCTCCCCTGCTCCAAATTCATATGTTGAAATCCTAATGCCCAATGTGAAATTGTTAGAAGCTGGGGTCCTTGGAACGTGTTTAGGTAATGAGCCCAGAGCTTTCATGAATGATATTCTTGCTTCTATAAAAAGACTCCACACTGACACCTAGTCTCTTCCACCTTGCGAAGACATAGCAAGAAGCTACCAGATATGAACCAGGAAAAGGTCCCTTACCCAACCATGCTGGTACCATGATCTTGACTTTCAGCCTCCAAATAGGGTTGCTTTTTCTAAGTTATCCAGTCTGCTGTATTTTGTTATAGCAACCTGAATGGACTAACACACCCAGTGTGCACTGTGTTTCAGCCCTCAGCATGGGTGAGCTTCCCTGCTTCATTCTCTGTTAGATGGATAGCCATTCATTCATTCATTTGTTCATCCATTTGTCATGGTTTTGTTCCAGCTCAGTGGCTGCCCCTGGCTCATCTTGTAGACCCAACTCAGATGGCACTTCCTTCATGAAGACCATCTTAGGCCTCGCTCTCTCCTGCAGGCCTCTATGGTCTCACTTGAGTTCCTTAGTCTGTTTATTGTCAGCCTCAGTCAATTGATAGTGATGCTATCAGTTAGGAGTGCCTGAGGCACTCACCTGAGCATGTACTACTTGTGATGAGCACCCACAGGCATTTCCCCATCCAGAGCCAGTGTTGAGGCTGGACTGGCCCTTGTGTTTCTTACGATTGCAAGATGCACCACAGCATAAACCACCAAGGAACTTTGAAAAAAAAAAATACTCACAGGTCCTGGAGGGTACACAGCACACCCAAGGGCCGCACATTAGGGTCTCAGGTAGGGAGAGAAAAGCAGACTTGGGAGTGTGCCTTTATTGAAGTCTCAGGAGGGGTGTCTAGGGTTTCAAGGTTCACTCTTTATTGGAAAATTGTAGGGATTAAAGTATAAGAAGGAAGTCACTCAAGTGGTCAGTTACCCAGGGCTTAATAAAAGGGGAACTTCATAGTTGCAGTGACCTGGTTTCTCATCTAGCTGTTTCCCTAGTAACTGTGTCAAACAACTGTCAATGGGTTTATTCACAATGGATATCTTTGAAATAGCTACCTTGGCAACCAAAAGCTGCATGTCACGCAGGTTGTGCAGGTACAAGTGCTGTGTTCACACTCTGATGATGTCTCCAGCCTGTGAGCTCTATGAGGACTCTGGGCCAGATGCGGAAAGGGGCTCAGAAAAATGTGATTATGGATAAAACACTGAATAGATGAAATTTTTAACAGAGGCTCTATGTGGGTCAAGTTCACCAAAGGTGAGATTCTTCTCCCTTCTCCATCCCTCCTGGACCAAGCCTCAATCACTAACAGGAGTCTGAGAGACCTCCTACCATCTTCATCTCATCCAAACCATTAGCATTCTACATGATTTTTATGTTAAAATTTAATTTTGTCAGCCTTTTACATGACTCTACATCTGAATAATAAACTTAATCTTCACTCCAGAGGCAGAGATCCCTCTGTTCTATCTCAGACTGGACAGGACAATAGGAAAGTGCAGGATGTTTAGAAGGAGATGGAAGTACAGGGCTTCCAGGCAGTAGGAAGGAAGTGAGGAAACAGACCAATCCAGGCAAGAGCCAACCCCCACCTCACCATGACCCGTTTACTCTTCTACAACCTGTTTCTGTGGTAGATGGTCTGTTCTTTAGACACAGCTTTAGGGGTCACCACACCTAAGTTTTAATCCTTCTACTGGCCTTAGGCAAGTCATTTGGGCCTTTGCAGGCTCAGTTCCTAGCCTAAGTGAATCTGCCAGTGGCCACCTCACAGTGGTGCTGCACCAGATGTGGTATCAGAGGCAGGGCTGGCCAGGCACCTGCACTGGTCACTGTGAAGCTGAAACTGTGGTTCCACCCTGTCCTGTTAGTGTCATCCACAGAGCAGAAGCCACAAGTATGACCAGTGTTTAAGGAGGGCCTGGGTGGAGCAATGCATGAAGGAGGAAGAGAAGGGCAGGAAGTTCAGGTTTAGCACAGAAAATGAGCCACTTTGCTTTTCTCCCAGACACTTCAGTTACCCAAGCCTGAACATGGATGGGAGACTGCCTGGGAAAATAGGGTGCTGTAGGCTTATGCCTCCCACCCTTTTCTGCTGCTGCTGTCACCACCTCAAGTGAGGCTCCCTCCAGACACCTCCTGCCTCTTTCCCTCCCTACCTCCAACCCCCAAACTTCACCTACCCTCTTCAGTCCTTGTAGCCATCTCTGTCCCCCCACCACTGGGTGGGCAGACAGCATCCCAGCCTTTCCTCTTCGAACCTTACCCAGACCCAGGGCCAACCAGGGGCTCCCTATAACCTCTTCCCCCATGGAATCCTGGGAGCCCCAAGCAATTCACTTGGTACCCCAACCATCTAAGCCCTGGGATGAGGCTCCAACTTATGAAGAAACAGCCCTTCTTTTCATGATACTCAGGCTACTTTACCAAGGGACAGACATCTTCCCCCTAGAGCAAGTAAAAGCCCGTCCAGTCTTGAGGAGACAGAGTGATCCAGACCTCAGGCCCTACTGTCTCTCTCATTGCTGCTGCTCTCAGGAAACAGTGAGTCACTCTCAGGAAACAGCGAGCCACTCTCAGCAAGTCCAGGGTCACTTGACATAAAGACAAAACTCAAAAGCAAAAAGAGAAACACAGAAACACATCCCAGTTGCACTTTGAGGCTGGGCAGGAATCAGAGTGGAACCCTCCTCAAGAGATGGCACTTCTCAGGACCTTCAGGTGACTGCCAGCCCCAGGGCACTGCCTCCTGTCCTGACCCAGGCCATGCATGGCCACCCTCCTTTTCAGGAGCTGCACTCCTCTTCAGAGCCCCCCTCCCTCTGAAGCTCTCATTTTTGGCTGCTGTTGAAAGGATAGCTTTAACTGGGTCCTGGTTTGGGTGGGTGGGTGGGTGGCACATGGGACTCCAGGAAGGGCAGCATGGCCTGGTTGGTTCTTCTGGTTGTGATGATGGTTGTGGTTTGGTTAAGGCAAGTTGGAGTTGGGCAAAAGGGGCAGTTAGGGCCAGGGCTGGGCTGCACCGAGGGCCAGAAGGGGCTCCAATGACCTTGGGCTCCACAGCCAGATGCCTCTGGCCACACCCTGCTCCTGAATATGCTGGATCTGGGCGGGTCTCAGGAGCAAGGCCAGGGGTGGGCCTGAAGAGTCTCAGATGTGAGAGCAGGATGTTGGAGGCCCCTGGTACTCCCATGGGTAGGAGAGCACTGCCAGGACTGGCTCCCTGCTGGCCTTCTAATAACCAGAGGGTAGGTGGCATAGTGGATTCCTAAGAAGGGCTGGGCTGCTGTCTTCTGAGTGTGCTGCTGTCTTTGAGTGGGTGGGGCAAGTTGTGGCAGGGCAGGAATGTAGTACTTAGTGGCACTGTATTGAGTCTTTTAAAAAAAATTTTTGCTGGGCTGAAGCTCTTATTTCCAGGATCTTTGTGGATAAGCAAGTCAAATTTAAATGCTCCATTTGAAACATAAAAGAAAGAAAAATATAACAATGAGCACCATTCAGGGGGCAGAAACTTCTAGAGAAAAACTAAAGTTGCACAGCAGCAGTTATGACCTTCAATAATATTTTGTTACATTGAAAGATATATTCTGCCACATATCTTGCAGGGGAAACTTCTTTCAAGAAGTGTCACACCTAGTCTATTTCACATAGTTAAAAATGGCTAAATCTCTAAGTCTTTTACTTTTAGCGATGAAGAAGTAGGACCACAGAAGCTAGATGACATTGTTTATGGCAATCACGAGTCGGCATTTTTATTATATAACCCCCAGGATGAAAGACTGTTCGTTCCCTCTACCACTCTGCCTTACACTATCCTTTACTGCCAGACTTCATCTTACTAAAAACCCCATGTCATCAAATTTCCCTTGTTCTATCCAAAAAAATGTCCTGCAGTGTAAGCCACTTGCCTCTTTGTTTTCTGTGAGGCTAGAATATAGCCAGCCAGGATTTTAGTACAAGGACCTTTCCCGTTCTTGACTGGTTATCTCTATCTCAGTGCTATGCCAAGTTCTCTAATGTTTTCTCTCTGGGGATTATTTCCCAAACCTGGCTACTCTTCCCAGGACAGGCGCCTGTTCTGCCCATCTCTCAGGCTGTGTAGCCCTGAATGTGTCAACTGTCCTAACAAAGGTGAGTTCACAGGCCAACGTGAGCAAGCACTAGCTGTGAAGATGATGTGATATTAAACTGGTCTGAAAAGCAACATGGGAACAGCAAACCGATCTGAATTGTTCAGGTTAAAATATTCCAGGTGAGAGTAACATTGAGATATAGGAGTGGAAAAAAGGTGTCATGGCCATCTAATGCACCTGCATGAGTCTATCATGTCTGGTGAGTGGATGGAACCAGCAGTGAAGAATTCAGATGAAGACTAAGGACATGAACAACAATAAAGAAGTCAGGTTCAACTCATAGTTTAGAGGAACTGAAGTGCCTCAATTTGTATTCCTGCAAAATAACTGACAGTGATTTGTCAACCATCATGCTCGGTGTGCCATGTTGTCTCTGGCATACTTCCTTATGAGGAAGTAGTGAAGGGCCCAAAACTTCAGTATTTTTCAGATATAATTTCAAGCTCTGTAGGTACAACTTGTAAATAGCACAGCCCTGATTCTATTATGTCTTGTCCTTGTCTTGAACTTTTTCCACTTTTCCTTGCTTTTGGTGATTCTTTCTCTTTGTTTTTATTCCACACAGCTAGTGCAGGCCGCTGCCACCACCTACCCCCTCAGCAGAGCTCCCTCTGTGGTGTCTACCACCCCCACCACTGACAGCCCCCATACTCCCTAGTCCAGGGACTGAGTTTCTGGCTCAGAGCTTTCCTTTTTCCAGGCCCCCAGAAGCCTTAAGTGTTGCAACGACCAGTGTTTTATTAGTATATTTTCCACAATTTAAAAATAAGGGACTTAGTGGCACATGAATATATATATGTCGGTGTACATATATATTTTTAATATTATGTACATAAAATACTAAGGTGAGTAATAAAGCACTGGTATATGTTAAAAAATGGGTGAGCCTTAGATACATGATGCTAAGCATAAGAAAGAAGGCAGACGTACATGGCTACATATTTTATTCCATTTACTTAAAATATTCAGAATAGGCAAATCCATAGAGGGAAAAAAAGCATATTGGTGATTGCCAGGGGTTGGGAGGGGGGTGGAAAAGGAAGTGATCATTTAATCAGGGCTGGGTTTCTCTTCCCCACTCCAACTTTACTGAAATATGGTTGACATGTAACATTGTATAGTGTAAGATGTACAATGTGATGATTTGATACATGTACGTATTGTGAAATGGTTATCACTGTAAGATTAGTGAAGGCATCCTTTTTTCACATAATTGTCATTTTGGTGTTGTCATTATGATGAGAACATTAAAGCTCTACTTTTACAGTTAACTTTCTCGTTTACAACAGAGTATTGTTAAATATGACCGCCATGATACACACTAGATGCCCTGAACCTGGGTTCCTTTTTGAGGTGGTGATAATGTTCTGGAATTAGACAATGATGACGGTTTGCATAACTTCCTGAATAGACTGCAAATAACTTAATTGTGCACTTTTAAAGAGTAGGTTTTGTGGTATGTGAATTATATCTCAGTTTTTTTAAGCTGTATGGATAAATAAATAACTCATTTGGGAAAAAAAGTTAACTTATAAAACATATATATTCTGGGCGCTTTATTTGGTCCCTGTCTACTAACCTCCCTAGACATCAGTAAAGACCACCCAAATGAGAACACACACTGTTCATTCAGAGCTTGCTCTAAATAGCAAGGGACTCAGCCATGACCATGTGCTCTTTTGGAAGAGACTCAAAGGCATAGGGAGAAGTAGAAAGTTTTCTGGGGGTGAAAAGGAATGTACAGCCTGATCAGAGGTTGTGACTGGGGAAACAGGAAAGAGATTGGCTAGAAGGCATTTTATGTGATTAGTTAGCTTTCCTAGCTTAGAATCAGGACTAAAAATGAGAGGAACTCCAAGGCTGGCTGCTTCATGTTGTGGGTTAGGGCTTCTTAGGTTGGAGCGAGCAATTCACGTTCTGAAAAATACAGAAAATTCCATGTACTGAAACCCCCTCTTGCACTGCTTTCAATAAATCGTACGCTATCAATGGATAGATAAGTTTTATACAGTCAACCACAATTAACTACAAAGAATGGTAACAATGACAAGAGTGATGAGTAACAACAGTGATACTTATTATGATTACTCTAAACCTCAGGATCTATCACTTTGCCAGTCCTCACCTTAAAGTAAATAGCAAATAAAATTTAGCTAGTTTGCTTTAACTAAAAGAATACTTTTCTGCTGCCACCACTGCAGGCCCTGGCAAGAGTACCAATTAACCATCAGGGTGTGTGTGTGTGTGTGTGTGTGTGTGTGTGTGTATCTCCCCTTTCCTTCTGGCACTCCTGAACTTGCTATTGTGGCCATGGCTGTGCCAACAAACCCAAGACTTCTGTAAGTTTGGGTTACTGGTAGTTGAAAGCACACAATGGCTATATGGTGGGTCCAGGTGCAAAAAGTTAACCCTTCCCTCCAATGTGCTCTGCGAAGGAATAAACTTCCCTTGGGAAGGCAGCCCAAAGCTCCTGGACTGAAGGACTACACTTAGTGTAGGTCGGGACAGGTAGCACCAGACCTGGACGGCTGAGGCAGATGAATGAATTGCCTGGGGCTCCCAGTATGAAGGGAAAGGCTGAGGAAACAGGGACCCTGAAGATTCAGGGTCCTACTGGCTCCCAGTTCACTTGGGCCTTAAAGGAGCTGGGAGTTGGAGGGGCTGGGATGTCAGCTGCCTGCCAGAGGACTGTAAGTAGGAGACAGCAGACAGGAGGAAGTGTGGCTTATAGTTTATGAAGCCAGTGTTGTTTTTGACTGTTGACACCAGGATATAGGAAAGGCTTTATTCTTGTCCTTCACAAATGCTTAAGCTATTCCAATTCCCTGCCTTTCCATAGAAGTTTGAAAAAGTTCCATATGTTTTTTTTTCTGTCTACACTTTGACAATTCTAGCACTTGCTATATTCATTTAGCAGTTCATGAACATGTTTCTATCTCAGAACCTACAGATCTATCTCATTATAATGATATAAATAAACCAAAAATGGATAGTATTGCATTGTATGGATGTGCTGCAATTTACTTCCCTGGTCCCACTTAATAATTATTTATTACAAATATTTTGTATGGTCAAGCTTATCAGTCTTTCCCTTGTGACTTCTAAGTGGTTTTAAAAATTTTTGGAAAGTTCTCCACACTGGAATTATGAAATAAATATGATAAAGACAAAATTCTTCAAGTACTTTCATGGTTTCAATTTTGCAGTCCGTGCCTACCCATGCCCCTGTAGATTTCTCAAGGCCACTTGGAGCCTGGGAACAACTCTTCCTGCTCTGAGAAGCCTCTGAAGGGATTTCCTCCTCTCCTTTCCCATGGTATTGGGAAATTTTTTATGTACCTCCAGAGCCTGGAAGTAGTCCCAGTAGGCATGAGAATCTACTGAGGAGACTCTAACCTTTTTAGCAAACATCTCTCCAAAAATTACTGTACCCAAGACCTCCTAGAAAACATTTCCATGTCCATTTCCAAGGCTTCCACGGTCACACCTTGCAGGCCATGAGGTTTGCTTCAGAGGCACCAAGGATCATGCTTGAGACACTCCATGTGTCCTTGGCTTGGGAAGGAGATCCGAGGCTCAAGAAGAAGTGATCCATGTCCTTCCTGATCATGATTGCTCAGGTGCTGTAGACACTTGGTGGATGCTTTTAGGTAGCTTTGTCCTTCAGAGCTCCAGGGAAATGGGCAAGAGATAAGATTTCAGTGCAGAAAGGGAAGCAGAGGTTCAGGAGCCTGGCATCACTAGCAGGATCATTACTGTGGTGTCGGAGGATTGGTGCACTATCCACCCACCTGAGGGTGGCTCTGGAGAAGGGTGCAGGGCTAGGCCAGCATTGTGATTCCAGGTCACTGGGGTGGCAGGCAAAGGCCAACCCACATGCTCTAGGACCTTCTGCACACAGGGTCCTACTGGGGCTGCTGGGCACAAGAAGACATAGGTCTGGCTCCTGTGCCCTTCTTTATGGTTCCAGTAGTCATTTTTCATTTCCCAATATTTCCAAACCTCACCTAGAGCTGGGGACCTGCTATGGAGGTACAAGGGAGGCACCAGAACTCCCACCTTTCCACATAGATTCCAGTCGTGAGAACATCAAAATTACTACAAGTCCCCTCTCCAGAGCTGGGGCCCTTCTCAGGATGGCTGTGAGGAGCCTACCTGTCTTGCCATCAATGAGTACTTGAAGCCTTGGGCCCACAGTCACCTGGTGGCCCACTCTCATCACCTTGGGTCACAGACCCACTCTAGTGCCATCTTCACAGGTTGTTCTGTTTACCTGTCACCCGTTTATAGTTTTTTTTAGAATTCCATGGGAAATGTTCATGGGAGCATATCTGGACATGCTGCTGGAGGTCTACTTTTGGAGGCTGTGTGCATGAGTTCAGTCATCCCAGTGAGGTCCTAGGATACTTACTAGTGACTTTCTCAACAGCTGGCTGTCACTTGGTGCCTGCTCCCAGAAGGACGACCAGATGGTTTTTTGGTTGAAAAGAAAATGGAGTTAAGAATAGATTGGCCCTCACTGAAGTCCAGCACAGGATGGACTTTAGCAAGATGGAAATTCCTAGAGTTTGTGGTACTCCAAATTACTGCTGATGTTCTTATCATCATAATTAGTACCACTGTTTGCAATGAAATATGAAAACACTGAATCAAATTTCTCATTCCACACAGTACCTGACTGATTAAAGGCAATTAAAGGCAAAATTCCTAGACAATGGAACTCATCTCAAATGAAAGATCAAGATGATGTCATGGCCAGAGATCTAAGTGATTCGAAGTGCTGAAGGGGAAAAATATCCAGCCAAGA
Organism: Prionailurus viverrinus; assembly: GCF_022837055.1. Classification (NCBI taxonomy): domain Eukaryota; kingdom Metazoa; phylum Chordata; class Mammalia; order Carnivora; family Felidae; genus Prionailurus; species Prionailurus viverrinus. Next base: position 59,550,676 of record NC_062562.1, on the reverse strand, counting down.
ACACTCTATCCTGCATGGCTATCATTTTGCATAGAAAGAGATGAAAAATTTCCCAGTTGAACAGAATCTAAAGGTGTCTGTTACCACTAAACCTGCCCTGAAATAAATAATAAAGGGGACTCTGAGTGGAAAGGAAAGAAGAAAACTGATAAAGACAAGAAAGCAACAGAGAAATTGTCCAAAAACAATAACAAAATGAGTAATAAAATGACACTAAATACATATCTAGCAATAATTACCCTGAATGATCTAATCAAGATGATCGAATCAAAAGACATAGGGTGTCAGAATGGATAAACAAAAACAAAAACAAGATCTATACTGCCTACAAGACACTCATTTTAGACTTAAAGACTCCTGCAGATTGAAAGTGAAGGAATGGAGTAACACTGATCACGAAAATATAGGTGCAAATAAAGTAGGAGTAATGATACTTGTATCAGGCAAACTAGATTTTAAACCAATGATAGTGACAAGACATGACAAAAGGCACATTATAACAAAGGTTTCTATACAACAAAAAGATGTAAAATTTTTAAGTATTTATGCACCCAAGGTGGGAGCACCCAGATATATAAAACAATAACAACATTAAGTAAACCAATGATATTGATACAATAATTGTGGTGGATGTTGACACCTCACTTCCATCACTGGACAGATCATCTAAGCAGAAAACAACAAGGAATTGTCATTGAATAACAAACTGGGCCAGATGGGTTTAAGAGATATATTCAGAAGATAACATCCTAACATTTTGACATTCTTTTCAAAAGCATATGGGACATTCTCCAGAATAGACCACATACTATGTCACAAATTGGGCCTCAACAAGTGCAAAAAGATTGAGATCATAACATGCCTGTTTCCTTTTTTATTTTTTTAATGTTTAGTTATTTAAAAAAATTTAATGTTTATTTTTGAGAGAGACAAAGTGTGAGTGGGGAAGGGGCAGAGAAAGAGGGAGAGAGAATCCAAAACGGGCTGCAGGCTGTGAGCTGCCACCAAAGAGCCAGATGCAGGGCTCAGATTCACAAGCCATGAAATCATGAGACCTGAGCTGAAGTCGGACACGTAACCAACTGAGCCACCCAGGAACCCCAGTGTTTATTTTTAAGAGAGAGACAGAGACAGAGAGACAGAGAGAGAGACAGAGCATGAGCAGGGGAAGGGCAGAGATAGAGGGAGACACAGAATCCGAAGCAGGCTCCAGGGTCTAAGCAGTCAGCACAAAGCCTAACACAGGGCTCAAACCCACAAACGGTGAGATCATGACCTGAAGTCGGACGCCTAACTGACTGAGCCATCCAGCCACAGCATGCCTGTTTTCTGACCATAACACTATGAAATTGAAGACAACCACAAGAGAAACGTTTGGATAGGCCACAAATACACAGAGTTTAAACAACATGCTATTAAACAAGGAATTGGCCAACCAGGAAATCAAAGAAGAAATTTAAAGAATGCATGGAAACAAATGAAAATACAACAGTACAACACCTTTAGGACTCAGAAAAAGCCATCCTAACAGAGAAGTATATAGCAATACAGGCCCAAGTCTAAAATAGCCTAAACTCACACATAAATGAGCTAGAAAAAGAATAATGAAGCCTATGGCCACAAGAAGAAGAGAAATAATAAGTAGAGGAGAATTGAGTGATATAGAAATAATAGAACAGATCAATGCAGCTTGGAGCTGATTCTTTGAAAAAAATTAGGTTTGCAAGGAAGATGGTGGCGTAGGAGGACACTGGGCTCACCTCGTCCTGCTGATCACTTAGATTCCACCCGCATCTGCCTAAATAACCCAGAAAACTACCAGAAGACTGAAAGAACAGACTCTCTGGACCGAGCATAGACCAGAGACCCACGGAAGAGGGTAGGAAGGGCAGAGAGGTGGTGTGCACTACATGGACTGGTGGGAGGCAGCCGGGGCAGTGGAGGGGCAGCCCACCTGGCAAGGCAGAGCCCCTGAAGTCTGGCTTGCAAAAGCAGAGGGGCTGGACTTCGTGAGTTCTGACAGCCAGAGGGACTTATCTGGAATGTGAAAAGTCAACAGCTCTGCTTGGAGAGCAGGAAGGCAAGAGGACACTGGGAGGGAGAGTTGTTGAGCCTGAGAATAGAGAGCTCTGCTTGGCAGGGGAACAAAGGCACTGGCAAGCACCATCTCCCTCTCCCATTCCCAGCCGTAATCCCAAAGGGAACCAGTTCCCATCACCGAACTTGCTTGCACCAGGCAAACACCCAACCCTGTGCTCCTGGGGATCCATCCTTCCAATGGGTCTGCCTTCTGGTGCTGCAGGGCCCCTCCTGCAGCGGACCACCAACAGCAAAGCAAGCTAAGCCTGCCCCTCCTGCCCCTGTGCACCTCGCAGATCCACCCAAGCTAATACACCAGATCCCATCAAAGCAGCACCAGAAGCCTGGCAGTGTGCAAGTAGCCTTGACAAGTGCCACACCACTCCACGAGTTGGGGAAACTGTCTTAAAACTAACATCTTTTTTCACTAAGTTAGAAGTTTTTGAAAACCTATGCAGGGCTTATGTTAAAGTGGCATATATTTAACTCTGTCATACAACATGTGGAGAAACTATGTTTCAACTAACATCTCATTTCACAAAGTCATGTGTATGGAAACATATGCGACATCTACACACAAAGTTCCATATACTCAACTCTGGGAAACAACACAGTGGGGAAACCATCTTTCAACTAGAATCTGGTTTCACTAAGTTAGATCTCTTTGAAAACTATGTGGGGCCTATATGGAAAGTGTCATATACTCAACTCTGTGAAACAACAGTGTGGGGAAACCATCTTTCAACTAACATCTGGTTTCTCTAAGTAAGAAGTGTTTCAAAACCTATGCAGGGCTATGAGGAAAGTGTCATGTACTCAACTTTGTGAAACAACACTGTGGAGAAACCTTCTTTCAACTAACATCTCGTTTCATAAAGTTAGACGTGTTTGAATACCTGTGTGCAGCCTATGCAGAAAGTACCATATACTCAACTCTGTCAAACAGACTTTGGGGGAACCATCTTTCAAATAGTATCTTGTTTCAATAAGTTAGAGGTGTTTGAAAATGCATGTGGTGCCTACACCAAGGTGCCATATACACAACTCTGTGAAAGAACACTGTGGGGAAACTCTCTTTGAACTAACATCTCGTTTGACTAAGTTATGTGTTTGAAAACCTATGCAGGGCTTATGCACAAGGTGCCATATACTCATCTCTGTCAAACAGCACATTTGGTAAACCATCGTTCAACCAATATTTTCTTTCACTGAGAAGTGTTTGAAAACCTATGCAGCAAATATGTGGAAAGTGACATATACTCCACTCTGTGATACAACACTGTGGGGAACCATCTTTCCAACTAACATCTTATTTCGCTGTTAGAAGTGTTGAAATCCTAGACCTAGAAAGTATAACGAAAGCACCATTTATGCAACTTTGTGAAACATCATTGTAGAGATACCATCTCTCAACTAACATCTGGTTCAACTAAGTCGGAAGTGTTTGAAAACCCATGCAGGGCCTATGCGGAAAATGCCATATACTCACCTCTGTCAGACAGCACTTTGTGGAAACCATTTTCACCTAACACACCAAACTAACATCTTCTTTCACCTACACCACAAAATAACCAACATGTAGCTAACACACACTAAGATCTAGGCACCAAACACACACCAGACACATACCATTATAGACAAGAAAGAGCACATGATCCTTACACACTTCCTGTGTAACGCATTAGCTCCCAACATATAACACACTTATGAATCAAACCACAACATACCTAAAGTACCACACAGTCACACTTATGTAAAACTCTCATGTGGTCTTTCCTGCTTATAAATCACATAAAGACACACACCACATGTACACAACCCACAGTAATTTACATGTAAATACACAACACACATACATCACATACATAAAACACAAATAACATACATAAACACACCACCCACCTAACAAACACAACCCCTACACATTCCACACATACCAAATCCTGAACTGTACACACACACACACACACACACACGCACTACAGATACTACAAATTCAAAATCCACATATGCACAACCCACACGACATGTGTGCCACATATCACACCCACAACACATACACAATCATATAGTCAGCAAACACACCCCCCCCTTCACCACACAAGAATTACACATAAATCATATAAATACCACACATTTTTATAGACATTTCACATATAGACCACAAATACAGCACACATATATTCTATGTACACATACAACACACATGCCACCAAAGTGATGTTTCACATATTCACCAGATACAAACTACACACACCACACAGAACACACACACCACACATCACACTCACATCACACACAGACCCACACACACCAAACTTACATAAACCAACAAGCATATATATGACAAACACACACACAGTACCAAAATCAGACATTTACACACACTCACAAACACCAAACACTACTCACACACCACGCATATCACAAACACACATCAAACATACACTAATCACACATATGTCAAACAAAAACACAACACAAATCTTACACACAGACATAGGACACACCACACCTACTGCACACACACCTCATACTCACAACATACATGTAAAACAGACTGACATACGCTATAGATATAGAGCACACATATGACATATATACACCTTGGATACACAATATGGAAATCACAATTTCATTGCACACACAGCACACACACTCCATATGCATCGCATTTAGGAAACATAATTTACAAACACATCACACGCACACAACAGACACATTACATATACACCATAAACACCACACTGAGAACAGTGTCACCAAACAATGACACATCGACCCAAACACACATACACACACACCACACATGCACCACACATATAACACCTACACCACACACACCACACATACCATTCAAATGTACCACACCAACGAACACACCACAGATTCATGGTATATGCTCCCCACACACCACATGTTCATCACAGATAAATCACACATCCAGCACATATTCACCAAGCACACTATATATATACATGTAACACACACAATGCCCCAATCAACATTCACCAGAAACATGCACATATACACACACACACAACAGAGAACTCGTATAATGCACATACACTGGTCAGCCTACACCCTGAATATATAACACATACACACGAAGCACCACATATTTATAAAACACACATATGATATAAACGATGCACAGACAACATATATACATATACTCCAGACATCCCACAAGCACCACTCACACACTACACAAATATCACACACACATCACACATAGAACAACCACCAAACTCACTTATTCCAAACACATGCATAGCACATGCACACGACACTTCTACATCACCCACACCATACCTACACCATCACACCACACATTGACCTCACACATGGTACACAAAGAACACACAGTGAAATCAAACTGACTTACACCACCATACATCATAGATACACCCAACACATATACCATCCAATACATGCCAAATAAATGCCACAGACAACATATACATATTTTCCCTGCACCCGTCACATTCACCACACATACAGCACCCAGAATTCACAAATACACACTGCGCACACCACAGATACAAAACCTAGACATCACACACAGCCTCACACCACACAAATACCATTCCCATACACACATATACCACACTCACACACATACACCAGACATTCACAGCTCATACACTATGTACAGCAGAGAAACACAACACATATACCTTATGCACACACCATACCCATAACATCCATGATATACCATGTACACACCATGCATATGACACACAAGCCAGACATACCCAGAAATGCTACACTTACAGCACACACATAGCCCACATACACTGCACAGATACCACATGCAAAACTCCACATGTACAACCCATGCATCCCACACACATACCAACACACACAGCATGCTATACCCCTCACACAGGACACATATGCCCCCTACACCCCTCAAATATATGACACGCACACTACACAATGCCACAAATACACCACAGAGACAGCACACAAACAAGGCATATGTTAAACAAATATACATTATATACACAGAAGAGACTCAAAACGCATACACCACATATACCACACATACCACCAATACCACAGATAAAGACACATACACCATTTTCATGCATATACTACACACACATGCAGAGACTGCTTGTCTACAACACACGTACTTCACACGTAACACACACACACTACACATATTATAAACATATATGTCACCATGACACAAATACCACAAAATAACCACATAAGTCACCCCCCACACACACAAAGACCATACATACAATCTCTACGGCAAAATCACACCACAGACACACAACGTATGTTCCCACATGCACACAACAGGAACACCACTCACATAACACAGATACCACACACAGGGAAAGAAAGCACCTAAGCCAAACATCAAACATGCAACACACATGCCAAACATTCACCACGCACATGCCACACATACTACACACACAGAATACATGACACAGATGAATGCATATGACACAGAATACATATGACACAGCAAACAACACACATACAACACAGACATATGCCATGTATACACAAGTATACCTCCCACACACCCCGTGTATACCACACCCATGCCAAATATACTTGACACACAACATAGCCACTCCCATTTTACACCACACATACCACACGCTTATATGTACCACATACAGAAAACATATTTCACTAACATACCTTGCACACACAACTCCACGCATCTACATCACAAAGACACCACAACTTAGACATGTGTGTTTAAACACACATACCATACATATGTCAATCACTGACACACAAATAACACACACATACACACACTGCACAAACCCACTTACGTTGCATTTACTCCACATATAAACCACGTTCACAACTCATATATATCAAACAGTTCCCATACATCACGCCGTAACTCACTAAGATCTATACATACAGCGCACTCATTGAATACCACAGATAATCCACACACAATATATATACAAACCCTACACCTACACTACAGACACACTGCACATATTCAACACACACACACACTCAAATACACCACACAAATACCACTCACAGGAACACATACTTCACATTCACACACACCCATCACACCACACCTTATTCAACACACACACACATACACACACCCAAATACACCACACAAATACCACTCACAGGAACACGTATTTCACACTCACACATACAAAATCACACCTTCACCACAAATACACCACACATATGCCTCACACATGCTCAGCACATGCACACCATACACAATACATATTTCATATACACATACCAGACTTCATTTATTTTCCATACATACAACACACACAGAAAACACATGCACCATACACACAAAACACACCCCACTTACATCCCACAGATACACTATTCTTTCACAGCAATACACACACAACACATATACTCCACCGAAGCACCATATAGACACCACACACACAAAACGTACATCACAATTTCAAGACACACACTACCCATACCTCCCATGCACCACACCTACAACACTCATATTTCACAGATCCCACACACAAGACTCAGCATTTACACCACAAAACATATTCACAAAGTCACAGCACATACATTATACACATCACAAACACACACCACACAAACACCAAACATTAGGACACCTATAGCAATATACACACACAACATTCATATGCCACACACACTACACCTACAGCATTACCACACATATAACATGCGTGTACAACCACAATACACACAGGACATATGCCACACACCACATATATACCACACATACAAACAGTATATATGTCATATGATAACCACCCATATGGTACACACAAACTACACAGACACCACATTCACAGCACAGATACACTGCACACACAAATATCACACATATGACAAATACACAATAAAAAAACCTTACAGATACATAGACATATTCTATATCTATGCCACACATACCACATGCACCACTCACATAAACCACAAAGAAAAACCCTTTACACCGAGGCCAAACACACACTACAAATACACAACACATACATTACACATATACCACAAATATACCACACACACATAGCATACACTCAGCAACACACACCACACACATAAGTACCAATACCACAGACACACCACACATGCAAAGATTCACACACACACACCACAAACAACCACACATACACCACACATGTGACCCACAAACCAAATATGTCACAAACAGTTCACATACACCACACCACGTACACACCACAATACACCAAAATATACAAAATACACATGTCACTCAGACACCACACATATTGCACACATATCTCACATACATCACGCCTAAGACATGCATGTATTCCTTACATACACTATTCCCTCAACACACAAAAACACATAACTACAAACTCACCACACACACACCACACACAACACACAGACCTTTGCGCACACATTACTCAATCACTTCAAACAAGGATTGCATATACCACACTCAACGCACACAACAATCACCAACCGCACACATACCAAACACACACCACATATACATATAAACCAAATCACCCAACATAAAACACACAACAGATACCCATCACACACACTAAACAGGCACCACAAACACACCACACAATATCAAAGACAAACACACACCACACAAACAAGTGTAACACAGATTTACACCATGTATGCACAATGGATAAACCACACATAGCACACATATACACCATCCACGTGACAAATATACACCATGCACACTTAACCTATTCACCCCAATTTCACCACACTCACCAATGCACACCACAACACACTGCACATAAATCACACCTAATCCACGCATACAAAAGATATATCTCACACAGAAACGGCAGACACACACCACACAACTGTCACATGTAGGCCATACACACCAATGCCCACATATCAAAAAACTAAGCTACAGTAAAAGTTCACAGACACACCAAAAACATACCACACATGGAAACTCGGCACACACATCACGAACACACTATATATACACAACACATATAACCACTTGTTAACCATACATATGACATGCATACCACACACATCACACACATGTGACTTATAAGCCAAAACACATGCACACATATACCATAAACATTAAACATATGTATATCCCACATTACACACAAACCAAACATGGAACCAACTGCAAACATAGACCACATACAGAATTTATATAACCTGTATTTAATATTTGTAACACACATAAACCAAACCGACAACACATATATAGCACATATGGACATATGCCACACACACACCATAGTTAGAACACATCATATCACATTTATACCACACACACCATATACATCATTGCAATGCACACTCAACACAAACGCACACACACACATTGCACATATACACTATACTTAACCCACACGTATACAACATATCTACTTCACACGTGCACACCACATACAAACCACACATATGCCACACACACAAACTTCACACACCAAAACAACAGACACAGCACACAAATTACACAACACACCACACATATTCTACACATCAAAACACACTACCCCTACCATACACATATTACCTATACATCACACACACAACACACTTGATTCACCTATGCCACACTAACGCACATCAAACACATATCACACAAACACATACTTACCACTTATACCACATGTAAACACCACACATAAGAAACACAATATGCCCACATATGCTGCAAGCACAATCAGATACATGACACATACACCTCACACACCACACAGATAAGCAACACAGATGCCATATGCACAAACTCCGCACATGCTTCATACACATCCCATATATACCACAACTCACACCACCACACTTACTCCCACACATCACAGACATAACACACCTATCCTACACTGCATACATACCACACTGATACCACACAAACACACACCAAACAGACACCATGCACACCACAAGACACTTCAAAACCCACACCTACACCACTTCCACTCCATCCCACCACCCATATGCTGCATTCCACCACAAATATATATTACACACATCACAAAAAACACAAAGATCGCACATATACCACACACTGCACATAAACTACACACACACCACATGTACACAACACCCACACCACTCATATCCTGTACATAAAAGATGCATACACAGCATGTCATATCACTTATCCTCAACACACAAAGTATATGCACAAGAAACACAATACACATAAATACACACACATGATACATACACAACACCACACTGCCCATACACCACAAATACACCACATGCACACAGCACACACCACAGACACTCCCACATGCACCTGCACATTCACATGCGCACACACACACATTACATGCACTGCTCAAACCATACATGTCACACGGAAACACACATACACCACACCCACACCAGACATATACCTCACATATATAACACACACGTGCACACACACACACACACACCACATTCATGCCACACATACCTCACATTTCAAACTTCCATCACATATAAACCGTACATATAGTACACACTCTCATACACACAAGTACTGAACACACAGGCATACCATACATATTTTAGAAACACACCGATATATACCACAGGCATAACTACACAAAATAGCACACACTCACCCATCGTGACACAGATACACCACAAATATAGCACATATACAACACATGTCCCACATATATACCATTCATGAGATATGTAACTGACAAAAAACAAATACACACAAATGCACACAAGAAAATCTACAAAACAAATAACACCACACATATCCACACACAAAATACATAAGACATATGTGCCACACAAATACCACATAAACACAACTCTACATGGAGAACAAACGCATCAGAGATATACCACCATCACAACTCACATGCCATACATATAGCTCACATGAACACACATAAACCTCCTACATAGCACTGAGACACCACACACACTCCACACACACCACACACACTACATATGCCACACACATCATAACCACTATAAACAGATACCACACACACCACACACATAACAATACACCAACACACCACACCTATACCAAACAAGAGATATCACAGACATACATCACACAATAACCACACATATGGGACACTCGCTCCACAAGTAAAACACACAATAACCTTACCAAATCCATACCACACACTGCTCATGTTGCACATATACCTCAACACACCACACACGTCACATACACACCACACCTATAATTCACCCACACATTCCACATACCCACAACACAAAAAGAGCTCTTACACCACGCATACACTGCACACACACCACATAGTCTGCCTCTGTAGAATGCACACCACAAATATACCAAATACACACTGCATCTACACCACAACATGCCACATATATACCACACATGCAGCACATATCACACCTTCACTACATGTACAGTACACATATGCCATAAACAAACACACACTTTACACACCTCAAGTACAGCACCCTTACACCATACAGAGATAACACAAACACACCACACATTCATCACACAATAACCAGGTACTTACAACATACACACACACACGTATACACACACCACAATAACCACATATTTATGTAGATCCACAGACATACACTACACATGCCGCATATACACAATGGACACAGACACACCACACAAACACTACAAACACACCAACACTATTACAGACACACACACTACATAGATATACCACGTTCTCAACACACATAAAGTACACAAACACACCACGCATATACCACACACACACTGTGTACGTACTACAGACACCCCATACAACACATGCACATTGCATGCATACCACACATAAGCACTCATTCCAATCAGATACACACACCACATTCTCAGACACACACCACACATAGACACACACCAAACATACAGCATGACCTCACGTATATCCTGCAAACAGCACCCACACCACACAGAAAGCACACACAGGGTACATACACCACATGCAACTACACATACCACACTTCCATGAGAAAAATGTACCACGCACATTTATCACATGCAAATCACACAAAACACATACAGCACTGCTGCACCACCCATATACCCCCAGACACCACCCATATACCCTTCACAGACCACACCTAGAAAGCACACACACACCAAGCACGTACATGGCACATGCACTACACACCCCCCACCCATAAAATAATCCACACAACACAATCCACACTCGACAAATACACTACACATTCACACACCACTTACATACACATCAGAAATACAACACCTACAACATACAAACCACAGATTATACATACCACACACACAACACAAACCAGAAACACCAGAAACAACCCCACAAAACACATTTCAAATACATACCATGGTGACAACCACCATTATCATGAATATGCCACATTCAGTGTACACACACTACAAAGAATGCACATAGACCAAATGTACACCACATTATAACACACACAAGAGATATATACTATACATTCCATACACAGACCACATGTTTACCACAGACACAACCTACACATATAGCAGACACAGACAATATGTATATTACACAAACACAAAGACTGCCACAAAACACAGCCCTCAGACACCACAGACACACTACACATATTCCACACACATAAATACACCACACAAACACCACTGACACACCACGCATATGTAAAACTCACACAGAGGATACATACCCCAAACACAACATTATTCATACACAACACATGTATCACACGTATGCACTACAAATACACACAGAATTATTATGATGCACACACCACATATCTGTCCCAAACACAATCTGAACTCACACACCAAGTAACACTGCACATACAGCACACACACACTGCACACACACACACCACACATCAACAACATGCCCATATGCAACACATGCAACACTCATACTGCATATATAACACACATACCTCACACGTAAGCCATACAAACACAAGCCAAGCATACAATGCACCCACACCACATACAAAACCTTTTTACCACACACACCACAAATACATTACAAATACAAGACACATATTCCAAGGACACACACAACACACACAAAAGACATGCAACCTTTATACCACTCATACCACACAGACCACAATTTCAACACATAGGTATGACACATCTACCACACATACACACATGTAACTCACATGAACCAACCTTACCAGATACCACACACACCACATATACCACATACACATACCACACATAAACCACACATGACATAAAAATCTCTCGCCACACACAACACACATATTCCACACAAACTCCCACATCTGTTTGCCACCACAAACAACATATAACCACATGGACACCACATGGACACCAGGCATATATTACCCCATGCACCACACACAGCACACAAAATGTACATACACCACACACATCACACTGATAACACTACATATAGAAGACACACAAAATACCACACATACAGTGTACCCATGTGTATACCACACACAAATCATAGACCAGCTATTAACCAAAAATACACTGCACACCAACAGTATGCACACACATCATATACACCACAAAGACCGTACATGTCTCACATACCATACACACTACATACATATATCACACACACGCCACACACATACCTAATACATGACACACATTTGATACTCAAACACTACACACACATGACAGGGAAACCACACATATATGTCACAAATACCACACATACCACACTAAATCCACACTCAAATCACACACACACACCAAGCCATACAGCTCATGAAAATAATGAACTCAGTACACAAACCACCCCCACACAAACACAAGCACTAATAACACAATAATACACATACATCACACATACACTCTACACCCACACACCAAATAAACACCACACCCATCACACAATACCAAGCAAACACACATACAAAATATACACCACACACAACATTCATTTCTCACACTCACACCACACATGCAGCACACACACCAAAGACACAGACCACACACCCAGCATGCCACAAATTTACCACCAACACACACAAAACATACTTGACAGACTCCTCACATATAACATTTCCACAAACACCACAAGTGAAAACAAAGGAATATGTAACACACATACCACATATATACCAAATACATACAACACATGCCACACACACACATAGAACATTCAACTCACAAAGTCCCGACATACACTGCACTCACAGCCTATTGCACAACACCACACCATATACACACCTAGGAAAGGTATACCACACACTAACCACAGATATACCCACACACCAAACATACACCACACACAGACATCAAACACTATATATACATCACATAACACAGATATAACACACATACAATACATGCAACCACACAACACATAAATTACACACAAACACCACACATGTATCACACATACCACAATACACAAATACACAACACGCAAACACATTTATGAAAAATACACCACATACGACCACACGTATGCTACACTCAAGAACTTATAACACATACATGCACACCCTGACATACCACACACCTTGCACATCGCATTAGCCACATTAATACTACATACACACCTACATCACACATACACCATGTACACATACATACATTACACACACCACATATACACCGCACAGTCACCATGCATATGCCACAAACTTATCCAAAAGAGATCACACATGCCCCCCACACCCACAGTTATAACCCTCCCACAGTATCTCACACTCAACACATATACAGCACACAATCCCCATATCATCTCCCGTATACCACAGAGACACATTCCACATACACACCACGCACTCCAAACCTACACCACATATACAGAAGACAGATGCCCCCTCCTCTACACATAAACTACACAGACATCGCACACAATGCACATATAGACACAAATGTGACTACACCACACCTACACCAAACACACGACAACAGATAGTACAAACACATACCTCTCATGGCACAAGAATACCACAAAAACACTTCCCCCATTCACCACATACACAGCACATACACATCACACAGATATCTTCCACACACTATTTACTACACATAATACACATACCACACACATACATATACACCCTACACACATATACCACACAAACACTCCATATATACACCACATCCATGCCAAATATGTAACACACAAAACACGTATACTACACAGACACCACATAAACAATAAACCTAATAAACACACCATGATAATCCATATGTACGTGACATACAGACACCATGCACACTACACACACCACACATATACACAAACTCCAGCCGTATGCCACACCACAAAACCACACATGTACCACATACAAAACACATATGTCATACGAAGACCACACACGAACATACATTATATGTGGAGCATAGACACATGATATATATAGTACAGTCGCAACACATATACCACACAGCACACAGAAAGACACATACCAACTACAAACCACCGACACAACATACACACACCACGCTCACCACAAAAATACCATACACAGACACAAACCACATATACAACATATGTGCCATCCATACAGAACAGAATTGCACTGAACCAAAACCACTCCAAATGTATACCACACACACCACAACCTGTACTCCTCAAAACACCCACTAGACATCACCCACGCCTTGTGGTTTACTGCCTGAAACAACACTGCTCAAGTGTCTTTCATGTAGCCTTTCACATACATCTCACAGTTTGTTGAAACATTATTAGTGTGTGTTAGAAGAGTTATCATGGCAACCGTGTAGCCTCATTCCTTGAACATAGCTAGTATCACTAGCAAATCATTCTAAATACCCCAGAAAGCAACATGAAGACTGACAGAACCAAGTCCACAGCTACAGGGAGAGAAGAATCCACATCAAAGAAGGTAGGAAGCACAGAGAGAGAGGGGGAGAAATATATCAAGCGTGCTGCAGAGGAGAGGGAGCCCTCATTGAGGAAAGAGGTGGAGGGAGAGGAGCACAAAGGGAAACACGCAAGGTGAATCTTTCCCCAAAGACACATGGAAATATGTTCAACATCACTCATCATCAGGGAAATACAAATCAATACTACAATGAGATATCACCACACATCTGTCAGAAGGGCTAAATTTCACAACACAAGGAACAACTGGTGTTGGCAAGGATGTGGAGAACGGGAAACCCTCTGACACTGTGGGTGGGAATGCAAACTGGTGCAGAAAATCTGGAAAACAGGACACAGTTTTATCAAATATTAAGAATAGGACAGCCCTGGGGCACCTGGGTGTCATGGTCAGTTAGGCCACTGACGCTTGATAGCCACTCAAGTCATGATCTCCCAGTCATGGCAATGAGCTCACTGGGCTCTGCACTGGCAGCATGGAGTGCACTTGGGATTCTCTTTCCATCTCTGCCCTTCCCCATCTCTCACTCTCTCACTTTTTCCCTCTCAAATAAATTAATTAAAAAATTGCTTACCCTTTAACACTTAGAGTTGCCCTATAAGGTATTTACCCAATGAGGTATTACCCAATTGCGCTATGAGGTATTTACCCAAAGGATACAAAAATAAGAATTCAATGTTTTTAGCAGTGTTCAGTGTTTTTAGCAGCACAATGAAAAATAGCCAATTATGAAAAGGGCTCAAACGTCCTTTGGCTGAAGAATGAATGGAGATGTGGTGTATATAAAGCAGCCATGAAAGAGAATGAAAATTTCCTTTGCAATGATTTGGACGGAGCTCGAAGATATTATGCTAAGTGAAATAAGTCAGTCAGAGAAAGCTTATACCGGACGATTTCACTCCTATGGTAAGAAACAAAACAAATAATCATGGTGGAAAAAAGAGAGTGGCAAAACAAGAACATACTCTTAACTATAGAAAACAAACTGAGAGTTACCTGAGGAAACATGGGTGGGGGGATTGGGTTATATAAGAGATGGGAATGAAAGAGTACACTTTATGTTGTGCACCGGGCATTGTGTGGAAGGGTGAAACAACCGAAATTTACACCTGAAACTATTATTCCACTTTAACTAACTGGAATTTAAATAAAAACTTTAAAAAACATTCTATATTAGCCATAGGGAAAGGCCCCGTGTTTAAGTGCCCAAAGAATGACTGTGCTTCAAGTGACATTCTTGTCCTTCATACATATAGAGTATAACACTTTCCTCACCACCTCTCTGTGTAGACACTTTTGCTTTACTGCCGAAAAGTACACTTGGCTGCAAGAGGGTCTTAGAAAGCTTCTTGAGGATATGTAGTCAGAAGTATTCTTAAACTCTTGTGTAGAAGCACCAGGAAATGCCCTAGTGTTATGTGCCTAAAAAGTACAGTGTGATGCACTGTCTGTCCCCTCCACTAACTGAGATCCCTCGTTTGTAGGTGAGTTTCCAAGCCATTTCTGACCCAATGCAGGGCTCCCAGAGCCTGATGTCCAAGAGGACAACAACCGCCCCCATGCCCCTGCTCCCCTGGGGCTGGGCAGACAACAGTATCATAGGATTGGGAGCCACGGGGACCCCTGCCGCTAATAGATGGAGCTACCCTCATTCAGAACAGTCTGTGAAAATACACCATGCTCCATGGCATGATCAGCACACAAAAAGGCTTTTGAATAGTGCCCCAAGTTTGCACATTGAAGCACAAGGAAGCACATTCTTCATATTGAAGAGCCACTGGTGACCCTCTCTACCAATATGATGCGATAACCCACCAGAATTCAAAGTTCTGCTCTACTTCCTAAGGGATAATGTGGGCCTCTAGCTCACAGGGCCACAAAGGGCATCCTTTGGAACACTCCTATAGCCAAAGACCCCAAAAGTTCTTTTGATTCCTATGCTGGCCAGATTGTGAATAAATTGTGCTTGCCAGGTTCTTCTAAACATGAAGAACACTGGCTCTCGTTTTGTATCCAGTTTCAGAAAATCGCTTTATCATCCATCAAGCTTCATCTTGGTGTCCATAAAAACTCCGTCTTTTAGAGTATTATATCGTGCTGCAGATGTCCAATGGGGACCAGCCCTTGAAACTGTGTGACAGGGGGAGCCAGAGTCTCTGACCTTGTGGTTCCAAGACTACACGGACATCCAGAGCCCTAGGGCATCAGAAGGGGTCCAGTCGAGAGCTGTGCATGGGGAGTCTCGGGCAGACATATAGGCCAGGAGCTGGCTCCCTTGCTAGGCCTCAGGAAAATGAAGATAAACATATCCATTCCCCATTGATCACATTCCCATTGGGAGTATCGAATGCCCTTTGGTCATGGCTGCAGCCATCTCCTCAGCTTCCCTGTGTTTCTGACTGCCTCTTGATTCATACTTAGGAGACATGGAGCTGACACTCACTCAGCAGACACCCAAGGACGGGCATCTGGTTCCCACTCCATGCCATGCTCAGTTATAGCCATCAGCATCGGATATCCCAAAGGAGAGTACTCCTCATACCAATGAGCTTGGTGGTTGTCTATTTGTAGCAAGGGTTGGGGAGAGTGGAGCCAGATCGCCTCTTTGGTCTGCCTGATTGAGGTGTCTTCCTTCTGAAAAGCAGACAGTTCACACAAGAGCAGGAGGTTCCAGAAGCTGGTCTGCACAGAAAGAGCCCTTTACAGGAATAGGGTACTGCCTCTCTCCACACTTTGGAACCAGAGCTGGGAACACCTCCCAGCTACAGCACTCTCAGAGTTCACTCCATGCAATTGCGTGAAAAGTGTCAAAAGCCATCCAAGTCCCAGGGCTATCTAGGTCCTTCTGAAGGAATAAGGCAGGCCTGGTGTTGACAGGGCTCCCAGATGGAGACTCTAGAGGGTGTTTTTGCCTTAGCCCTCTGGTGTTCTTCTTCTTACAGCCAGGTTGCCAGGAACAGGGCATGGGCCTTCCATCCCCATAGACTTCCTCGTCCACACTCTGAAGAGCTCTGACCCACCTTATTCACCTTGACACATCTTGGATCTCTTGTAGAAACATGGTTCTTCTTGCAATCCATTCAGAATAAGTGTCTTAAAAAGTTCTATCTTCTGTCTTCCACCTGGGAGTGTGGTGGAGTCCTTGGGACTGAGGGTGAAATTTTGCCACAAATCTATTTCTTCATTAATACACTGGGTTTCAGAAGTGTGTGGCCATACTGAGGCTGAGGGAATTTGAAGGCGTCCCAGCAGAGGATGTTTGGTGAGTAGGCTAGGCCAGAGATTTGGACAGGGAGCTGGCTTCTTTTTGGGCCAAGGGCAAATGAAGCAAGACATCTGTCCAAGTGAATCCCCATTCGCACTGGAAATGTCAAGTTATGGCCCACCTGGCACCAACTTCATCTCCCTTGCTGTGTGTCTGAGAGAGAAATGTTTTACTTTTCTCCTTTAGGAGCCATGGAGTCATCACTAACTCAGCTCGTACCCTTGCCTAGGCCGCAACTTCCCACTCTGTTCCTGTGCTCAGGGAGAGCTATCAGGCTCTGCTCCACCAAAGGAAAGAAGGCCTTGAGTCCCGGCGTACTTGGTGCTTGGACTGCTCTGTTATGGAGGGTAAAGGAGAGCCAGCTTGCCTCACTGACCTGGATGACTGAGGTGCCTTTATCATTAGAAGCACACAGTTTGAACTAAGTCCTTGTTGCAGATTCCTAAGCAAGAGCTCTCAGAACCCCATAGCTACAGCTCAAACACTGCTGCCTCCCTCAACTGATGGGAAATGTGGCATGGATAGACCAAGCCAGAAATCCCTGCCTCCTAAAGAGAGAAGGCGGGCTTCCTGCTGACAGACCTCCCAGGTGTAGTTCTTCAGAGGATGCCTTTGGCCTAATCCCACAGGCCTTTCTCATTCTGGATACAACCTGGTTGATAGGAGACTGCGAGTGGTACTTCATTCTCAACTTTCTCCAAATCCCATGTGTGGTGAAGAAGTCTGGCAGTGTGTGTCTTCATTGCCCCTCCTGAACTTTTTTAATGAAAGGTTTTTGGCATGGACACTATTCTGGTAGAGTGCTCCAGAGTAATATCCTCTTATTTCAGCTTGGGGGTTTAATGGTGTGTCTGTGATGGTGATAGGGATTTTGCATTGGGCCCTTCTCAATCCAGTTTCAGAATATGGCCCTGCCCATACCCAAGGTCTGTGAACGTGCCCAGAGAGAGTGCTTGTGAGTAGGCTAAGCTTGAAATTGGGAGTGGATAGCACTTCCTGTCGGCATCAAGGGGGAGAGAAGGTCAGGATCTCTTTCCTCAGTTTCTCCCGTGCCCATTTGAATGCACAGCTTTGACTCACCCTGGAGTCATTTTCTCTCATTGTTGCTTTTCTAACTTGTTCTCATTCACACATGGAGACTCTGTGTCTGTTCCCTACAGCAACCGAGATTCCCCGATTTGGAGGTGAGCATCCAAGACTTTCCTGACCTGATGCATGGGTCTCAGAGTCTGATTTCCCAGAGGACATCTACTCCCCCTGTCCCTGAACCTTTGGTGGTGAGCAGATTACAGTGTCGTGGGAATGGGTAGCTATCTGGACTCCCATCGCTTACAGAATGAGCTACTTTCAATCAAAAGAACAGTCTGGCAAGTGCAGCATGTTCCACGACCTGGACATCCAAGGACCTAGGGTATCAGAAGGGGTCCAGCCAAGAGCTGTGTGTCGGGAGGCTGGGCCAAATGTATTAGTGGGGAGATGTCCCCCTTGCTCATCCTAGAGGAAATGAAGATAAACATCTCCATTCCACACTGATTGCATTCCCACTGGATGGAATATTGAATGCCCTTTGATCCTTGCTGTAGCAATATCCTCTCCATTTCTGTATTTCTGACTGACCATTCACCTTTAGGAGTCTTGGAGCTGGCACTCATTCAGCAGGCACCCTTGAATGGGTGTGGGGTTCCCACTCAGTTCCATGCTCAGTTATAGCCATCAGCATCTGATAAATATCCCAAAGTAGAATGGGGATCCATACCCTGACCTTGATGCTTGGCTGTTTGTAGCAAGGGTGGGGGGAACAGTCAGCTCGCCTCTGCTCTGCCTGATTGATATGTCTTCCTTCTGAAAAGCAGACAGTTCACACAGGAGCTGGTGTCTCCAGAAGCTGGTCCACACAGCAAGAGCCTCTTACAGTAAGAGGGTACAAATGCCCCACTCCACACTTTGGAGCCACAGCTGGGGAATCCTCCAAGCTATAGCACTGTCACTGCTGACTCCATTCAATGTTGCAAAAAGCAACAAAAGCCAACCAAGGCCCAGGGTGCCCTAGGTCCTTCTGAAGGAAGGTGGGCCTGGTGCTGTCACAGCTCCCAGATGGAGACACTAGATGGTGCTTTTGCACAAGCTCTCTGGTGTTTCTTATAGCCAGGTTGCCAGGAGCTGGTGCAGGGCACTGTCTTCATAGAATTCCCCTTCCAAGGTCTGAAGAGCTCTGGCCCTTCTCATGCACCTTGAATCATTGTTGCTGTCTTGTAGAAACAAGGTTTTTCCCACAGTGTGTTCAGAATCAATGTCCCAAGAGTCCTATCTTCTTCCACCTGGGAGTCTGGGCCAGTTCTGGGCCATTCCTCTCCTGGGAGAGTTTTTTCCACAGGGCCCCTTCTTCATTAAATCACTGGGTTTCAGAAGTATGTGTCCATTCTGAGGCCCAGGGCATTCGAAGGGACTCAGCAATGGATGTTTGGTGTGTATGCTGGACAGAGACTTGGGCAGGGAATTGGCCTCCTTCTGGCTGAGGGAAAATGAAGAGAAAAACTCTCCAAAGGGATCCCCATTCCCACTTGAAATGGTGAGTTTGGCTCACCTGGAGCAAATTTCCTTCCCCTTGCTGTGTTGTTGAGAATGTATTCTTTTCTTTTAGGTGCCATGGAGCCATCACTGACCTGGCAGAAATGGGTGGGCTGCAATCTCCCGTTCTGCTCCTGTACTCAGGGAGAACTATGAGGCTCTGCTCTACCAAAGGAAAGAAGGACTTGAGTTCCTGGGTGCTTGGTGCTTGGCCTGCTCTGCTAAGGAGGGTGAAGGGGATCCAGCTTTCCTCACTGATCTGCATGACTGAGTCAGCATTAGAAGAGCCTTTGCCAGGAATGATGGAACCAAGTCTTTGTTGCAGATTCCTGAGCAACAGCCCTCAGAACCCCATAGCTACAGCTCAAACACTGCTGCCTCCTTCAACTGATGGGAAACATGGCATGGATAAACCAGAAACCCCTGGCTCCTAAAGAAAGAAGGCAGGCTTCTTGCTGACAGGGATCCCAGGTGTAATCCTCCACAGTTCTCCCTTAGCCTAAGCCCACAGGCCTTTCTTATTCTGAATACAACCTGATTGATAGGAGACTGTGTTGAATACTTCATTCTCTAGTGTCTCCAAATCATGTGTGATGATGAACTCTGGCAGCGTGTGACTCCATTGCCACCCCTGAGCCCTTTTGATGAAAGTTTGCATGGAAAATATTCTGAGACAGTATCTCAGAGTAATATCCTCTTCTTTCAGCATGGTGGTGTTTTAGTGTTGGTGATAGAAGTGTTGCATTAGGCTATTCTCAATATGGTTCCATAATGATGTGGCCCTCTCCAAACCCAGGGCATGTGCAGGTGCCAAGGGAGAATGCCTTGTGGGTAGGCTAAGGCGGAGTGGGGGTAGATCCTACCTTCTGTGGACAAGGGAAAGGCAAGGTCGTGGTCTCTTTCCTTGGTTTCCCCCATGCCAATTTGAATGAACACCTTTGACTCCCCTTATTGTCATTCCTCTCCTATTTCTGCTTTCCTAATTTGGTCTCAGTTCACACACAGAGACCTTGTGTCTGTCCCCTATACCAACCAAGGGGTCTGGAGTGGAGGTGAGTTTCCAAGCTGTCCTGAGACAATGTGGGGCTCACAGGGTCTGATACCCCAGAGGACACCAACCCCCGCTGTCCCTGAGCCCTTGGTGCTGGGCAGGCAACTGTATCTTGGGAATGGATAGTCTCATGTACCTGCCCCTAATGGATGGAGCTACCGTCATTCGGAAGAACAAAGAGATCCATGACTGGATCAGCACACAAAAAGTCTTTTGAATATACACTGAGCCAAACCCTCATTCTCACCTCTTGATCGTCACATGGAAACTTCTTCATATCTCAGAATCTCTGCTGCCCCTCTCAATGGATAGGACATGCAGAAGCACACCATAATACAAAGTTCCTGTCTCTTTCCTAAGGAAGAATGTGGACCTCTTCCTCAGAGGGCTCCAATAAGCATCCTTTGGAGCACCCCTCTAGCGAAAGGCCACAAAAGTCCCTGTGAATCCTGAGCAAACCAGCTTGTGAATATATTGTGCTATTCAGGTTCTTCTAAACAGGGAGAACTCTGGCCCTGATTTTATCCAGTTTCATGACATTGCTGTATCATCCATTACAGTTCATCTTGTGGGTACAAATTTAGTCTTTGAGAGTACTATTTCTAGCTTGCTGATGCCCAAAGGGGAAAGTCTTTATGAGTCTGGGGAAGGTGGAGACAAAGGAGCCTAGACTTTTTGGTTTCAGAACTGCATGTATATGCAGAGCCCTAGGACATAAACCTCCCCCCAACACAACTGAGAGCTGTTTTGGGGGAAGCTGGGCCAGATGTATTAGCTGGGAGCTGGCTTCCTTGCTGGGTTTAGTGGAAATGAAGATAAACATCTCCCATCCATATGGATTGCATTCCCTTAGGATGGAATTATTGAACACATTTGGTCCTGGCTGAAGCCATTCCCGTGTTTCTGTCTCTTCATTCACCCTTAGGAGCCATGGAGCTGGCACTCGGGCATCCAGTGATGGGTGTGGGTTTCAAACTTGGTCCCCTGATAAATAACAGCCAAGGACATCAGATATTCCAAAGGAGAATAGGCCTCCAATTCCTGATCTTGGTGCTTGGCTGTTGGAATTGAGGGGTGGGGGGTGGGGGGAGAGGAGCCAGCTCACCACATTGTTCTGCCTAAGGTGTTTTCCTTCTGAATAGCAGACAATTCACACTGGAGCAGTAAACTCCAGAAGCTGGTCAGCACAGAAAAGCCCTATACATGAAGGGGGCACCAATACCCCTTTGCACACCTTAGAGCCATAGCTGGGCTAGGGCACTGTCACTTCCTACCCCATTTCATGATGGGAAAAGCAAGAAAAGCAGACCAAGTCCCAGGGCTCTCGAGGTCCTTCTGAAGGAAGAAGGCAGGCTTGTAGCTGACAGGGCTCCCAGATGGAAACACTAGCGGGCGCCTTTTCCTAAGTGCTCTGGTGTGTCTTCTTCTATGGGCTAGATTGCCAGTAGCTTGTTTTGGGCACTCCATTCTCCATAGATTTCCCAACCCAAGGTCTGCAGAACTCCGGCCCTCCTTTTCCACTTTGACACACCTTTGTTCTCTTGTTGAAACAATTTTCTTCCAATGATCTGTCACAATCAGCGTCTCAAAGAGTCTTATCCTCTGCCTTCCACCTGGAAGTCTGGTTCAGTCCTTGTGACTGGGTTAGAGGTTGTACCATGGGGCTCCTTCTTCATTAATTCACTGGGTTTCAGAAGTAAGCAGCCATTCAAAGGCCCGCGGCATTTGAAGGGACTAAGCAGCAGATGTTTGGATCACATAGTCTGATATCCCAGAGGACAGATAGCAACGCTGTCCCTGAGCTCTTGGTACTGGACAGGCTACAGTATCATGGGAAAGGATAGACACATGGACTCGCCGCCCTAATGGATGGAACTACCCTCTTTCAAAACAGTCTGTGAATGTGCAACACACTCTAACACATGATCACTGCACAAAATGCCTTTTGAGTAAATAGTACACCAAGACCTCATTCCCACCCCTTCATCGTCACATGGAAGCACATTCTTCATATCTCAGAGCCACTGCTGTCACTCTCGACACGATTGGCAGAAGCACACCAGAAGTTAATGTTCCCTTCTACTATTTGAGGGAGAAAGTGGGCTTCTTCTTCACAGTGTTTCAGTGGGGATCCTTTGGAGCACTCCTATAGCCAAAGACCCCAAATTGTTCTTGTGATTCCTGAGCCAGCCAGCTTGTGAATATATCGTGCTAGTCATGTTCTTCTAAACATGATCCAATTCTCATCCTTTATGAAGAACTGTGGCCCTCGGTTTGTCCAATTTCTTGACATTGCTTTTTTATGCATCAACTTTCATCCCAGGGTCCATACATAATCAGTCCTTCAGAGTACCATCTCTGAGTTGCAGATGTCCAATGGGGAGCAGCCTTTGTGACTGTGGGATGTGTGGAGGCAAAGTAGCTCTGGCATTTTTGTTTCAGGACTACATGGACACCCGGAGATCTAGGGCATTGGGAAGGGTCCAGCCAAGAGGTGTGTGTGGAGGCTGGGCCTGATGTAGTAGTGACAAGCTGGCCTTTTTGCTGGGCCTAAGGGAAATGAAGATAAGCATCTCCATTCCACACTGATCACATTCCCATTGGATGGAAATTTTGAACACACTTCTGTCATGGCTGCTGTCATTCCTTCTCTCTTCCTGTGTTTCTGACTGCTTCTTCATTCACACTTAGGATCCACTGAGCTGGCACTCACTCAGTAGGCACACATGGAGGGGCATCGGTTTCCCACTGGGTCCCGTGCTCCGTAACAGCCATGAGGATCAGATATCCCAAAGGAAAATAGCCCTCTTTTTCCTGAGCTTGGTACATGGGTGATGTTGGCAAGAGGTTGGAGAGCCAGCTTGCCTCCATGTACTGCTTGATTGAGTTGCCTTCCCTCTGAAAAGCAGACAGTTCATGAAGGAGCAGTAAGCTTCAGAATTTGCTCACCCAGAAAGAGCCCTTTACCTTCAGATGGCACCAGTGTCCCTCTCCACACTATGGAACCAGAGCTGGGGTCATCTCCTAGCTACTGCACTGTCACTGCTTACTCCATTCCGTTGGGAAAAGCAAGAAAAGCAGACCAAGTCCCAGGGCTCTACAGGTGTTTCTGAAGGAGGAAGTCAGGCCTGTTGGTGAGAGGGCTGCCAGACGGAGGCTCTAGGACACTATTGCCTAAGCCCTCTGTTCTACTTTCCACAGTCA
Source organism: Prionailurus viverrinus (assembly GCF_022837055.1). Lineage (NCBI taxonomy): Eukaryota > Metazoa > Chordata > Mammalia > Carnivora > Felidae > Prionailurus > Prionailurus viverrinus. The sequence goes on along the minus strand of NC_062562.1, from coordinate 59,524,763 downwards.
GCCAGTTTGCCAGGAACTGGTGCCAGCACCCCCTTCTCCATAGAAATCCCTTTTCAAGCACTGGATAGGTCTTTCTCTTCTTATCCAAAGTGACACATCTTTGCTCTCTTGTAGAAATAAAGTTCTTACCGCAATCCATTCAGAATCAGCATCTCAAGAGTCCTATCCTCTGCCTTCTGCCTTCCTTATCTGGGAGCCTGATCCAGTCCTTGTGACTGGGGAGAAGTTTTGCCACAGGGCTCCTTCTTTGTTACTTCACTGTGTCTCAGAAGTAAGCAGCCATTCATAGGCCCAGAGAGTTTGAAAGGACTCAGCAGCAGATGTTTGGTGTGTAGGGTGGGCCAGACATTTAAGCAGGGAGCTGGCCTCCTTCTGGGCCGAGGACAAAAGGAGCAAGACATTTCTTTCCAAGTAGATCCCCTATACCACTGGAATTATCGAGCTTTGTCCCATCTGGCACCCATTTCCATCCCTTGCTGTATTTCTGACAATGTAGCTTTTTTCCCATAGGAGCCATGAAGCCATCAATCACTCAGCTCACAGCCCTGGGTAGGCCGCAAACTCCCACTCTGCTTCTGTGCTCAGTTATGGCTATCAGCCTTGGCTCTACCAAAGGAAAGAAGGCCTTGGGTCCCTGGGTGCTTGGTGCTTGGCCTGCTGTGCTATGGAGGGTGAAGGGGAGCCAGCGTGCCTCACTGACCTGGATGATTGAGTTGCTTTCATTCTGAGAAGCAGACACATTGCTCATGGGCAGTACGAATGGGCAGAGGGTCAGCATTGGATGAGTCCTTGCCAGGAATGAGGGAACCACATCCTTGTTGCAGTTTCGTGAGCAAGAGCCTTCAGAACCTTACAGAGACAGCTCAATGACTGCTGCCTCCATCAGCTGACAGCAACAGTGGCAGGGATAGACCAAGCCAGAAATCCCTAACTCCTTAAGAAGGCAGGCTTCTTTCTGACATGGCTCTGGAGGATTACATCCTCCAGAGTTCTCCCTTGGCCTAATCTCACAGGCCTTATTCTGGATACAACCTGGGTGATAGAAGACTGCACTGGGTACTTCATTCTCAATTTTCTAAAAATCCTGTGTGATGAAGAACTCTGGCAGTGTGTGTCTCCATTGCCATGCCTTGACCATTTTGATGAGAGACTGTTTGCATGGAAACTATTCCGAGATAGGATGTCAGAGTAGTATCCTCTTCTTTCAGCTTGGGTGCTTGGTGGTGCCTTTTTCATGGTGATAAAGGTGGTGCTTTGGTCCCTTCTGAATTTGGTTTCAGAATGATGTGGCTCTCCTCAAACCCAGGGTTTGTGCATGCACACAGGGAGAATGCTTGCAGGTAGGCTAAGCCAGAGGGTGGGGTGGATCCCGCCTCTTCTGTGAGACATGGGGAAGCGAAGTTGGTGGTCTCCTTCCTCGGTGTCCCCCATGCAGTTTGAATACACAGATTTGACTCACCTTGTTGCCATTCCTCTCCCATTGCTGCTTTCCCAACATAATCTCAGTTCACACACCCTATATCTGTCCCCTACAACAACCAAGGGACCTGGAGTGGAGGTGAGTTTTCACGGCTTTCCTGAGCCAATGCAGTGCTTCCAGGGTCTGATATCCCAGAAAACAGCTAGCCCCCTGTCCCTGAGCCCTTGGTGCTGGGCCAACTACAGTAGCCACACGGATCCCCCACCATAATGGATGGAGCTTCTCCCATTCAGAAAAACAGTCTTTGCATGATCAGCATGCTCCACGACCTGATCAGCACACACAAAGCCTTTTGAATATACACTGCACCAATGCCTCGTTCCCACCTCTTGATCATCACATGGAAGCACCCTTCATAACTCAATCTCTGTTGCCCCTATTGATGGATACAATGGGCAGAAGTGCACCAGAAGCCAAAGATCCCCTCTGTTTCTTAAGGGAGAAGGTGGACCTTTTGTTAACAGGGCTCCAACGAGCATCCTTTGGAGCACTCCTGTAGCAAATGCCCACAAAATGTTCTTGTGAGTCCTGAGCAAGCCAGTTTCTGAATGACTGTGCCATTCAAGTTTTTCTATTTTTTTTAAAAATTTTTAATGTTTATTTATTTTTGAGACAGAGAGAGACAGAGCATGAATGGAGGAGGGTCAGAGAGAGGGTGACACAGAATCTGAAGTAGGCTCCAGTCTCCAATCTGTCAGCACAGAGCCCAAAGCGGGGCTTGAACTCACGGACCGTGAGATCATGACCTGAGCTGAAGTCGGATGCTTAACCAAGCCACCCAGGCCTTCCACCAGTCAGGTTCCTCTAAACATGAAGAACTCTGGCCTCCGTTGTTTCCAGTTTCATGAAATTGCTTTATCATCCATCAGGCTTCTTCTTGAGGTCCATACAAATTCAGCCTTCTGGCCTTGGCTGTTTTTCCTGTCTTTCCCTACAGGGGATAGAAGCAGCAGAGATTCAGGGGTAATGGGTCCATGCTCCAGGCTGTTGCTCAAGTGTTTGGAACCATTCCTGTGGTGCATTAGGTTTTGAAGGGCAGTCTGCACTGACTAGGTCCTGGAAAATACCTTGTATGTGTGGATAATGTGTTCTTCAGAATCTGAGGCCAGGCACTAAGTGCTCTCTGACAGCAGGACAATCTCTCCTGTGGGTTGTCAGAAAATAATAACTCTTGGTTAGCACAGAAGCAACGTGAGAACTCACCAACAATCACTGGGAGCTCACTGTGTGATTGACAGCCTCACTAGCCCACCCAGCCTGCAAACCAAGTCCTACTTAGCAAATAGCAATATGATGGGAATGGCCCTATGGACAGCTAAAGTTTTCTTTTAGATGAGAATGGAAGAAAGCTGAAAATGCAGTGTCTCCATTTGATCTTGCACCAGAAGTGAGGTCAGCTGCTCTCAACACCTTTGGCCCTAGCAACACACACATATTCTGTGCTGTGTACTTTCCACTGACCTACATCTAACGTCGATATAGGATATAGGAAGGCATGTTGCAGGGCTCCCATGGCCCAAACTATTCTGCTGTCAAGTACTCATCCAGAATCCCCAATTAAAATCAGAGGAAATTGCCCTGATTTTCCCCTGGAAGATTCTAGTTTTAAAAAGAGCAAAACGGGTTATGTAGATGACTCAGTCAATTAAGATTCGGACTCTTGGTTTCAGCTCATGTCGTGACATCACAGCTTGTGATTCGAGTTCCATGTCAGACTTTGTGCTGACAGCTTGAAGCCTGCAGCCTGTTACCGATTCTGTGTGTGTGTGTCAGCCCTTCCAATGTGTGTGCACTATCTCAAAATTAATAAATATTTAAGAAATTCGGGGCGCCTGGGTGGCGCAGTCGGTTAAGCATTTGACTTCAATCAGGTCACGATCTCACGGTCCGTGAGTTCGAGCCCCGCGTCAGGCTCTGGGCTGATGGCTCGGAGCCTGGAGCCTGTTTCCGATTCTGTGTCTCCCTCTCTCTCTGCCCCTCCCCCGTTCATGCTCTGTCTCTCTCTGTCCCAAAAATAAATAAAAACGTTGAGTAAATAAGAAATTAAAAGAAAAGAAAGACAATTCTGCATGAAAATTCAGCTCTAAAAAGCCTTAAAAAGAGAAATGCACCAGTACTTGCTTAAAAAACTGATAGCACCGTCGGGAACACTGTTTCTAGGAATCACTTCCCTGGAGTTTAGGGCATACAAAGGAGCCAAGGTCAGGAGCCTTACTCCTCTTTCTGAAAGAAAAGTGCAAATGTTTTGAAAACGGGCACCCAGGTGCAGGCTATGGATGTTTCCCTTTGCCTTTACCCACAAGGGTTTTAAACTATAAACCACAGCTTCTCCAGAGATTGTGTTATGCACACCCTTGTCTGCTTAATTCTGCTCTCCTTTGTAGTGAAGCACTTTGGCCCTCTGTCAATTTTTTCCCTCTTTTTTTTCAAACTAAGATCTTGCTGGTGGCAATTTGCAATCAATATCTCAGAACCATAGCCTCTACTTTAAACTGGGGACTCTTCTTGTGCCCTCGTGAATCTGGCATAGATTGACAACAGGACCTCTTGTAATTTCCCGTGAGAACTCTGTCCACAAAGAGAGACCTAAGGAAGGTGCCAAGTTGGGTATGGGTGGATGTTTGTTGGAGGTCCCAGAGGTTTGGGGAGGGACTGGCCTTATACATGCAGCAAAGAGAAATGAAGGTAGGTAAACATAAACAGCATTACCCCATTCCCTCTGTAATTTAGATCCTGGCCTTTTTTGTAGCATTTTCTACCAATTTGCTATTTTCTAGGTCTTGGTCACATTCAGGGACAATTGGACTTCCACTCACTTCATACAAGCAGAGCCCAAAGATTGGTGCTAAATTCCCACTCTTGGTCCTTTGCTATGTGGGAGCAAACAGTAACTTCGAATCAAATGAAGGATGGCCTTCTTGTCCCTGAGTGCTTAGTGCTTGGCCAGGTCTGTTAAGTGCAGTGAAGGATACACATGCCTATATTCTGAGTCAAACATGATTCCCATATGCTCACCATACTTCAGAACCTAGTTAGAACAGATAGGGCCCTTTCAAGAAGGGTTACATCGGGTCGAGGCTCCAAACACTTGATCACCGGCTAGTTGCAGAAAGCCCTTACCTCAAAATCAATGATACCTCTATTTCCTAATGGGAGAACAGGAAAAAAAAAATCACCAAATCCAGCTGTTCCTGTCTGCCTAAGCCTCACAAAGACTTTCAAACACTTCTAACTTAGTGAAATGGGACGTTCTTTGAAAGGTGGATTCCCCAAAGTGCTCTTTGACAGAGGGAAGTATAAGGGCCCTTTAGGCTTAAGCCCTGCATCCATTTCCAAACAATTGTAACTTCATGAAACGAGATGTTAGTTGAAAGATGCTCTCCCCAATCATGTTTCCCAAGTTGAGTATATGTCACTTTCTTTGTGGGCCCTGCATGCGTTTCCAACACTCCTATTTTAGTGAAATAAGCAGTTTGCTGAAAGATGATTTCCCTTCAGTGTATCACTGACTCGAGTGTATGGCACTTTCCCTGTAGGCCCCACTTGGCTTTAAAACAAGTCCAAATTTGTGAAACCAGATGTTAGGCGAAAGATGGTTTCCCAATAATTATGTTCCACAAGGTTGAGTATACAGCACTTATCTTCCTCCTAATCCCCGCATCGGTTGTCAAACTCTGCTATTTCAGTGACACAAGATGTTAGTTGAACGATGGTGTCTCCACAGCATTCTGTCCCAGAGCCGAGTGTACGTCACTTTCCACATCGTTCCCGCATTGGTTTGTAGACACTTCTAAGTGATATAAGAAACCAGGTGAAAAATGGTTTCTGCAGAGTGCAGTGTGACAGAGTTGAATATATTGCACTTTCGGCACAGGCCCCAAATAGTTTTCCAAACACTTCTAACGTAGTGAAACGAGATAAGACTTGAAGACTGCTTCGTCACAGAGTTTCACAGAGTTGAGTGTAGGGCACTTTAGGCCTAGGCCCTGCATTGTGTTTCAAACAATCTAACTTTGTGAACGAGACCTTAGTTCCAAGATAGTTTCCCTAAAGCGCTGATTGGCAGTGTTGAGTGGATAAAAATTTCCACATAGTGTCCGCCTAGGTATTCAAAACTTTCCGTCTCAGTGAAGGGAGATGTCACTGCAAAGATGGTTTCCCCATCGTGTTACGCCGAGGGGGATAAGTGTCACGTTCCGTGTATGCCCTGCAAAGGTCGTCAAACACTCCTCCCCTAGTGAAAACGGATGTCTTTTCAAAGGTGTTTCCACCACACTGTTTGTTGGACAGAGTAGATGGCCCTTTCAGCATATGCCCCGCATGGGTTTTCCATTTCCATTGTAGTGAAACCAGATGCAGGCTGAAAGATGGTTTCTCTAACATGACACCTCACAAAGTGGAGGGAACGGCTTTTCGTTATAACTCTATGTATGGGGTTTCAACCCTTCTCACTGAGTGTATCACGATGTTATTGGGAAGATATTTCGACACAGGGCCGTTTCACGCTTTTGAGTATATGGCACTCTCCTTGTAAGTCTCACCTGCGTTTTTTCAAACACTTCTAACTTAGTGAAGCGAGCTCTTTGCTGAAAGATGGTTTCCCCACAGTGTTGGACAGATGGCACTTAATGCATAATCCCCACTCAGGCTTTCAGAGACTTCTAACTTCGTGAAACAAGCCATTAGTTAAACTGACTACCTGTCATTTACTCACAGTGTTTCATAGAGTTGAGCGTATGGCCCTTTCCGTGTAAGCCTTGCATGGGTTGCCAAACCGCTTTTAAATTAGTAAAATGAGATGTTGGTGGAAAAATGGTTCCACCCCACTGGTGTTGCACAGCGTTGAGTACATGGCAGTTTCGGTGTGGTCCAACGTGGGGTTTCAAACTCTTCGAAATGAGGGAAATCACAAGGTAAGAGGGGAGGGCAGATGCAAGGGGAGATGGAGATCAGAGGTCAGAGTCAGGAACCATGTAACTGTTACTCGTACAGTGCCCAGCATTCACAAACAGCTAACACGTGGCCATTCTTAAGGGCGCATTGCCCTCCTTCATGGAGACCTGAGTGCTTGTCAGGCTTCTGTTGACCTGAGGTGGGATGGTTACCTTGTTCTCACTAGCCCGTGACGTTCCTTCATTTTGAGATCAAAGCTGGAGCATGAATATTGTTCTTCCTCAGATGGTCAAGGCAGAGGGTCTATTCAAGGACTCTGGGACCACAACGAATTCCACAGGCATGGCTGCCAGCCAGTACAGAGAAGCCAACATTCAGAGATCACGAGTGCCTCCACCCACTGAAAAGAAGATAAGGCAATAGCGCCAAGCCTTCCTGCGTTCTCAAGGTCAGAATGCAGTGATCTGGTGGCTGGTGCTTCCTTTCATTGCAACCCCACAGGTGTTTACTTCTCACTGTCAGGACACAAAGCTTGCCTAGGAAACGGAGCTCATGTCAGCAGTCCCAGCTTCATTCCATTTTCACCTGAGGTGAATACTTTTCCTTTAAGTAGTTTTCTTCTGTTTTTTTAAATTTAATAATTTTTATGTTTTTAACCAGTTGTCACTCTATCTTTGAGGGCAGGAGTCCGGAAACCTCTCCTATGATTTTGTCAAGTCTTTTACAAGTTTCCTGAAGGGTGCCTCATGGGCTTCCCTGCCAAATGTACATTGCCAACAGGAAGCAGGTGCCCTAGGGTGCTGGAAAGGGCCTAGCACAAGAGGTTAGCCTGTGTAGAAAGCAGCCTGCTTTACTTTTAAGGCAAAGTAAATATATCAGCAGTAAGGAGTCAGGGACAATGCAGCTGTCCCAGCAATTGACAGCAAGTTCCCACTCCCTTCCTGTGCCAACCTGGACAAATCTGTTTCTGATAGCACTGAGAAAACGTTGCCATCTTCTTATTGAGAAGATGGTGGTTGGCAGGCTATGGTTGGCATGACAAGGGTCACCCTGCTGACACTTTCCCCCTGCTTCCTGAACTGCCTGCAATCCTAGCAGCTGAAGTTTTCCTATGCATATAGCAACACCTGAGCTGGTCAGCCAAGAAAAAGATCAAAGTGTATAAGACCAGAGCCCCATTCCACACACTTAAGTGTTAGCAGAGAGACACCACCATCACCTAACTACCACTGCCTCTATCCATTGAAGTAAAGTTTTGGACAAAAGGTGAGGGCCCAAAGACTCGACCTATCTGAGGTAAGAATGTAGAGAGCTTGCAGACAGGGCTCTCAAGTTTTGCGTGATAAAGTGTTGGGGCGTGATGGTGGGGTTTGTCGGGTTCAGAGCTGACGGCCAGGACAGAATTCTTGAAGACTTCTTTGGTGCCAAAAGGTGAATCTTCCTGTGGGCAAGAGGAGCTGCCCGCACTGGGGTTGTGAAGAGTGATGGTTATATACCATAGGCTTGGGGAAGGTAAAGTCCACTGGCAAGATTCCAAGGAGACTTTCACATGCTACAGACTCACAGAACACCAGAGGCCTAGCTATTGTCAAGTTAAGGTGGTTTTTCCCTCTAGCAAAGCATTAACATTAAGACAGTAAGGAGTTCCTGGAGAAACATTGGATTCTAACAGTCTCAAATATTTGTCCATGAGCTGCAGGTTACAAGGAAATTCAAATTTAATTTCTTTGGATGTTTATTTTGAGATAGAGAGAAAAGGAGAAAATGGGAAGGGGCAGAGAGGGAGACAGAGAATCTGAAACCGGTTCCAGAACCTGAGCTGTCAGCACAGGGCCCGAAATGGGGCTGGAATTCAGGAACTGGGAGATAATGACTTGAGCCAAAGTTGGATGCTTAAACAACTGAGCCACCAAGGCGCTGCAGGGACTTCTATTTTATCTGCCATTACCTCTTGCCTTTGTTCCCCACATCACTATGGACAGGAGGGTGAGGTTTGGGTTTCAGGAAACTGAGTCGATAGGTTTCTGGAGATTAGGCTGTTGATAAGATTGTCCTTTTCTTGTAATTTACTAAGATACTGAGCGGGGTAGGAGCAGACAGAGGGAGACAGAAATCCAAAGGAGGCTTCACGCTGTGAGGGCAAAGCGGGGCTTCAATTCAAGACCTTGAGATTAAGACCTGAGCCTTTGGAATGACTTTTTAACCCACTGGAAACAATTTGGATTGCAAATCGTAGAAAGCACTGATTCTCTAACACTGCATGACCTTACTAAACAGGAGAAATGGACGGAGGTTACACTTCACGGTAACCTGGACACCAGGGCCTCTAGCCTCTAGCAGGGTGTGATTGGTCAGTAACCAGGCCAGTAAGCTCCCCCAACCCCGATATACTGGGTGATAAATCTGTAAAAAGGCCTCCTGATAGAACTCGGTTGCTGAAAGAACACAGGCCATTTCTGAAAAGGGGACGCTGACACTTTCTTTTCCTCTGCCTACTAGATGTGAGGGCCTCTCCCTCATTCCGTTTCTGGGTTAAGGTCTGTTATTGGAGCCAGCTTAGTCTACTTCAGGTCGGGGACTCTTAAGAAATATTCCCAAGAATATTAGTCCAGCCTAACATGGACTGCTTAATTCCACTCTGGTGGAAGAAAAGACAGCGTTTACTCTTCTGTCCCAACTGGCAAGGTTAGAACGGGGAAATTTTCCTTCTCTGCCTTCTCCTGGCATCTCACCTTCCGCTCACACTCCTCCAGTTTCTGCACCACATTTGCTATGGCACACATAACTGGTTCCTAGCCCATCCTCAGTGTCTCAGGCACCATGGGCTCGTCTTCCCACCCTAAATGTTAAAGAACAAAAAAGCACCCCCCTCCTTGGACCACCCACTTCCGTTTCCCCCACTGTCCTCCCAGGTAAAATCTGAGAATGGGGAACACATGGATTGTCTTCTAAGTGGGTGTAGGTGAAAGATTTCGGTGTTTAAACTAATTTGAGTTTGCTTGTTGAATTAAGCTTTCAAGTTACCAGGAATCCATATAGAAACTTTTATTCCTCCAATATTTACTACAGGTGAATAAGCTCACTGTATCTCGGTTGCAATTTGCTAACAAAACGATTACTTGAAATGATGAATTTCGACTCTCTCAAAGTCTTCATGGGTACTTGTTAGGCTAGCTCTCAAAGTCTGTGGCAACCTGAAATTTTAACGTTTTACTTTAAAGTTTGCACAGCAAATGAGATGAAATTCATGGGACATCTAGGTCTTTTCCAAAGGGAATGCAGGGCAAAGCTTTGTTTATTGAACATTAGTTTGTGCTTTTAACTTATTGCAGAGGAACTAAGGCCATTTGGTTCAATTGGAAAGCATGCTCTGTGCTTGATTCATGAATTTGCCTTCTAAAAGAATTCTGCTGTAAACAATTCTCACCTGGTTACTGGTTTTCACTGGAGACTAAGCTTTCTAGCAGTTTACCTTCTAAGTGTACTTATGACTGAGGGAAACAAGGCACGCAATTCTGTGTAGGAAAGTACGAGGTGTGTAAGAAAGATATAAGGAATGGATATATGCTTTTCGTTGAGGGTACAAGAAAGTAAATTTGTGCTACATCAGATTATTTGGAGAGAAATGGCTTGGGACAAAATCTGAAGGCAGAGGAAAGTTGCAGAAGGCTCATGAAGGCAAAACTTTGGAACGAAATGTTATGTGTGGCAAGGAAGGACTAATTTTGCCATGGATGGATTTTAAAACTACACTGGGAGAAGACTAAAATTCTGTTTTTCTCTCTCTTTTGGAAAGACAAAATTTTCTTGGATTGTTGATCTGCTCTTGATAAGAAAAAGGAAACAGAGTGGTTTTTTCTTCTTTCCTCTTTTGTCTCCCAGAAAACCAGAGCTTTAGTTTCCTTGATTATCAAGCCTTTGAATACTTCGTTTAAATTTCTCAATGGTAAAGGAGCTAGGTTTGGCTAACAAGTACATGATGCTAAATATTTGCCTCTGGAATCCCTAATTGCCATCTTGGTTCAATAAAGTTTAAGATTTGTAATGTTCTGTAATCTTATTTGGAATGCGCTCTCTCAGTTTCTAAGGTTTGAACATACTTCCCAAAGATTTCCATTGTAAATGAAGTCTGAGCCATTAGGCCTTTTTGTGTAGTATGCTAAGTTAGTTGGAGAAGCATTGCCAACTAATGGTAAACATTGGGTTCTATTGTTTGGGTAAATGCTGTCACTTCTCAAAGATACATGGAATTCCTAAAGTTTAATTTTTGCTGCTGTAAATTCCTTTCTCGATAATCTGATTATGAAGGTGTTATGTGCCACAGAATTAACCGAATTCCTTTGTCAATTGCATCATAATGAATAACTCTCATCAGGTCGTTAACAATGTCCATTTCTGAGATTTTATGATTTATAATTGTTCTTATTCTCTCACAAGACATATTTCCTCTTCTAGGAGACTCACAAGACAAGGACTTCTAGAACAAACACAGGCGTTTGAAATCTTACCGATTAAAACTAAAAGGGGTAAGAATTTTGAGAACTAAAAAAGCTGCAAACAGAGCAAAAATTAGGAACATGGGACCAAATGAATTGAGGAAGATTATCGTTTAGTGTCTCTCGGAAATACTGCTGGTTCTCTGATGTTTGCTCTTCCAGCTTATGGAAACGTTCTCTTCAGATATCTATGATATACAGAGATGTCATCAAATATTCACTTGTAAACTGAAGTGTTGAACGTCTCTCTTTACCTAAACCGTCTGAAATTCAAACACTCGCAGTATTCTTTCTTTCTTGGCCATTACAGTTAATTGCATAAGTGCAATAAGAATCTTCTTGTAACAGGACACCTTTGGAAATACTGCTAGTTTACTAAGCCTTCGCTGGAAGATCCTATTTGAGAGACTTGCATATACTCGGAAATGACCCTACAGCTTTAAGGAACTGAGTTGACTTTATGAAACGTGGAGCCAATAAAGCCCATTGGAAATGTTGGATGGATACCTTGCTTAAAGTTCCCAGCAGCCTCACCAGGTGAGTAAAGAATGGCACTCCCTGGAAGGTGCAGGAAACTCAGGATATCTTGGGGATCTCGTGAAGAGGAATTCACCCAATTCCACAGGTATTGCAGGCCTGTCTGACAGGAGGTACTCGGCCTGGCTTCTGGCCTCGAGAGGCTCCAAAAGTTCAGTCTGGAGATTCTTTATAAAGGCTTCCCAGCAAAGCAAACTTTAAAAGATCCTTATGATCAATGACTACCCGTGCTAAGCTTATGTAAATACATAAGCCAATTTTGGCAAGACTGGACTTGTTTTACAAATGAATTATTCTTGATTTGGTTATCTTTGGAAATGAGGGATTTAGAGCAAAGACTGCACATTTATGGATGTTAAGTCCGAGTTGCCTTCAAATGTTTGCTTAAACTAGACCACTTGAGGTAAACTTGAGAGACCCTGTCACAATAGCACAGGTTATCCTGTGGGGATAGTAATTCGACCCCGTGGGTATATTATTGAAACAACTAGGAAATGGGATGGAATTCCCCCAAAACTATAGGCAAGGACTTTTCTCGCTGTAGACCTATCAGTCGATAAAGACAATAGTGCTTTATTACTTACATGAAGCAGGGTTAATTCACAAATCTCTAACTATGCAGGCCATGTCTTTTCAAAACGCGATCTGTCAGTTACCAGAAAGCCACCCCATATAAATCCCAAAGACCTAGACTATTTCAAGCATGGAAAGTCCCAAGCAACAGGTGACTTAACTCCAAAATAAAATGGCCTCTACTGCGTCATGGCATGCATTCCCACTGCAGTAAGCTAAAGGAGCATTCTTCATGGGCTCCTGTATGGAAATAAAATATGTTCCCCTTTTACAGGAAGTCAGTGAGCAAACTCATGTGCTTTCTTATTCCTGGCTACCTGTGCAAGACCTCAAACCTCTCTTATGATGGTTGTACCTTTCTTTTTCACTTTCCTTTCCCAGTTTATGCGAACTGTTCCTTCTTACGATGGGCCATTCAAAGGAACACCACAGACATTTGAATTCCAAACTGGAAAGACTATTGTGATTCATGCTGTCAGTTCCCACTCCCATCTGAGGAAGCTTCAAGCCTGCCATCTAAAAACCTCACTGGCAGCACTGGTAGACACTGAGTTTGTAATTTGTTCTAACAAAATGCTGTGCATACATTCCAGATTACTGCAAAAATATTCCAGGATTTCTAACTGACATGAACACTAAAATTTGTGCTTTAAACAATCCCTCTCTTTCCTTTAATGATTGGCTAAACTCCTGGACTGGAGGATTTTTGTCAACTACCCAAGGACTTTTCTTGGGCTTTTCTCTTATTCTAATTATGTTTTGCTGCTTTCTCCCATGGTGAGAGTCTGCCTGGTGCCAAGAATCCATCACTATAATCACATTAAGCCAAAAGATAAGCTTTGCTACTCAAGGCTTAGATTCAACAGCCACCAGATTTTTCTCTCCTCTATATGTTCCCCAAAAGACCAATATTGACCAAATAAGTAGGGACAACTCTATGCCCCTAGTCAACAGAAAGAAGGTACAAAAGATGAAACCTACCATTTTGATCAACCTTAAAGACATAAAGGTCGACTTTGTTCAAGGGGGATATGATGAGGGAGCATGAGGCAGGCTGGGGGGTAAAGCCCAATCTAGCCCCGCACCCACCCCAGGTGGGATCTGTTATTCCTTGGACACTCTTGACTACCGCAGATCAAAGCAAAGCGGCTTAAGCCCTTGCCATGGTAATGTGGGAAACTAAGGCAAATGCAACATTAAATTCACTTAATGCCTATAGCCCATTGACAAGTCCCTGGAATGTGCAGAGTGACCTCTCTCTAGCTGCTCAGCTGCTTCGATGATGACACTTTGCTAGAGGCAAAAGAGAACCTTAGCTTAACATTATCCCAATATCGAGGACCGTGTAAATCAACTTTTATTGCAACTGACCCAAGATATATGCTGGCAGTCATACTCCAAGCTGATGCCCTCCCCAATATACATCTAATGGATCTCATGACTGAGGTTTTAGTAAATGGTAATAGTATGTCCCTTGCAACAGCTAGCCCCTCATGGTCCTGAAAACCTTGCTTCCAACATTCCTTAGCGACTTCATCCATCCCTGACCCCCTGCCAACCTGATGGTATATAATGATGAGTTCACCGTCAGGACCCCATTGCAGCTCTTGTTGCACCTAGGTCCTGTCCCCATGATTTAATAAAACCACCCTTTGTGCACCAAAGATGACTTCAAGAAATCTTTCTTGGTCATCAGCTCTGGACCACCCCCACCATCACCCCCAAACTTCATCAGGTCGACAGCAGAACTCCACCCACTGGCTGCTACGGATGCCTTCATTCTGAAGAGCAGTTACCGCATTTGCAGTATCCTTTAGGACCTTCTATGTGCAGGAATCAGCCCATTCAAGGTCTAGTGCACCAGAGCCACTTTCCAAATACATGAGGGTAAGCAACAAGCCACTATCTGCTATGAGTCATTACTGGCCTCAAAGGACAGGGGAAAAAAGCTAGTGCCAGAAATTTTCCATCTCTTTCTGAAGGAACATTGCAGGAGGTTTCCCTTGGTCTTAAGGCAACCAGCTTGCCATGAGATTATGCTAGTCACTTCATTTTTTTCAATTTTTGCTCTATCGCCTTGTCTTTTGTTAATAAAGAAATTTTATCTTCTCTGTATCCTTTTCCATCCTGTTTCCCTTTTGCAACAAAGTTCTCCCTGTTTATTCAGGATCAGTGTCTCAGAGCCACTTTTTTCTACTTTTAACGTGGGTGTCGGTCCATATTATTGTCACTCTGGTTTACATTGGGCAAATGTTCCCTCAAAAATTGCCTTTCAGTACTATGTTGACAAATGTAAACCCTGGGCATTTCTGAATGCCCAGGAGCTATCCTCTGTCTTGTGGGACAAGACGACCATGGAGCTAGATATTTCTTTCTCAGCTTGATCGCATTCTCCACTGAAATGAAAAACTTTGGCCCTGCGTGTAGCCATTCCAATTCCCTGGCTGTATTGATAAGGGGTGTCTTAGGTCCCAAGCAAGGGCCCTGCCCTGCCCTTCCTAATGAGCTCTGACTCTGGTCTGTGCTAACCAAGAACAATCAGTTTCTGATATCCCAAAGGAAAGATTGCCTTCCTGTCAGTTCTTGGCGTTTGGCTGGCTGATACAAGAAATGATGGTTAGCCAACTTGTTTCCCGCCCTGACCGTTAAAGATGCTTTCAGCCTGAAGAGCTGTTGCTTCACCCAGGTGCAGTATTCTTGAGGACAGGCTTAGCACAGAAAGAGAAAAATCAGAAACCACTGTACCACAGCCCAGGTCCAAACACTTGGGCATTAGCCTGGAGCACAAGCCTGCTACCTTTTGAAGAACTGCTGCCTCTACCCTCTGATACGATGGGAAAGGAAAAGAGTGAACACCAGAAGCTTTCGCTCTCTTTGTGACGAATACAAGCATCTTGCCTTAGGGTTCCCCCTGTAGACGATGGAGGTTTCCCTTTGCCCTAGCTCATATGTGTTTCTTATCTACGTGTTTGTTATTCCTAAGACCATCAGCTTGCCTGGGAATTGTACTAGTCATTTCACCCTCAGATTTATCCCCTTTTCATCTCTCAGAAGGAATATTGTCCTTCGATGTATCTATTGCCACCCTTTTACTCTTTCTTTAAGGTTTATTTGTGCCTCCTATGATGATGGAGGCCAGGCCGATGTTGGGGCTCCAGGCAATGGAGTCCAGAGGTTTCTGGAGATACAGTCCCTGCCTTTTTCTTGTAATTTACTAAAATACTTGTAAATGGATGGAGGTTCTGCCAGTTTAACACCTTGTTTTCTGTCCTTTCCTTTATCCTTGGGTAGCCCGGAGTGCTTGAGGAATGGCACATATATGGCTCCTGGAGTGCTATTTGCAAACTAAGACTTGGTTTGCAGGCTGGGTAGGGCACTGAGGCTGCCAATCACACAGTGAGCTCCTAGGAGCTGGTGGTGAGTTTTCACACTGCTATGCTAACCAAGAGTAATTCCTGTCTAACAACCCAAAGGAGAGATTGCCCTACTGTGAGAGAACATTTAGTGCTTGGCTTATGATGCTGAAGAGAACATGATCCATGCATACGAGGTATGTTCCAAGACGTAGTCAGTGCAGAAAGTGCCCATTCAAAACGAACCACAGGAACCAAGTTTCCAAATACTTGAGCAACAGCCAGGAGCATGGAGCCGCTACCCCTGAAACCCTGCTGCCTCTATCCCCTGATGAGAAGGGCAGGAAAAAGAACCAAGGCCAGAAGTCTTCCCTGTCCTTTAGAAGGAAATACGCAGACCTCTTGCGGACTGGGCTGTCAGGAGGTTACCTATTAAAGGTTTAGTTTGTGTCTGGCACAGGTGTTTCTTACTCCTTAGTACCTTGCAAGGAAATTGTGCTGACACTTCATTGGAATTGTCCCATTCTCATCTATGTTCATGCACTTTGGCTTTGCGCCGTTCCATTTCAATACCATTTTTGCCCCCTTTTGTCAACATAGTTCCTCCCTCGCTGCAGTTCAGAGCCAGTGTTTCTGAAAGTTAGTCTTCCCTTTAAGTTGGGGGATTTGGCCATATCCTTGTGTCTCGGGCATAGGTTGGGACACAGGACCCCTCGTTATTCACCTTTCAGAACTATGTGGACAATGGGAGGTACAGGGCACTTGAGGGTGCCCCGCAGAGTGTCCATGTGTAGGCAATGCCAGGGTTTGGGAGGGAACTGGGTTCACTGATGGTTGAGGAGAAACAATGTGAGACATTTCATTCCCAGCTTTATCCTTATCTCCTCTGTCATGTAGAGCTTTTTCCTTTGCCTTCCATACAGCGCTTCCAATCCATTTTCTGTTTTTGTGATGACGTCCTGGGTTACATCCAGGAGGAATAGGTCTGTCAGCCACCCAGCCAACATCCATGATTTCTGATCAACTACCACTCTGGGTCTGTGCTATGGTGAAAGCACTTTTTCCCAGAGAATAAAGATTCTCCTGTGCATGAGTGCTTCTTGCTTAACTGACCCTGGCAATCTCTGTGTGGGTAGCCAGCTTTCCTCCCTCCCCTGGCTGATTGAAATATCCTCTTTCTCTAAGGCAGATGGATCAGGCATGCACAGTGGACCGCAAGAATATTCAGCCCTAAAAAGCCCTGTCAGCAAATGCTGCCTTGTGATTTGGTCACAAAATCTAGAGCACAACAGGAGCCCGGGCCTGCAACCACTGAATCACTGAATCAGGGCAATTTCTATGCCCTGAGAGGTAGTTCATACAACGGATCCCAGGTCAGAAGCATTCCTTCTCTTACTGAAAACAAAGTGCAGGCCTCGTGCCATTTGGGCACCCAGGTGTAGGCAGGCAATGAATGGTTCCCTTTGCCCCAGCCCACAAGTGTTTCCTACTAGACCACAGTTTTCTTCTCGGGAGATTGTGCTAAGCACTTTCTTCTCGGCTTCATCCCATTGCCTTCTTCTTGTAAGGATATGCTTTGGCCCTCTGTGTATTTATTTGCATATTTTTCCTTTTTTTTTTTTTTTGAAGCAGGATCTCGCTAGAGTCCAGAGTCTATGTATCAGAGCAATATCCTCCACTTTAAACTATGGGCTCTGGCTGAGTCCCGGGAACTCTGAATAGACTGGCAGTGGTACCTCTTGTAATTTCCTAGAACTCTGGGCACAATGAAAGGCCTGGGGCATATCAAGCTGTGCATGAATTGCGTGTAGGTGGTCCCAGAGGTTTAGGGAGGGACTGGCCTTACAGATAGATGCAGCTAGGGAAAAGGTAGAAAGAGACGCCCAGAAGCATTATCCCATTCTCATCTGTCATGTAGAGCCTTGACTTCCCTTAGAGCAATTCCCACCAATTTTCTATTTTCGAAATATTGTGTCATACTCAGTGTCGATTGGGCTTTCGCTCACGTCACACAGGCAGAGCCCAAAGATTGGTGCTCAACTTCTGCTCTGGTCCTGTGCTCTGTGAGAGCAAAGAGTACCTTTATATCAGAGGAAGGATGACCCTCTTGTCCCTGAGTGTCTGTTACTTGGCCAGGTGTGGTAAGTGCAGTGAAGTGCAGATGAGCCTTCATTGTGAGTCACAGATGGCTGCCATATGCGCTCTAGGCCTCAGGACCTGGTCAGCACAAAAAGGGCCCTTTCAAGAACTACTGCATCAGTTTGACACTAAACACACTTGATCAACAGCTGGGAGCAGGAAACCCTTGCCTCTGAATCAATGCTGCATCCATTTCCTGATGGGAAGGAAGGGAAAACCTCCCAAACCACTTTTCCCTCTGTTTCGGAAGGAAGAATCCACAGCTCTGGCATAATTTCACTCTTAGGTGTAGCCTTGGAGGTTTCCTTTGAAACCAGCCCCCAAGTGTTTTTTACAGCCCAGATAGCCAGCCTGCCAAGAGAGAGCAGTAGGCAGTTAATTCTAACTTTATCCCATTCTGTTCTTTAAGGAAGAACTTAGTCTTCCAGGTGTCTATTTGCATTTCATTGCTCTTTGTTCAAAAAATTTTTGCTACCTGGGAGCCATTAGGAGGAACAGCATCAGAAGAAAGTCCTCTGTTTAAAATAGAAAATTCTAGGATCCATAAGTCGTGTCAGGTACACAGCCGGGCCGCAAACATTGGCGTGGAGTGCCCAGTGTGTTCCTGAGCCAATGGACAGCTCTCAGTGTAGTGTCAGGTATCCCAGAGGACAGCAGGCCCCTCTGTCTCTGGGGACTTGGTGCTTAGCTGGAGTAATTGTGGAGATGGGTTGCCCGCTGGCCTCCCTTCCCTGGCTGAGAGAGGTGCCTTCATCCTGCAGAGGAGATGATTCATGCATGCACACCAGGCTCCAGGTCCTGGTCAGGGCACAAAGAGACTTTGAAAAGAATACTGCACCAGGCTTGGTTCTAACCATTTGACCGTGAGCCACAGCTAAAACCCTGCCCCCCATCTACTAGTGGGTAAGGGCAAAGAACACATGCCAAGCTTTTAGCTTTGGAAAGGTAGGAAGAATGCAGACCCCTTGCTGACACGGCTCCCAAGTGTAGCCTGTGGGGTGCTCCCTTCACCAAAGCCCACAGATGTTGATTCTTCCTGAGACAGCCAACTTGCTAGAACATGGCACTTGTCATTTTTTCTCCACATCATCCCATTGTCATCACTATTGAAGAACTCTGGCCCTCTGTGGATCCATTTCAACGATTTTGCTCTATTTCTAAACTAGACCCTCTCTGGGATCCATTACATGTAGTCTCTTGGCAGAATATCCTTGGCATTCCACTGGGGATCCTAGTCGGGTGCTTGTGACTGTGCAAGTTGTTTGGCTACAGGGCCCCTGGTAGGTTAGTGTCAAAACCACGCAGGCATTCAGAGGTCTAGGGTGCTGGAAGGGTCCAGAAGGGAAGGTTGGCACTTCGACTGAGCCAGGGGGCTGGGAAGTGAGCTGGCCTCCTTTCTTGGCTGAGGGAAAGAAGTTGCATAGCATATTTCCAGGTTGATCCCGTTTCCTTTGGAGATATTGACCTTTGGCTCTTTGTAAGGCCATTCCCTTTCCTTGGCTCTATGTCTATGTCCCTAGACTTAGGAGCCATGGGGCTGTCACTCAGCTGGTGCCCAGGGATAGATTTTCACACAAGCCTGTGCATATGGCAGATGGGCACCAAGCAAGGCAGCCGAACCACTTCTAATGGCAGCACTTGTGCTTACCCAGACATGGATTTACCTTTTGAGCTGGGGCAGAAGGGTGATCAGGATCACAGTCATCAGTGCTGCGTGCAGGGCACGGCCACAAGGAAGTTTGTGGGTCAGGGACTAAGGCATGAACAGCCCTGTCCATGAGGCAGTGCCATAGCTGCCTAAGCAGCCCGGCAAAGCTACCGTGTTCTCATGGGTGGCAAACATGGCATTGTTCTGTGCAGCTCTGTCCTCCTTCAGCATGCTCAACAGTAGCAATGGCGACATTTCTGGCTGGCAGGACGAGGTTTAAAAGAGCCCCAAGGATAGTGGCAGAAGGCAAGGACTGGCTGATAGGGTGGAACCCAGGAGGGCAGCCTCCTTACTAGTTCACTTCTCCCATCCCTCTTTTGCAGGATTAATGTGCCCTCACAGGAAAGGGATATGCCCTCACAGGAAAGGGATATGATGCTTTGAACAAAGCCAGCAATAACCTATCATGAGGATGAACTGAGTCAAGATGCTGGCCAGTGTGCAATATGCCTGGAAGAAATGCAGAGGGAGATACTAGAGCAGGGTTGCCTTGCCTGTTCACATATCTTTGTGGCTGCATTGGTTTAAAATAAATAGAACTTGCCCTGAGCGTCATTCAGACAGTGTAAAAACTTCCTATTTTACAGTTATTCTTGTCTTTTCAAAGCACTTGAAAGTCTGCGAGGCTCTGAGGTTGTGTCCCTGTGGCCAAACACAAACACAAAAAGACAGGCCTCTTTCCTTGGCCATAAATCCGAGTACTGAGAGACTCATGTAGAGGGAAACCATCATACAGGGAAGACTATCCTGCAGAGGAGCCAGGGGCCTTCTGGACAAACACATGCCACGATCCCAGGGAATGGACCAGAATTCCCAGTAGAGGGTCCAGCGTATGACTCTAAGCCACTCACCTGGAATGGAGCCCAGGGAGGGCTCAGAGTGAAACTAGAGCAAAGGGGTGAAAAATGGATAGAGGGAGGGCCAGAGTTGTGCATCAAGGATAAGAATGACTAGTAGCATCTTTGTGAGCTGACTGATGACTCAGGAATCTCTGAGAAACACCTGTGGGCTTTGGCAACCGGTGCCATGTTTAAGTTCCAGCTGAGAGTCCTGTCTGCAAGAAGCCTGCCCAGATTTTCCTTAAGCATCATAGGGAAAGACGTAGCTCTGGGTGTGTGTCCTACCCTTGCCATCAGTCCATAAGGGCAGCAGTGATACCGCTGTAGCAGGGATGTGCTCCTGGCTGATGGGCAAGCATTTGGAAGTGGGACTTGGTGCAGGATTCCATCCAAAGGTACTTTCTGGGCTGACCAGATCCGGGAGCTTCCTGCCCACATGAAAACCTGCTGTTCTTCCAAACGAAGGGGTCTCCATTAGTGAGGGGAGGGAGGCCAATTGGCTACCCATGCTCGTGCATACTCTAGCCAGCTAAGCAACACCATGTGCACCGCGATGGGAGGGGCAGGTTTCCTCTGGGATATGAGACCCAGAGAACCTTCGATTTCCTCAGGAACTGACTGGGAAACTGGTACCATTCATACAGTCACCGCCGTGTAAGTGACAGCCCTATGCTCCTGGAACGGGAATGGAGACCTAGCTAGAAAAGCAACAGTGGCATGGGAATAAGAGAATTTCCCAAGTTGGCATCTCCAAAGAGAATGGCACCCATATAGGAAAGAGAGATCTTTCTGAATGAAATCTCAAACCAGACAGGAAGCTGGCTCCTTTCCTCAAACCTCTGGCCGGTGTACACACAAGCATTCTCCTGTGGGCACCTGCAGATACCCTCGGCCTGGTGTTGCCCACAAATTCTAAAACCCAATTCCCATGGCCCCTGTGGCCAAACTTCCTGCCCACTCACTAGCATTGTACCAGACTCCTCACTTTAGAAGAAAGGATAGGAATCTGAGATACTGGCTCTGACAAGATTTCAGGGAGAACTTTGTTGCAAATAAAGAGCAGTTATTTACTCTTGCTACAATACCCTGCTAAGAAACCAGAGCTATGAAACAGGTCAGCTGATCTCTGGGACATCAGACTCTCAGAGGCCTCTTTAGACTCTGGAAATGACTGGAAACTTGGGATTTGGTTGTGGACATGGCAGCCCCATGGTCTTGGTGGCTGTGACCAAGGGGATAAGAGCACCAACAGAATAGTAATTTGAGACCACGTTCTGCATTCCACTGGGCATGGGGCAATTCAAGAGGGAGGAATCTCTATCATCCCTTCATCTTCTCCCACACAGCAGGTAGGATCCTCCCCTAACCACTGGTTTCAACTACCCTCAAGCATTCTTCCTGGATATGTTTACACATCCTAAGTGTGGTGTTGGCCAGAAATTCTAAAACGATCTTGAAGAGGACCCAGGGTAAAACTTACATCACCATCTAAAGGACAAAGCCAAACAGGCAAGCTGAAAGAAAATAATTTTACTTTAAATCACTGGCTCTGCATAAAATCTACACAGAAACTCTTTGGATAAAAAAAAAGCTAAGTGGTGGAAATTGAGACCTAGACTCTTGGAGTTCTTCATCACTCTTGAGATTTGGAGAATGTTGAGAATGAGGTACCCAACACAGTCTCCTAGAAAGCTGCTTATATATGGAAAGAGAAGTGCCCGTGGACTTGTGCAAAGGGAGCCCTCTGAATTGGCACACCTGAAAGCCCTGTCAGCAACAAACACGCATTCTTTAGGAGCCAGAGACATCTGGCTACATCTGTCCCTCCAACTTTTGGTAGCAGTTCATGGAGCCAACGGTATTTGAGGTGTCACTATTGGGTCCTACTGGCTCTTGCTCAGGAGTCTGGTACAAAGTCTTTGTTCCCTATTCGTGGACAAGGATCCTCCTCTACTGACCACGGACTGGTCCATACTGCCCACATGCCAATTGTGTGCTTCCCTGAATGAAGGCACTCAATCATCCAGCTCAGGGAAGAAAGATGGCTCCCTTTCATCTCCCATACCACACAGCAAGCCAAGCAACAAGCCCTCAGGGACTAAAGGCCATCTTTCCTTTGCTAGATCAGAGCCTGAGAGCTCTCCCTGAACACAGAAGTTTGATGCCTACCCAGGGGGTGCCAGCTGAGTGATGGCTCCATGGCTCCTAAGGGGGAAAAAAGAAAGAAAGCAAAGGGAAGGAAATGGGCCCAAGGAGGAGGGGGGCACAAAATTCGACATTTCCAGTGGTAATTGGGACCTACTTTGAAAGACTGTTTCTTCCTTCACTGGCCCTTGGCCAAAAGGAGGCCCAAGTCTCTGGCCCAGGCTTCACACAAACATCGCTCTTTTGGGCAACAAGAAATCCTTGGGCCTATCGAGAGCTACATACTTCTGAAACCCAATGAAGTAATGAAGGACCCTGTGGGAAAATCTCACCCACACTCACAAAGACTGTGTCAGAATCCTTGGTGGAAAGCAGAGGATAGGACTGTGAGACACTGATTCTGTAGGGATTGTGGGAAGAACCCTGTTTCTAAAAATGAGCCAAGGTGTGTTATTATGGTAAGGGAGGGCCAGAGCTCTCCAGAGATAGGAAGAGGATTTATATGGAGCAAGAAATGCCCAGCACCTGCTTCTGGCAAACTGTCTATGGGAACAAGAAGAAACACCTGAGCCTTTAGGAAAACGAGGCCTCCAGAGTCTGCCTCGGGGAGCACTGTGAACAAAAGGCCTGCCTTCTTCTTCAGGAAGACTTAGAAAGCCCTGGGACTTGTCTGCTTTTCTTAGTTTCCCAGTACTGAACGGAGTGAGCAGTGACAGTGCTGTAGCTATGAGGTGCCCCCAACTGTTGTTGCAAAGTATGGAAAGGGGCATTGGAGCCATCTTCCAATAAAGGGCTTTTTCCGGGGTGACCAACTTCTGGCGCATCTTGCACGTGTGAACAGTTTGCTGCTACTCAGAAGGAAGGCCCATCCATCAGGCAGAGCAATGAGGCAAACTGGCTCCCCTCCCCCCAACCCCTGCCACAAAGAGCCAACCACCAAGCACAGGGATTAGAGGGTTATTCTCTCTCAGCCCATGCTCATGGCTGTCCCTGAGCCAGTGACTGAGTGGGCATCCAAAGCCCATCCCTTGGTGCCCAGTACATGAGTGCCAGCCCCAGGGCTCCTAACGTTGAGCAAAGACTGAGTCAAAACGACAGGAAGCAAAAGGGACTGGCTGAAGCCAGGACCAAAGGGAATATGTCGATATGTCCACCCAGTGGAAATGTGATCAATGAGAAAAGGACAGGTTAAACTTCCTTTCTCCTAGGTCCAGCAGGAGGCCAGGTCCCTGTTCATACGGCTGGCCCAGCCTCCACCCAAAGAGTTCTCAGCTGGCCCCTTCAAATGGCCTAGGACTCCCTGAAACCAAAGTGTCAAGGTCCCTTTGGCTCAACCTGTCCCATAGACACAAGGAGTGGTCCACAGTGGGCATTTGCAAGCCTGAGCTATTATTCTGACAGAATTGTATGGACCCCAAGATAAACACTGATGGAGAATAAAGCACTGTCATGAAACTTAATACTCCTCGGATCAGAGATCTTCATTCAGGATGAGAATTGCATGAGGCTAAGTCTCTGACCAGCACAATAAATAGGAGCAAGCAGGCATGGTCAGGAGTCAATCTTTTGTGGGCTTTGGCTACAGGTCGACTCCAAAGGACGCCCCTTGGAGCCCTGTGAGCAAGAGACCCTTGTTCTCCCATAACAAATAGAGAGAATTTGGTGTGTTTTTGCCCATCCTGTCAGTAGATAAGGACAGCAGTGACCCCGAGGTATGAAGGTGTTTCCATGTGATGATGAAGAGGTAGAAACAAGGCCTTAGTGGACTATGTTTTCAAAAGACGTTTTGTGTGCTGATCAGGTCATGCAGCAAAGTGCGCGCGCAGACTGCCTGTTCTTCCAAGTGAAGGTATCTCCATCTATGAGGAGTGGGAGTCAATGTGGCTACCCATTCCCACGATGACTGTAGCCTGGTAACTACCGAGGGCTCAGGGACGAGTGCTAGCTCTCTTCTCAGCTATCAGAATCTTAGAGGTCTGCATTGGCACAGTACCTGCTTGGAAACTCATTTCCAATCTATGGACATTGGTTTTGTACAGGACAACCCCAAGGTGTTGGTGTGTGAATTGAGACCCAGTTAGAGAAGCAGCAATGGGTTAGTTATGACTCCCAGGCCAAAGCTCGGAACTCAAATGGGTACAGGTCAAATCGAGGAAGGACGTTATCTTCCGTACCCTCTTCCCACACACGAAGCAGGGACGTCACCTAATCCGTGGCTGAGCCTCCTCACAAAGAGAAGCCAAAGCTTCCCTCTATTTCCTAAGAGATAATGTGGGTCTCTTGCTCACAGGGCTCTAAGGGGCATCCTTTGAGGTACTCCTTTAGCCAACCCAAGGGTTCTTCTGATACCTTAGTGAGCCAGCGTGCTAATATATTGTGCTGATCACACTGTTCTAAACATTACCCCATCTCCTTTAATGAAGAACTCTGGCCCTCGGTGTACCAAGTTTCATGACATTGCTTTCTTCTCCACCACGGTTCCTCTTGGGATCCCCACAAATTCAGTTGCCCAGAGTCAGAGCACTGGCTCCCAATTGTGCAGTGTGGACTAGCCCTTGTGTCTGTGGGACAGGTTGAGTAAAAAGGGGCCCTGGCATTTTGGTTTCAGGATTCCGTGGACATCCAGAGCCTTAGGCCATTCGAAGGGGTCCAGTTGAGAACTGTTTCTGTGGAGGCTGAGCCACATGTAATTGATGCCCATAGAAAATTAAGTTTAACATGCCCTTGCAAATGGATCACATTCCCATTGGATGGAAATGGTGAACGTACATTGGTCTACTGGAGCCATTCCCTTTCCTTCCTGTCATTCTGACTCAGTCTGTGTTCACCCTTCTGAGCCATGGAGCTGGCACTGACACAGAGGGTACCAAAGGATGAGGTTTTGTTACCCACTCAGTCCCTCGCTCAGTGACAGCCATGGGCAAGGCATATCTGAAAGGAGAATAGCCCTCCAATTCCTGGGCTTGGTGATTGGCTGTTTGTAGCAAGGGGTGGGGGAGGCTAGCCAGCTTGCCTCATTGTTCTGCCTGATGGAGGGGCCTTCCTTCTGAAAAGCAGACAGTTCACACAGGAGCAGGAGTCTCCAGAAGCTGGTCAGCACAAGAAGAGCCCTTTACAGGAAGAGGGCTCCAAATGCCCCTTTCCACACATTGGTGGAAGACCTGGGAGCCTTTGACTACAGCACTGCCACTGCTTACTCCATTCAATGATTGGAAATGTGAGAAAAGCAAAGTCCAGGACTCTCTAGGTCCTTCTGAAGGAAGAACGCAGGCCTGTTGCTCCCATGGTCCGAGATGCGGACGCTAGATGGCGATGTTGCCTAAGGCTTCTAGTGTTTCTTCTTTTTCCCATAGCCAGGTTGCCAGGAGCTGGTGCTGGACCCTTCTCCACATAATTCCCCTTTCAGTCTCTGAAGACTTCTGACCCTCCTTACCCACCGTAATACATCTTTGATCTCTTGTAGAAACAAGGTTCTTCCCACAATCTGTTCAGAGTCAGTGTCTCATGGTCGTATCCTCTGCCTTCCACCCGGAGTCTGACTCAGTCCTTGAGACTGTGAGAGAGATTTTGGCCACAGGGCTCCATCTTCAGTAATTCATTAGATTCCAGAAGTATGTGGTTCTCGATAGGCCCAGGAATTTTTAGTTGCCCAGTAACGGATGTTTGTGAGAAGACTCTGCCAGAGATTTGGGCAGGGAGCTGGCCTCCTTTTTGCCAAGGGCCAATGAAGGAAGATACCTTCTTTCCAAGAGGGTCTCAATTACCACCAAAAATGTCAGACTTGGGGCACCACTTGGGTCCATTTCCTTCCCCTATCTTTATTTCTGACTTTATTTCCCCTTTAAAAGCCACAGAGCCATCAGTCACTCAGCTGGCACCCCTGGGTAGGCATCAAATTCCCACTCTGCTTCTGTGCTCCGGGAGAGCTCTCAGGCTCTGATCTGACAAAGGAAAGATGGCCTTCAGACCCTGAGGGCTGGTTGCTTGGCTTGCTGGGGTATGGGAAGTGAGGGGGAGCCATCTTCTTCCCTGAGCTGGGTGATTGATTTGCCTTCATTCCAGGAAGCACACAGTTTGTACATGGGCAGTATGGACCAGGCCATGGTCAGTACAGGAAGAGTCTTTTCCAGCAATAGGGAACCAAGTCCTTGTTCCAGACTCCTGAGCAAGAGCCAGTAGAACCCAATAGCGACACCTCCAGTACTGCTGCCTCCATCAACTGCTACAAAAAGTTGGGGGGACAGACATAGCCAGAAATCTCTGGCTCCAATAGAATGAATGGAGGTTTCTTACTGACAGGGCTTTCAGTGTGCCCTTTCAGAGGGTGCCCTTTTCCTAAGCCCATGGGCATTTCTATTTCCAGACCCAAGCAGCTTGATAGGAGACTGTGCTGGGTACTTCATTCTCAATATTCTCCAAATCTCAAGTGTGATAAAGAACTCAGAATCTGTGTCTCCATTTCCACCACTTAGCCTTTTTCATCCAAAGGGTTTCTGCATGGACTTTATGCAGAGCCAGTGTCTTAGAGTAATATCCTTTTCTTTCAGCTTGGGACTTTGGCGGTGTCCTTTGGATGGTGATATAGGTCTTCCTTTGTGGCCGCCCCCACACCTAATGTGTGTAGAGATACCCAGGGAGAGTGCTTGAGGGTAGTCGAAGCCAGTGGTTAAGGGAGGATCCTGCCTCCTGTGTGGGAGAAGAAGGGATGATAGACATGTGCCCCTCTTTGATTTGACCCATGCCCATTGGGTTGCAGAACTTGGACTCCTATCCCGTTGCTGCTTTTCTCACCTGGTCACAGTCACCCACCAAGACCAAGGGGCTGCCCTGTCCACAACCAAATTCCAAGGATTGGAGGTGAGTTTCCAGTATTTCCTGAGTCAATAGAGGGCTCTCAGAGTCTGATGTCCCAGAGGTCAGCTGACACTCTGCCCCATAGCTCTTGTTGCTGAGCAGGGTATTATAGCAAGAGTAAGGAATTGCTCTTCCTTGGCAACAAGGTTCTCCCTGGAATCTTGTCAGAGTCAGTGTCTCAGAGTTATGTCTCTTCTTATTCAGTGAGGAGTCTGGTACAAGCCTGGTGAGTGTGTGAAGGGTTTGGCCACAGGGGCCGTGGGCATTGGGTTTCGGACTTTGTGGACATCACCAGGCCTAGGGTATCTAGCACTGCAGGTGTCCAGTGGAGAACGCTTGTGTGTAGGCAAGCCCGAGGTTTGAGGAAGGGAGCCGGCCTCCTGTCTGGATCGAGATTGAATTCAGAAAGAGATCTCTTTCCTAGATGGGTACCACTCCCTTTGGAGATGCAGAACTTTGGCACTGCTGGCTCACACTCATCCCCATGCCATCGCTGCTTTTCTAGCTGGGTCTCTGTTCACATTCCAGGAACATGGGGCTGTCACACAGCCGTGGCTGTATGAATGTTGCCAGTTTCTCAGTCAGTTGCTGAGGAAATTGAAGACTCTGGGTCTAATATCCCAAAGAAAACCTGGCCCTCCTATCCCAGAGCCCATGGTGCTGATTAACTGGCTAGGGAATGCACGAGCAAGGGTAGCCTGTTGGCCTCCCTCCCGTCACAAATGGCGACCTCTTCCTTTGGAAAGACAGCAGGTTTTCGTGTGGGTGGGATGCTCCAGGATCTGGTCAGTACAGAAAGTATCTTTGGATGGAATACCGCACCAAGTCCCACTTCCAAATACTTGCTCATCTGCCAGGAGCACAACGCTGCTACAGCTGTATCACTGCTGCCCCTCTGGACTGATGGCAAGGGCAGGACACCCACCCAGAGCCAGGTCTTTCCCTCTGATGCTGAAGGAAGAATCTGGGCAGGCTTCTTGCGGTCGGGGCTTTCGGGTGGAACTTACAGATGGCACCATTTGCCAAAGCCTACGGATGTTTCTCATTCCCGAGGTGTCAGTCAGCGAGCTGGGGAAGTTGGTGCTAGTCACGTCACTCTCCACTTGATCTCATTCTTATCCCTGATGCAGAACTCTGGCCCTTCCTCAATCCATTTTCACCCCTTTGCTCTGTTTTCACTCTGAGCCCTCCCTGGGCTCCCTTCCATGTAGGTGTCTTAGAGTCATACCCTGGGCCCCCAACTGGGGATTCGGGTCCATTCCCTGTGACTGTGGCACATGTTTGACCAAAGGGCCCTTGGCCCTTCAACAGGATAGTCCTTCCTGTATGATGGTTTGTCTCTGCGTAAGACTCTCAGGACTCAGAGTTCTGGCCAAGTAGGCCTGTAGTTTTGTGTTTGTTTTTGTTTTGCCACAGGGACAGGCCCTCAGACCCTCTCAGGCTTTCAAGCATCTTGAAAAGACAAGAATAAGTGTAAAATGGGAAGTTGTTGCAATATGTGAAGGACACTCAGGGCAAGATCGAGTTATTGCAAACCAGTGATATGTGAACAGGCTAGGCAACCCTGGTCTAGTATCTCCCTCTGCATTTCTTCCAGGCATATTGCACACTGGCCAACATCTTGACTCAGTTTATCCTCATTATGGGTTATTCCTGGCTTGTTCAACACATCACATCATGCATAGCCCTTTCATGTGAGGGTACACGTGTGGGAGCACATTAGTCCTCCAACGTGGAATGGGAGAAGTGGACTGGTACGGAGGCAAAGACCAGGTGCTGCCCTCGTGGGTTCCACCCTATCTGCCAGTCCCTGCCTGCTGCCATTGTTTTGGGGGCTCTTGTCAACCTCGTCCTGCCAGCCAGAACTGTCACCCTTGCTGCTGTTGAGTATGCTGAAGGAGGACAGGGCTGCACAAGACAATACCATGGTTGCCACACCATGACCACAGGGTGGCTTTGCAGGGCCACTGAAGCAGCTATGGCACTGCCTAATACACAGGGCTGTTCTTGCCTTGGCACCTGACCTAGAAACCTCCTTGTGGTCGTGCCCTGCGCCCAGCACTGCCTGTGATCCTGCTGGCCCCTCTGCCCCAGCTGGAAGGAAGGTAAATCCATGTCTAAGTGCAAGTGCTGACATTAGCAGTGGGTGGGCTGCTTTGCTTGGTGCCCACCTTCCATATGCACAGGCTTCTGTGAAAACCTATCCCTGGGCACCGGCTAAGTGACTTCTAAGTCTCAATGGGGACAATGTTAGACCTAGGGCCAAGGCAAGGGAGTGGCCATAAGGAGGGCCAAAGATCAATATTGCCAGTGGCAACAGGATCGATCTGGTAAGGGGCTATGCAACTTCACGTCCCCTCAACTAAGAAAGGAGGCCTGCTCCTTTCCCAGCCCTCTGGCCCAGTTGAATTGCAAACATTCCCTTCTGGGCCCTTCCAGTGCCCTAGGCCTCTGAATGCCCTGCATGGTTTTGACACCCACCTGCCAGGGGCCCTGTGACCAAACCTGCAGAGTCACAAGCACTGGACTGGGATCCCCAACAGAATGCCGAGGATATTCTGCTGAGAGACGACATGCAATGGGCCCCAGAGAGGACCTGGTTTGGAAACAGAGCAAAAGGGTGAAAATGCATCCATGGAGGGCCAGAGTTCTTCATTAGGGATGAGAATGGGATGATGTGGAGAATGAAGTGACTAGTGCCATTTTCTAGCAAGCTGGCTGTCTCAGGAAGAAACAACACCAGTGGCCTTTGGTGAAGGGAGGCCCCCTACAGGCTACACCCGGGAGGCTTGTCAGCAAGGGGGCTGCAGTCTTCCCTCAGAAAGAGACAGAAAGCCCTGCCTTTGGGTGTGTTTCTTGCCCTTTCCCACTAGTAGACAGGGGCGGCAGGGACTCAGCTGTGCCTGATGATCAAGTGGTTAGACCCCAGCCTGGTGCAGTATTCCTTTCAAAGTCCCTTTTTGCCCTGACCAGGACCTGAAGCACGGTGCACATGCACGAATCATCTACTCTGCAGGATGAAGGCACCTGTGTCAGCCAGGGAAGGGAGGCCAGCTGGCTACCCATCCCTACAATGACCCCAGCTGACTAAGCACCAAGCCCCCAGAAACAGAGAGGCCTGCTTTCCTCTGGGATTCCAGACACTGAGAGCTGTCCATTGGCTCAGGAACTGACTGGGCATGCCACACCAATGTGTGCACCCGGGCTGTGCACCCGACACAGCCCGATAGATCCTGGAATCTTCCTGTTGAAACACAGACATTCTTCTGAGGCTCTTGCTCCTCATGGCTCCCAGGTAGCCCCAATTTGAACAGAGAGCAATCATATGCAAATGGGCACTTGGAGGACTAAAGTTCTTCCTTACAGAACAGAATGGGCTAAAGTTAGAATTAAGTGCCTACTCTGGTCTCCTGGCAGGCTAGCTGTCCGGGGTGTAAGAGGCACTTGAGGGCTGGTGTCAAAGGAAACCTCCATGGGCTACACCTGAGAGTGATATTCTGCAGTAGCTGTGTACTCTTCCCTCAGAAACAGAGGGAAAAGGGGTTTGGGTGGTTTCTCCTGTCCTTCCCATCAGGGAATAGAGGCAGCATTGATTCAGAGCCAGGGCTTCCCGTTGCCAGCAGGTGATCAAGTGTTTGCAACCTGGACCTGATGCAGTAGATCTTGAAAGGGCCCTCCCTTTCTGTGCTGACCAGGTCCCGAGGCCTAATGTGCATATGGGAGTCATCGGTGACACAGAATGAAGGCATCTCTGCACTTCACTGCACTCACCAGAGCTGGCCATGTACCAAGCACTCAGGGACAAGAAGGTCATCCTTCCTCTGATATAAAGGTACTGTTTGCTCTTACGGAGCACAGGAAGTTTAGCACCAATCTTTGGGCTCTGCTTGTGTGAAGTTGAGTGGAAGCCCAGTTGTCCCTGAATGTGACCCAAGAATTAGAAAACAGCAAATTGGTGGGGATGGCTACAAGGGAGGCCAAGGCTCTACATTACACATGGGACTTAGGTTATGCTGCTGTGCACATCTATCTTCTTTCTCCCAGCTGCATGTGTAAGGCCAGTCCCTCCCTAAACCTCTGGGACCACCTCCACGCATCCAGCCATACACAGCTTGTCACCTTCCTATGCCCTAGGCCTCATTGTGCACAGAGTTCTAACGGGATATTAGAAGGTGTCCTGTTGCCAGTTTATTCAGAGTCCCCAGGACTCAGCCGGAGCCCCCAGTTTAAAGTGGAGGATATTGCTCTGAGACACGGACTCTGAATGGACTCCAGCGAGACCCTAGTTTGAAAAAAAAAAAAGAGCAAAATGATGGAAATAAATACACAGAGAGCAAAATTGCTTCATTATAAATGAAAGCAGGATGAAGCTGAGAAGGGAGTGCCTAGCACAATCTCCCAAGAAGCTCAGTGTTGTCTGTAGTAAGAAACACCTGTGGGCTGGGGCAAAGGGAGCCATCCATTGCCTACACCTGGGTGCCCGGTTGGCACGAAGCCTACACTTTTCATTCAGAAAGAGAAGGAAGGCTTCTTATCTGGGCTCCTTTGTATGCCCTACCCCTGAGGGCAAGGAAAGAGCAGTGCTTCAGTGGTAGCCTGTCCGAGATCCCATTGAGGCTCTAGGTTTTGTAACCAAGTCACTCTCCAGTATTCCCTGTGAGGGCTTTTTTTTTTTTTAATTGAATCATCTTGCAGTCCACTGTGCATGCCTGACCCATCTGCCTTAGAGAATGAAGATATTTCAGTCAGCCAGGGGAGGGAGGCAAGCTCCATCACAGAGATTACCAGGGCCAGTCAAGCAACAAGGGCTCATGGACAAGAGGGTCATTGTTCCCTGGGATAAAGTAACTGCCTCACAAGCACAGGCCCAGAGTGGTAGTTCATCAGAAACCCTGGATGTTGGCTGTGTGGCTGACAGACCAACTCCTCCTGTTTGTGACCCATGACCTAGTTATGAAAACAGAAAATGGATGGGGATGGCTATAAGGAAGGCCAAGCTTCCTGAGGAGGTTAGGATAAAGCTGGAAATGAAATGTTTAACATAGTTTCTCCTTCAACCAGAAATAAGGCCAGCTCCCTCCCAAACCCTGGCATTTCCTACACATAGACACTCTGCTGGGCACCTTCAAGGGCCCTATGCCTCCCATTGTCCACACACTTCTGAAAGGCACACAATGAGGGGTCCTGTGTCCCAACTATGCCAGAGACATCAGGACTTTGCCAGATTCCCCAACTTAAAGGAAAGGATATTTCTCTGAGACACTGGCTCTGAATTGCACCCAGGGAGAAACGACTTTGCAAACAGTAAAAAGTATTCATTGAAATGGAAATATGGAAGGCAAAAGTGCTTCATTATTGGTGAGAATGATCACAGAGTAGAATGAAGTGTCTAGAAGGACAATTTCTTAGCAAGGTCCTAAGGAGTAAGAAACTCCTGTGGCCAGAGACAAACTAAATCTCTAAAGGGAAACCTCCTGAAAGCCCAGTCTGCAAGAGGTCTCCATATTTCCTTCGGAAAGGGAGGGAAAGCTTCTGGCTTTAGCTGTTTTTCCTGTCCTTCCCTACAGGGGATAGAAGCAGCAGAGATTTGGGGGTAGTAGGTCCATGCCCCAGGCTTTTGTCAAGTGTTTGGAACCATTCCTGTGGCCCATTAGGTTTTCAATTGCCACTGTATGCACTGACTAGGTCTTGGAACATACCTCATATGCATGGAATATGTGCTGTTTAGAATCTGAGACCAGGCACTAAGTGCTCTCTGACAGCATGGCAATCTCTCCTGTGTGTTGTCAGAAGAGTAAAAGGGGGTACCTAGGTGACTCAGTCGCTTAAACCTCTGGGTCTTGGTTTTGGCTCATGTCATGATCTCACAGTTTGTGAATTCGATTCCCATGTTGGGCTTTGTGCTGACAAATCAGAGTCTGGAGCCTACTTCAGATTCTGTGTGTGTCTCTCAGTCCTTCCCCCTACTTGCACACACTCTCTCTCTCAAAATAAAATATTTAAAGAATATGAAAGAGAAAAGGCTGGGGCTCTTGGGTGGTTCAGTTGGTTAAGCATCAGATTATCACTAACGTCATGATCTCATGGTTTGCAATCTCGACCCCCACATCAGGTTCTCTTTGTCAGCATGGAGTCTGCTTGGGATCATCTGTCACTCTTTCTCTACCCCTCCTTGCCTGCAGACACACTATCTCTCTTTCTCTCTCAAAAATAAAAATGAACACAAAATAAAGAGGAAAGGGGACAGTGTTCCTATGAGAGATGAGAATGGGATAAGTCTGAGGGTGAAATGACTGGTACAATCTCCTGGCAACCTGACCGTCTCAGCAATAAGAAACACATGTGTGCTAGGGCAAAGGGAAACCCCCACTGTTTAAAGTGGGAGCCCACATGGCAAGATGCCTATATTCTTACTTGAAAGAGAGAAAGAAAGCCTTGGGATTTCATTTTTCCCTTCCCATCCTATCAGTGGATAGAGGCAGCAGTGATTCAAGGGTAGTTGGTTTGTGCTCAAGTGTTTAGAACTGGGCTGCGGGGCAGGAGTTCTTGAATGGTCTCTTTCTGTGCTAAGCAGGTCCTCAAGAATACTGCCCAGGGGTGAACCAACTGCTCTTCAGAGTGAAAGCATCTTTAACAGCCATAAAAGGAGACAGGTTGGTTAACCATCATTTCTTTTATTAACCAGCCAAACTCCAAGTACTCCCAGGAAGGCAATCTTTCCTTTGGGATATCAAAAACTGATTGCTCTTGTTTAGCACAGACCAGAGTCAGAGCTCATTAGGAATGGCTGGGCACTCACTATGTGGGGGACAGCCCCATTGCCCTTGTCAGGGACTCAAGACATACTTATCAATACAGCCAGGGAATTGGAATAGGCCAAAAGTTTTCATTTCAGCTGAGAATGGGATAAAGCTGAGAATGAACTATTTAGCTCCATGTTTCTCTTGTCCCAGAAGTGAAGAGAGCTCCCTCCTGACACCTCTGACCCTGACTACACACCAGCATTCCTGCTGGGCACCTTGAAATGCCCTGGGCTTATCTTTGTCCACAGAGTACTGAGAGGCCATTTTTGAGGGACCCTGTGGCCCAGCATATCCCAGAGTCACAAGAACTTGGCCAGACTCCCTAGTTCAAAGTAGAGGAAATGGCTCTGAGACACTTTGCCTCAAGGGACAACAGGGAGAACTGAGCCTGAAAAAGCAACAGGGTGGAGGAGAATACACAGAAGTCCAAAGTTCTTTATCAACAGAAGAGAGTGGGTTATAGCAAAAACTGAAGTGACTAGCACAATCTCCTGGCAAGGTGGTTGTCTCAGGAGTAAGAATACTGTGTAGGCTAAGACAAAGGGAAACCTCCTGCATTGTTCCTTCAGAAGGAGAGGGAAAGTTTCTGGCATCGATTTTTTTTTTCCCCTGACCTCTGAGGCAGTCATGCTACACAGTTACCAGTTTCTGGCTTGTGGCTGACCCTCAAGTATTTGGAAAAGTGGCTCTGTTGCACTGGTCCTCAAATGGGCTATTTCTGCACATTCTTCAGGTCGGTCCTGAAGAATACTGCAAATGGGTGAAGTGTCTGTGCTTCAGATGAAGGCATCTGTAGCAGCCAATGGTTGGAGTTCTGCTGTCTCACTATTACCATGACAACTCCAGGCTTTCAAGCACCAAGTCATCAGTGACTGTGGTCAGTGCATCCTTTTGTGTATCAGAAACTGAATGCTTTCAGTTAGAATGGGAGCAGCGTGAAAACTTTCCACCAATCCCTGGTTTGTCACGGAGTTATTGACAGACTCACTGTGCCTAGGGGGGGACCAAGATATAATTTGACAAAGCACAGAGGATGGGGCACCTGGGTGGCTCAGTCGGTTAAATGGCTGACTCTTGATTTCAGCTCAGGTCATGATTTCATGGTTGTGAAGTCTAGCCCCACATAGGCTTTGTGCTCACAGTGTGGAGCCTGCTTTGGATCCTCTGTGTCCCTCTTTTTGCCCCTACCCCACTCATGCTCTCTCTCGCTGTGTTTCTCTTTCGTCAAAAATGAGAAATGTTTAAAAACAAGTTTCAAAAAAAGAAAGAAAATCAGTGACGGAATGGGAATGGACATATGGAGGGCCAAAGTTCTTCCTTTCCTATGAGAAAGGGATCAAGCAGAGAATAGAATGACTAGTATAATCTATTTGAAGCTGCCTGTCTTCAGAATAGGAAGCACATCTGCACTGGGGAAAGGTAAAAACACTACTGGTTTTACCTGGAAGCTAGCCCAGAGGAAACCTTCATCTGGAATTCAAGTGAGAATGGAGTACAACTAAATATGTAATGTATGGCTCAGTGTTTCCTTGTTGCAGAAGGAGGACTGGTTTTCTCCTAACTCTTCTCAACCTGCCTACAGGCAAACATTCCATGCTGGGCCCCTCAAATGCACTAGGTTTCCTGATGTATATATGGTTATAAAACACATGTGGTGCGAGGCCCCATAGCCCAAAGTATCCCAGAGTCCAGAGAACTTGACCCAAGCCCTCAGTTAAAATGAGCCAGAATTGGTTTTAAAATCTGACCCCAAACGCCTACCAAAGGAAACCTAGTTTGAAAAAAAGACCAAAAATGGACATGGATACACAGAGGCCCAAAGTTCTTTCTTACAGAGGAGAATTGGATAAAGCAAAGAATAAAGTGACTAACATAATCTCAACATCGCAAGAATTGTTCATCCACAAGGTTGGTAAGCCAGGGATTCTTCTGGCCATTGCCCTTTCTCCTGCCCTTTCCATCAAGTATAGATGCGATATTCCTTCAGTGATTCAAGGTCAGTCTCCCTTCGGACCTTCAAGTGCCTGGACCCAGGCTCTGGTGGAGGAGTCTTTGCCTGGGCTCTTTCTGCACTGACCCATGTCTGGGAGCAAACTGCCCATCTGAGAGCCTTCTGCTTTTCAGAATGAAGGCAGCTCAAGGAGCCCGGTGAGGCACACAATCAGGGCAAACATTCCCATGCCACCTGCAGCCTGTCAAGCACCACACTTTCAGTCCAAGGAGAGCAATATTCTCTTTGTGATGTCAGAAACTGATTGTTCTTGGTTAGCGCAGGCAGTGACGGGGAGCTCTCAATTAATCCTTGGGTGCTTTTTTATGTGAATGACTACTCCATCTCTCCTGAGTGTGACCCAAATCCTCCTTAGAATATCCTCAAGGGGGGGGGGTGGCACCTGGGTGGCTCTGTCGGTTAAGCGTCCGACTTCGGCTCAGGTAATGATCTTGCGGTCTGTAAGTTCAAGCCCCGCGTCGGGCTCTGTGCTGACAGCTCAGAGCTTAGAGCCTGCTTCAGAGTCTGTGTCTCCTTCTGTCTCTGCCCTTCCCCTACTCATGCTCTGTCTCTGTCTCTGTCCCTCTCTCTCTCTGTCAAAAATAAACGTTAAAAAAATCCTCAAGGGGATGGGAAATTATGGGGGTCCAGAGTTCTTTATTTTCAGAGAGATATAGGATATAACAGAGAATGCAGTACCTAGCTTCTTTTCCCTTTTCTGCAGAACTGAGGCTGGCTCCATCCCCCTCCTCTGTCCCTGTCTACATGCAAATATTCTGTCCTCTGCTGCTTCCAATGCCCTATGTCTTTGTGGCCAGTGGTAAGGCTGAAAGGCAAGCCCTGTGGGTGGGCCCATGTTGCCCAACTTTTCTCCAAGTTGGGAGGACGTGGCCCGACACCCCATCTGACAAGAGACAACATGGCTTTTACATTCTGGCCCTGAATTCCCACAGTGAATGCCTAGGTAGAAAAAGTGCCAGGGGATGGGAAAGGAGACATCGATGGCCCAAGTTCTTCACTGCAGATGAGGACAGCATAATGCTGAGAGTGAAATGAGTAGCTAAGCTCCTTCTGGCCCCACAAGGGAGTCCATCTCCCTCCCAGCTCCTCTGGACTTGGCCTATAGGCAGAAATTCTGTTCCGGGAACCCTGCAGTATCTTAGGCCTCCCTTTGTCAATAGAGTTAGGAAAAGCAGGTCTCAAGGGGCCCCATTGCTCAAGCTATCCCTGAGGAAGTAGAGCTCAACACGACTGTCCAGTTAAAAGCAGAAGAGATCTCTCTTGGACACTGGCTGGGAATGTCTCACAGGGAAAACCTAGTTTGAAAAAGGGAAAAATGATAGAAATGGATAGAGTGCCAAATTTCTCCTTATCAAATGAGAATGGAATAAATCTGAGAATGAAGTGACCGTTACACTCTTTTGGCAAGCTGGCTGTCTTGGGAATGAGAAACACCTCTTGGCTGGGGCAAAGGAATTCTCCATTGGCTACCCTGGCAACTGAAAGAGCGGACCTACGCCGGCCGACTCCATCTTGTTCTGTGTCCTCCATATTGAGTGACTATGTCCCTGACATGGCCCCCTTTCCGGGAAAATCGCAGAAACCTCAGACCATGCCTCCTCCCCTTGAGTAACCTCCCGCTCACCCGTTCAAACTTCCCGATCAAAACACGCCCGGCAACCTGCGTAACGGGACTCTGACCCTTTCCCAGGCAATCGGCTGAGGCCACGACCCTTCACCAGCCAATCGGCTAAGGCCACAACCATTACCTCACCAACTGCCCCTAGACCCCTATAAAACCTTTGTGCTTTTGAAACTCGCTGGCTCTCTCCGGCATCTCACCACTGCATGGATGCAGGTAGGGGATTGAGCTCCAGCTAGCTCGAATAAAGGCTCTTTGCTTTTGCATCGGCCTCGGCTCCCTGGTGGTCTTTGGGGATCACGAATTCTGGGCATAACAGCAACCACTTTTGCAAGAATTCTTCCTCTGGGATGTCAGAAAGGGATGAGAAGCCTCTGGCACTGAGTGAATTTCTTACTCTGACCTACAGTGGAGAGTGACCAGTGGTTTTGGTGTAATGGGTTTTGACACTTAAGTTTTTGGAATCAGGCTCTGTGGAAGTATTCCTTCAACAAACAATGCCCTGGCCACTTCTGGAAGCTAAATGCCCATCTGGGAACCATTTGCTTTTCCATATGAAGACATCTCAAGCAGTCAGAGGAGAGAGGCAACCTGGGTAACCACCAATACCAAGCCCAACAAGGTCAGTCATAGGTAGTTAATCATTTGGGGATATCAGAAACGGATTGCTCTAGGCTAGCATAGGAATGCAGTGGGAGCTGGCCACCAATCCCTGGGCATTCGCTGTGTGAGTGAAAGCCCTACCACATTTCAATGTGACTCAAGACCTCCTTAGAAAAACAGCTAGGGGATCAGAGTGGATCCATGATGGGTCAAAGGTCTTCATTTCCGCAGAGAATAGGATAAAACTGAGAGGAAACTGACGTTCCCTGTTGCTCTTCTGCCCACAGTTGATGATGCTTCTTCCCAATTCTCTGGCTTTACCTATACACCAACATTTTGTCTGGCACCTTCAAGTGCCCTATGTCTTTTTCTTGTGAAAACATTTCTAAAAGGCAAGTCCCAAGGGGCTTTTTGCCCAACCTATGCCAGAGTCAGGATGACTTGGCCAGTCTCCCCAATTAAAATGAGGGGACATTGCTCTTAGGTCTGGCCTTGAATTCCCCATAGTGGGGACTTACTTCAAAAAAGCAAGGGGATGGGAGTGCGTACCCAGAAAGCCAAAGATCTTCATTTCACATGAGAATAGGATAATTCTGGGAAGAAAGAGAATAGCACAGTCTCCTACCAAGCTCGTTGTTTTCTGAAGCAACAAACACATGTGGGCTGGGTAAATGGGAATCATCCATCTGCTTCATGATGGAGCAGAAAGAAAGCTGAGGGTCAAACACAAGCTAGCATTACCTGACCACCCCCACATAGGATATGTGTGACCTCAGCCACTCCTGGCTGCCCAAGGGCAAAGAAAATGACAGAAAACAAATGGAGACTCCATCGATGGACAAGTATCTTAGTAAATCACAAGAAAAAGGCAGAGGCATTGTGAGACCCAAGGCATTTAACAAAAATCCCCTACCCCTGGACAAGCAGAGCAAGACTAACTCCATTTTGTGCTACACCCACCATCTCATGTATAACCCCCACATGACCTACTTATTGCTTAAGACAATCCCCCACCCTAGTCAAGCCGCTGAGCACACTCTTACTGGAAACCGGCTCATACAAGAATGCGGAACCCCTAACCGCCAAAGAATGTAAACCCCGCCTTTTGCCCGCCAAACTTGCGCGCCAATTCTGACCAGAGTGATAGGCTAGTTCAAACAGTTACTATAGAGTAAATTGTAATTCATTTGACCACCTGCGTGTGGACTGACATGACTGTACAACTTTCTGTGTGTGTTACAATCTCATTGGCCACTGGCCCCTATAAAACTGCTACGCCTCTTAACCTGGGGGTCCAGGTCCCTGCTCCACTGTGTCGGGTATACTTGGGCCCAAGCTCGAGCTTGCAAATAAACCCTCGTGCGTTTGCATCGGTATCGGCTCCTTGGTGGTCTCTTGGATTCGAAATCAGGGGCATTACAGCATAATCTCCAGAAACCTATAGACTCAGTTTCCTAGAGCCCCAACATCACCCTGCCCTCCATAGTGATGTGAGTAACAAAGGCAAGAAGGAAATGGCATATAAAACTGAATTTCCTGGGGTGCTTGGGTGGCTGAGTCTCTTAAGCCTCAGACTTTAACTCAGGTCAGGATCTCAGTTTCTGTGAGGTCCACAGGGGCTCTACTGACAGCTCAGAGTCTGGAGCCTGCTTCAGATTCTGTGTCTCCCTCTCTCTCTGCCCCTCTCAGGGGCGCAAATTCTCTCTTCTCTCTCTCCATCTTTCTCTCTCAAAAGATATATAAACATTAAAAAAAATAAACTCTTCATTTCCTTGTTGCCTTCAGCCTATTCACAAATACTTGAGGCTGGTAGAGTCAAATGTTTCTCCAGGGATTCCCTTCTGTCTTAACGTCAATGTTCTGCTACAGGGAAAAACCGTTTTAGCTTGACAATAGCTAGGCCTCCAGCAATCTGTGAGTCATTAGCATATGAAAGTCTTGTAAACTTGACATTTGACTTTACCTTGCCCAAGCCCTTGGTATATAAATAAGCTTTCTTCACATTAATAATGACAAAAATAACTAAATCAGAAGAAACACACTGAGGGCCAAAGTTGTTCACTCAGGTTAAAATGGAATGAAGCTGTGACTGCTGACATGAGCACCATTTCCTAGGCAAGCTTGCTATCCTGAGAATAAGAAGGAAACACCTGGGGGGCTGGGATGAAAGGAAGCACCAGTCACAAGAACATTGCATCGTGACCTAGATAGGGCAGAAAGGCTTCTGGATCTTGCCTTACTCTTGCATTCAGTAGGTGGGGGCACTTGTGAATTTTGGCTTCTTTGTGCTGGCTGGCAGCCATGTCTGTGGAATTAGGTGGTGGTCCGAGAGTCCTTGAATGGACTCTCTTCCCTGACCACCTGGGGAAGAACAATGCTCATGCTCCAACTTTGGTCTTCTCAGAATGTAGTGTAACAGGTCAACTTATAAGATATCAGAAAGCGTATTGTATATACATTTGGCTTAAACTCACCCTTCATGAATAATTGAGATAAAAGGCTTGTGTAGTTCCCGATTAGGGTTATCAGAAATTACTAACCACCCTATCTCGCTTCTGGGGACCTCGTCTGCCTAAAAGATAACTTAGAATGCAAACACTCCCCCACCCCCTCTACCAAGATCTGGCCTAGGCAAGACCAACACGTAAAAAGTCACGTTCTCGCTGCCCTACAGCATCTCAGGTGTCTAACAATGATTGGTCATTGTAAACCCTCTTAGGACAAAGAACTTTAAATTGATAGGTTCCCGCCAAAGCTGACATCTGTGTGTCACAGTATAATTGGCTACCATGAAATGCTGTAAATTGTAATTGGTTAGCCAAATAATGGCGTATTCTGACTTGCTAAAATCCATATAAGCTCACTGCTACTTTTGTTCGGGACCAATATCTACACTTTTCTCAAGATCAGGAGATCTTGCCTCACTTCTATTCAGCGTCTGGTGGTTTTTTTCGACAGCACCCTGTTTCAGCAGGAACCTCACAGGGATAAGTGGAATCAGGGTAACCAACACCCCTCAGGCCAACAGAAGCCTGCCAAGCACACAGGTCTCAGTAAAGGAGGGCAATATGTCCTTAGTAAGTGATCCTCATGTGTTAGCTGGTTGTGAATGCTGGGCACTCTCTGAGACAAAGCCACATATTTCCTGACTCTGACCTCTGATCCCCATCTCCCCTTGCACACAAGTGAGGATGGCTCCCTCCCAATAACACTTACCCCTTTCCAAGACTTCTGTGCCTTCTGTTGCCAAGATAGGTCTCACAGGTGAGCCAGTGGAGAACCCATTGCTCCTGTTATCCTGGATTTAGGGAAACTTAGCAGGACTCCATAATTAAAATTGGAGAGAAATACTTCCAGGCTCGGACTCTCAGTCCCTCACAGGAAAACATGGATAGAAAAAGATCAAGGGAATTGGAAGGGATGAATTTTGGTCCAAATTCTTTGTCTCAGATGATCGTGGAATAAAGCTGTGAATGAAGTGACTGGCACAATTCCCAGCGAAGCTTGATGTCCTAGACTGTGCAAAACCTGTGTGCTATAGAGAAGCGGAACATATTTTACCTACCCCTGGGAGTCCTAAAGTAGCATAAAAACGCTACATTTGAACTCAAACAGTGTAGGAGGGCTAGGGCACTTGCCAGCTTTCCAGCTTTTCCTGCCAGCAGGTAAAGCAGTATGATTTGGAAGGCAGGGTCTCAATATGTATGGGCTGATGCCCAAGTCTGTGGGACTGGGTTCTGAGGTTTAGGGTTTTGAGTAGTTTCTTTCATGTTGACCTGCTGTGTAAATGAAGTGGGCAACTGGGAACCCTTAGAGGCTCAGAGAGCAGGATATTCAGGCAGTCTATGGCAGGGGCACAGAGCACAGTAATAGTTACTGCACAAAACTAAGACCTCAATGCCCCAAGTTTTTAGGAGGGAAACATTTTCTCCTTGATACCAGAAATTAGTTGTTCTGGGTATAGAAAACAATCTTCATGTACGCTCGCTGGAAGTTATTCAGCTCAATCTGTGTGACTTTTTTCCTTCTGACTGTGGCCCTGAAGGCCACATCTCCGTCAGCTTTTATCACAGAAGTGAGGCCAACTGTCTCCGAATATCTCCTGCCTATACCCATAAGAAATCCTCCTGTGCTTAACACATTCAAGTCCCAAATACCTCCTGTTCCCAAGGTAGATCTGGCAGACATCCCAGGGGCACCTGTTCCTAAAGCTATTCCAAACTTACAGGAACTTGGCACGACTCCACCATGAAAACTGCTGCCAGACTTTGGCACTGAATGTCTCACAGTGAACACACGGTTAGGATAAGTGTAAGAGAATTGAAAAGGATAGAGTGAGGGCTAAAGTTCTTCATCTCAGATGAGAACATTATGAAGCTGTAGATTATTGTTACGAGCACAATTCCCTGGGCAAGTTTGGTGTCCAAGGAGTAAAAAAAGACCTGTGGCCTGAAGAGAAGTGAAACATCCACTAGCTATACCAGGGAGCTATACCAGTAGAGGCAAAAGTCATGCACCCCAACTTCAATAAGGGCTGGAATGCGTCAAGCCATCACCAGCTT
Source organism: Prionailurus viverrinus (assembly GCF_022837055.1). Lineage (NCBI taxonomy): Eukaryota > Metazoa > Chordata > Mammalia > Carnivora > Felidae > Prionailurus > Prionailurus viverrinus. The sequence continues at coordinate 59,482,146 of NC_062562.1, read as the reverse complement.
TCAAGCACTGCCTCTCTGTGGAAAGATACAGTTGTGACTCACAAGGTAGGATCTTGCTCCTGGCAAGTCTGTGGATTCGGTCTATGGTATTTCAGTCTTTGAGTATTTTTGTGCCCTAAGCTGCGTGGGAAATGGACCTGACATGCATGAACCTTGAGTGTCTCAGGAGGTAGGGAGTGTTGCATCCACACGACTCCTGAAACATAATGCTATGGGCACCAGTGACAGTCACAAAAAGTTTATTACAATGAGAGGCAAGGCCGACACTCTTGATAAGAGCGCGGCCCCGAACAGCCAGGGTGCAGAGTTTTTATAGCCGATCACATTGTTTTATCACCTGGGAACAGAACAGTTTCCAGATGAGTTAGAAACAGTTGCCTAATGAGTTGTTTATTTTAGACTTTCTGCCTCTAAGTTGCAACCAGTGGATCTCCTTGACCCTCTCTCTGATGCTCTTTTCTTTGAGTTTTTGTTTCCTTAATTGGTGAAGCCTAATTTACAAGAGTATGAGGTGTAATTTACACAAGTAAAGCAAGGCTGTTATCTCTTAACCTTCAGTGTCAACACAAAGCTGTTATTTTTCAAGCTAAGCCTTAGCTCTACACTACAATTTAACCCTTACAGGAGCTCAGGCTTTCCTGGAGGGGGACAGAGAGGACAATGGTCCCATGCTAACAGAATCCTGAACACAGAGTTCTTACTGGCAGGAGGTCAAGATTTCCTCTTCGAAATCAAAAATTAACTGCTATGTGATGACACACAGTGTGAGTGCAGGCTCCCTGGGAATTACTGGGCGCTGAGTGACAGCCCTGTAGCTCCTGAATTTGGCGCTAGGCCCTTGCTCCAGAAAGAAGATCCTGTCCTTCCCAACATCATCTGCCCATCTGCCCATGTGCACATGCAAACCTCCTCTGCTGGACAGTTTCAAAGTCCCTGTGCCTCCTTTTGCCAAGGCTCAAATTGCAGAAGAGTTCCATGGACTCCTGTTGCTCAACCTATTTCAGGTTACTGGGGAACTAGTTACAACTCCATGATTAAAATCAGAAAATGCTCCCTGATTATGTCTGTGAATGTTCCCTAATGAAATCCTCATTAAAAGAAAGAGGAAGGGAATCTGAAGGGATGCACCGGGTGCCAAATATCTTCATCTCAGAGGAAAATGATATCAAGCTTCACATGAGGGCACCAGCACGTTTCCTGAAGCAAGGTTGGTGTCATCACCAACATAAGTGGGCCAAATCTAAGGGGAATATCTTTGAGCTACAATTGGGAGCCCTGTGTACAAAGGGATGATCATTCTTTTCCATTCCTTTCTTTCAGTGATAGAACAGTGTTGGCTTGGGGGCTCTTTTCTGGCTCCTGGCTCTGTGGAAATGGGCTCTGTTCTTTTAGTTAAGTTTACTTTTTTCTATCCTTACCTCTCCAAGGTATTGACTTTGCACGGACAAACCGTTAGTGTCTCAGAATGAAGGAAGCTCAGGCATTCCAGAAGGTGGGTAAAGAGCAGGGAGTGGCCATCTGGACCAACACAATACTGCCAAGCACTGAGCTCTCAAGAACAGAACAACCTTTCTTCCCCAACATCAAAAACTAATCGCTGTGTGGCAGCCCACCACCCGAGTGAGAGCTTACCTAGTGTTTCTTGTCACTGTCTGAGGACAATTTGCTCCTGACTCTGACCCCTGATCTCAGTCTCTTCTTGCCCCTGAAGTGAGGTGGGCTCTTGCCAGCACCACCTGCATTGAAGTGCATTTGGGCTTTATATTCTCTTCTCTATTTCATGTCTAACTGGATTGCTTGGCAGCGTGATACCTTTCTTTGGATTGCATTAAACACACAGGAACACATCGCTCTGTTTTATGTCTTTGGCTACATACACAGTGGGAAGCCTTCCAGATGTTGAGCTTTGAGTAATTCTGTGTGATCGCCAAACATGTAAGTGATATCTGACACAAGCATAGAAATATCTAAGTTCACATGAAAGGCAGTCTGTCACTTGTGCCAGCTGAATTTTGTTAAATTCTACTCACTGCCACCTGGGAATGGTGAGTTTGAATAATTTGAAACACTTCTGATTAGAAAATGTCATAAAGAAACATTGAAGCTTCATGATGTCACAGTCTGTTCTCATTTTTTTCTTTAATGTATTCTAAATATTTGAGTGACAGTTGATTTTATGATATTACTGATGAACGAACTATAAGCATAAAGACAAAATGGAAAAAAAAAGTACTTGGAATCATGAGTCAGTCATGGTATATCATTAGGCTTTTGTTTTCCTTTTTCTTCTTTTTAGTGCTCTTTGGAATATGTTCCACAATGAAGCCTCCAGCTTTGCTTCTCTTTTTCAGGATTACTTTGGCTATTCGGGGTCTCTTGTTATTCCACCCAAATTTTAGGATTGTTTGTTGTACCTGTGTAAAAGATGCTGGTAGGATTTTGATAGGGATTGCATTAACTGTGTAGATTGCTTTGGGTACTATAGACATTTTAACAATATTTGTACTTCCAAACCATGAGCATGGAATGTTTTCTCACTTCTTTGTATCATCTTCCTTTTCCTTCATAACTTTTCAGAGTACATATTTTATACCTTTTTGGTCAGGATGATTTCTAAGTATCTTACAAAATATCTTTGGTGCAATTGTCAATGGGATCAATTCTTTGATTTCTTTGGGTGGGTGGGGTATTAGATACATGGATGATGGGTACTGAGGTGGGCACTTGTTATGAGGAGCACAGGGTGTTGTCTGGCAGTGAGGAATAACTGAATTCCAATCCGGAAACCAATATTGCACTGTATGTTAGCTAACGAGAATTAAAATTTGGCATGAAACTGGGAAAAAAATGAACACATGATTTAATCTTGCTATTTTTACACCCCCATTTTGACTCTGCTATCCTGACTCAGACATATTATCTTGGAGAATTTAGCTCCCACAGGCAATTTTGTTTTGGTGCTGTGCTTAATAACCATTGGAATAAGACATATACAAATATGGGGTGTCTCGGGTTAAAGTGTTTCCAGGGAAAAATAATAAAACACTTCAATTCCTTGATCAATTTAAAAAGGTACAGCTCAACATACCAGTTCTAGATGAATGTGCTTCCATGTGACAATGAAGAGGTGGGAAGGAGGCCTTGGTACACTACTTATTCAAAAGGCATTTTGTGTGCCGATCAGGTCTTGGAGTGTGCTGCACATGAACAGCCTGTCTATTCTTGTGAATGAGGCAGCTCCATCCATTAGGGTGGGGGGGGGGTCCATGTGTCTATCCACTCCCACAATACTGTAGCCTGCCCAGAACCAAGAGATCAGGGAAAGGGGTGCTAGCTGTCCTCTGGGATATCAGACTATGCTGCTGAGTCCCTTCAAATGCCCTGGGACTCTGAATGGCTGCTTACCTCTGAAACCCAGTGAATTAATGAAGAAGGAGCCCTGTGGCAAAACCTCACCCCCAGTCACAATGACTGAACCTGCCTCCTAGGCTGAAGGCAGAGGATAGGACTCTTGAGACACTGACTGAACGGATTTGCAGGAAGAACCTTGTTTCTACAGGAGAGCAAAGATGTGGCAAGGTGGATAAGGAGGACCGGAGTTCTCCTGACCTTGACTGGGAATTCTATGGAGAAGGGAGTGCCCAGCACCAGCTCCTGGCAATCTGGCCCAGAGAAGAAGAAACACCAGAGGGCTTAGGAAAAGGTGCCCTCTAGTGTCTCCATCTGGGACCCTGTCAGCTACAGGCCTGCCTTTCTCCTTCAGAAGGACATAGGGACTTGGTCTGTCTTTCTTCCTTTTCCCATCATGAAATGGAGTGAACAGTGACAGTGCTGTAGCTGGAGCTTCCCCCATCTGTGGCCCCAAAGTGTGGAGAGGCACATTGGTGCCTTCTTGTGGTAAAGGGCTCTTTCTGTGCTGGCAAGCTTCTGGAGCCTACTTCTCTTGTGTGAACTTTATGCTTTTTAGAAGGAAAACACCTCAATCAGGCAGACCAAGGAGGCGATCTGGCTCCACTGCCCCACCCCTTCTAACAAACAGCCAAGCCCCAAGGTCAGGAATAAGAGGGTTATTCTCTTTGGGATATTCGATGCTCATGGCTGTTACTAAGCACAGGACCCAGTGGGAACCAGACATCCATCCTGGGTGACAGATGACTGAGTGCCAGCTCTATGGCTCCTAAGGGTGAATGAAGAGACAATCAGAAATAGATGAATGGCTAGAGTCAGGACCAAAAGGCCTTCAATATTTCCATCCCATGGGATTTGATCAATGCTTATCTTCATCTCCCCTAGGCCCAGCAAGGAGACCAGCTTGCCGCTAATACATCTGGCTACACCTCCACACACTCATCTCTCATCTGGACTCCTTCCAATGCCCTAGGGCTCTGGATGTCCATAAAATCCTGAAATGAAATGCCACAGCCCCGTTTGGTCCACCTATCCCATAGGCACAAGGGCTGCTCCCCATTGGACATCTGCAACTCAGAGATAGGACTCTGAAAAACTGATTTGTATGGACCCCAAGATGAACCTTGATGGATAATAAAGCAATGTCATGAAACTGGATACACCGAGGGCCACAGTTTTTCATGAAGGATGAGAATGGATCTTGTTTAGAAGAACCTGATGAGCATAATGTATTCACGAGCTGGTTTGCTCAGGAATCATAAGAACCTTTTGGGGGATTTGGCTACAAGAGTGCTCAAAAGGATGTCCATTGGAGCCCTGTGAACAAGAGGCCTACATTCTCCCTCAAGAAATAGGGGGGAACACTGGCTTCTGGTGTGCCCCATCGTATCCATCGAGAGGGGTGGCAGTGGCTCTGAGATATGAGAAATTTGCTCCGTGTGAGCATCAAGAGGTGGGAATGAGACCTTAGTATACTGTTTATTCAAAAAGCATTTTGTGCACTGATCAGGTGTTGGAATGTGCTGCACATTCACAGACTGTTCTTCTGAATGAGGGTAGCTCCATCCACTAAGGGTGGGGTCCATGTGGCTACTCATCTCACTATACTGTAGCCTGCCCAGCACCAAGGGCTCAGGGGCGGGGGGGGGGGGGCGGCTATCTTTCATCTTGGATGTCAGACTCTGTGAACCCATCTTTGGCTCAGGGAAGGCTTGGAACTCACCTCCACACTGGGGAACTTGTGTGGTGTACAGGACAGACACAGGGTCTCCTTGCGTGAACTGAAACAAAGTTAGGAAAGCAGCCATGGGAGAGGAATGACAACAAAGTGAGTCAAAGCTGTGTATTCAAATGGGCATGGGGGAAACCTAGGAAGGAGACCCGGACCCAGACCTTCCCCTTCCTTGTCCACACAGGAGGTGGGATCTACCTCCAACCTCTGGGTTAGCCTATCCACAAGCATTCTCCTTGGATACCTGCACATACCCGGGTTTTGGAGAGGGCATCATTCTGAAACCAAATTGGGAAGGGCCAAATACAACATCTCTAAGCAGTATCATAAAAACACCACCAACCCCCCAGGCTGAAAGCAGATATGACTTTGAGACACTATCGCAGAATATTTTCCATGCAAACAGCCTTATATTAAAAGGGCTAAGGGTTGGTAATGGAGATGCATATTGCCAGAGTTCTTCATCACACATGAGACGGGAGAAAGTTGAGAATGAAGTACCCAGCACAGTCTCCTATCAACCAGGTTGTATATAGAATAAGACCGGTGGGATTAGGCCAAAGAAGACCTCTGAGGGACTACACCATAGAGCCCTGTCAGCAACTACCTGCATTCGTTTCTCGGGAGCCAGGGGTTTCTGGATTGGTCTATCCCAGCCACTTTTCCCATCAGCTGAGGGAGGCAGTGGTGTTTGAGCTGTAGCTATGGGGTTCTGAGGGCTCTTGCTCAGAAATCTGCAACAAGCTTTGTTTCCCTCATTCCTGGCAAGCGCTCTTCCAATGCTCACCCCCTCCTTGTTCATATTGCCTATGTGCAAACTGTGTGCTTCTCAGAATAAAGGCAACTCAGTCATGCAGGTCAGTGAGGCAAGCTGTTTCCCCTTCACCCTCCCTAGCACAGCAGTCCAAGCACCAAGCACCCAGGAACACCAGTCCTTCTTTCCTTTGGTAGAAAAGAGCCTGATAACTCTTCCTGGGCATAGGAATAGAGCAGGAGATTGCGGCCCACCCAGTTCTGCCAGCTGAGTGATAGCTCCATGGTACCTAAGAGAAAAAAAATATATATTTTCAAAAACACAGCAACGAAGTTTGCTCCAGGTGGGCCAAACTCACCATTTCAAGTGGGAATGGGGATCCATTTGGAAAGATTTTTCTCATTTGCCCTCAGCCCAGAGGGAGGCCTGTTCCCTGACCAAGTCTCTGGCCAGCATACACACCAAACTTCCTCTGCTGCGTCCCTTCAAATGTCCTGGGCCTCAGAATGGACGCATACTTCTGAAACCCAGTGATGTAATGAAGAAGGGGCTCTGTGGCAAAAAACTCTCCCACAGTCACAAGGACTGGCCCAGATTCTCAGGTGGAAGACAGAAGATAAGACCCTTTGAGACACTGATTCTGAATACATTGTGGGAAAAACTTTGTTTCTACAAGAGAGAAACGACGCGTCGAGGTGGATGAGGAGGGCCAGAGCTCTTCAGAGCTTGGAAGGGGAATTCTATTGGGGAAGGCAGTGCCCTGCACCAGCTCCTGGCAACATGGCTATAAGAAGAAGAAACACCAGAGAGCTTATGCAAAAGAGCCATCTAGTGTCTCCATCTGGGAGCCATGTCAGCACCAGGTCTTCCTTCTTCTTTCAGAAGGACCTAGGGCACCCTGGGCCTTGGTCAGCTTTTGTTGCGTTTTGCAACATTGAATGGAGTAGGCAGTGACGGTGCTGTAGCTGGGAGGTTCCCGCAGCTGTGGCTCCAAAGTGGGGAGAGGGGCATTGGTGCCCTCCTACAGTAAGAGGCTCTAGCTGTGTGGACCAGATTCTGGAGCCTTTGGCTCCTGTGTGAACTCTCTGCTTTTCAGAAGGAAGACACATCAATCAGGCAGAGCAGAGAGGTGAGCTGACTCTGTTCTCCCCACCCTTGCTACAAACAGCCAAGCACCAAGGTCAGGGTATGGAGGCCCATTCTCCTTTGGGATATCTACCAGATATAACTGAACATGGAACCGAGTGGGAATCCGACGCCCATCCAAGGGTGCCTGCTGAATGCCAGCTCCAAGACTCCTACAGGTGAATGAAGAGGCAGTCAGAAACACTGGAAGGGAGAGGATATGGCTACAGCCAGGACCAAAGGGCATTCAATATTTCCATCCATTGGGAATGCAATCAGTGTGGAATGGAGATGTTTATCTTCATTTCCACTAGGCCCAGCCGGGGGGACCGCTCCCTGCTAATAGGTCTGGCCAAGACTCCTCTAACACACAGCTCTTGGCTGGACTCCTTCCGATGCCCTAGGTCTTTGGATGTCCATGTAGACCTGCGACCAGGAGGCCAAGGCTACTTTAGCTCCACCTCTCCCACAGTCGCAAGACTTGGTCCCCATGGGACACTTGCAAGGCAGAGGTAGCACTCTGAAAGACTGAATTTTTATGGACCCCAAGAAGAACTTGACAGATGACAAAGCAATGTCATGAAACTGGACACGAGGGACAGAGTTCTTCATGTCTAGGAGAACCTAACACAATGCATTCGCAAGCTGGCTTGCTCGGGAATCACATGCACCTTTTGTGGGCTCTGGCTCCAAGAGTTCTGCAAAGGATACCCCTTGGCATCTGGTGAGCAGGAAGCCTACATTCTCCCTGAAGAAATAGAGGGAAACTTTGGCTTCTAGTGCATTTCTGCCCATCATATCCGTCGACAGGGTTAGCAGTGGATCTGACATATGAAAATGTGCTTCCATGTGATAGTCAAGAGGTGGCACCGAGGTCTTGCTAGTCAAAGGGCTTTTGGTGCACTTATCAGGTCATACTGCCAGACTTTTCCTTCGATTGAAGGTAGCTCCATCCATAACGGATTGGGGTCAAGAGGACAACCCATTCCCACGATACTACAACCTCCCCATCAACAAAGGCTCAGGGACAGGGCAAATAGATGTCTTCTGGGACGTCAGATTCAGAGAACTATGCACCAGGTCATGAAAGGGTTGGATACTCATTTCCCAAACCAGGGATCTCGGTTGTTATGGGGGACAGACATAGGTTGTCCACGTGTGAGCTGAAAACACTTTCTGCCTAGGCCCTTGCACGGGTTTTCCAACTCTCTTCTCAATTTGTGACATCAGATGGTAGTTGAAGGGAGAGTTCACCACCGCGTTGTTTCTCAGACATGAGTAGAAGGCACTTTGCACGGAGCTCCTCGCGTGGGTTTTCAAACATTTGTCACCTTAAGGAAACGACAAGACGTTACTCTGGAGATGGAGTCGCCACAGTGTTGTTTGGCAGAATTGAGTACACGGCACTTCCCGCGTAGGCCCCGCGTTGAGCTGTCAGGCAGCTCAGCTTAGCGAAGCGAGAATGTTAGTGCCAGGAGGGTTTGTTTCCCCACAGTGTTGTTGCAGAGTTTGGTATATGGCACTCTCCGCAGAAGCCTCGCATGGGTGCTCAAGCAATTCTTAGTGAGGCCAGATGTTAGCTGAAAGAGGGCTTCCCCACAGTGTGGCTTCAGAGTCGAGTGTATGGCACTTTCGACACAGGCCCCACACACATTTTCCAAACACGGCTAGCGCGGTGAAATGGGATGTGACTTGAAAGACGGCTTCCCCACAGTTTCACAGAGTCGAGTGTGGGACACTTTCGGCCTAGGCCCTGCATTGTGTTTCAAGCCATTCTTAGTGAACAAGACGTTAGTTGCCAGAGCGTTTCCCCCAAAGTGCTGCCAGGCAGGGTTGAGTGGATGCAACTGTCCACATAGTGTCCGCCTAGGTTTTCAAACCCTTCCGTCTTAGTGAAGCGAGATGTCACTTCGAAGAGGCTTTCCCCATCTTGTTACGCCGAGGGGGATAAGTGTCACGTTCCGTGTAGGCTCTGCAAAGGTCGTCAAACACTTCTCCCCTAGTGAAAACGGATGTCGGCTGAAAAGGGGTTCCACCCCACTGTTTGTTGGACAGTTTAGATGACCCTTTCGGCCTACGCCCCGCATGGGTTTTCCAACACCTCCAACGTAGCGGAACCCGATGCGGGTTGAAAGACGGTTTCTCTACTGTGACACGCCTCATAAAGTGGAGGGAACGGCATTTCGTTACACCTCCAGGTCTAGGGTTATCAGCCCTTCTCACCGAGTGTACCACGATGTTAGTGGAAAGATATTTCTACACAGGGCGGTTTCACACTTTTGAGTATATGGCACTCTCCCTGTAGGTCTCACCTGGGTTTTTCAAACACTTCTAACTTAGTGAAGTGAGCTGTTAGCTGAAAGGTGGTTTCCTCACAGTGTTGCGTCCCTCAGTTGGACAGACGGCCCTTAATGCATAATCCCCGCTGAGGCTTTCAGACACTTCTAACTTCGTGAAACACGACGTTAGTTAAGCTACCTGCCGTTTCCTCACAGCGTCTCTTGGAGTGGAGCGTATTGACTCCGTGTAAGCCCTGCATGGGTTGCCAAACCCCTTTTTAACTGAGTACAACGAGATGTTGGTGGAAAGATGGTTCCGCCCCACTGGTGTTGCACAGCGTAGAGTACACGTAGGCAGTTTCAGTGTCGTCCCCCGTGGGGTTTCAAACGCTTCGAGACGAGGGAAGTCACAAGGCAGGCGAAAGATGGTTTCCCCAACAGTGTGGCCTGACAGGCTTGGGTGTGTTAGAGGCACTTGTTCCCAGGCCCCGCATAGGTTGTCGAACATTTCTGATGCAGTGAAACCGAGATGGTAGTTGAAAGATTCTTTACCCACTGTGCTGTTGCCCAGAGTTGAGTGTACGGCACGTCCTTCCGAGTTCCCCGCCAGGGTTTTCAAACACCAGGAAATGTAGGGAAACATGATATTCACTCAAAGAGGGATTCGCCGTCTGTCAGGTTTGCCCGACAGACGGGAGTGTACGGTACTTTCGGTGTAGGCCCCGCATTGGCTTTCCAACAACTGTAACCTAGTGAAACGAGATGTTAGCCGAAAGGTGCTGTTTCACAGAGTTCACCATATGGCCCTTTCCTTGTAGGCCCAGCATAGGCTGCCTACCTTTCCTCACCTTGTGAAACGAGTTGTTAGTTGAAAGACGGTACCCCCACCCACCCACCCACAGGGTTGTGTAAGACTTGAGTACATGGCTCGTTCGGTGTGGGCCTCGCACTGGTTTTCAAATACTTATGGAACTTAGGGGTGGTTTCCCGCAAGTGCTGCCAGATAGAGTTGAGTCGCTCGAACTTCCACATAGGCTCCGCATGGGTTTTCAAACGTTGTTTAACTCAGGGCGACGAGATGTTGCCTGAAAGACTGCTTCCCACGGTGTTTCACAGAGCGGAGTGCACGGCCCTTTCAGCCCAGGCTCCGCGTAGGTTTTCAAACACTCTAACTTCGTGAAGCCAGATGTTGGTGGAAAGACGGTTTCCCCATAGTGTTGTTACCTGGAGGTGAATACAGGGCACTCTCCGTGTAGGCCCCGCATCGGTTTCCAAACACTAGTCACTATGCGCAACGAGATGTTAGTTGGAAGAGGGTTCGGCCACGGCGTTGTTTCACAAAGTTGAGTGCGGCACTTTCCCCAAGGGCCCCCACATAAGTCTTCCAACACTTGTGACTCAGTGCTGGAAGACGTTAGTGGAGAGATGTTTTCCCCACCGTGCTTCCAGGGTTGAGTTTATGGCCCTTTCGACACAGGCCTCGCAAGGGCCTTCCAACACGTCTTACCTGGTGAAACGCGATGGCTGGTTGGCCAAGTGTTGTATCACAAAGTTCTTGCCATTGTTCCTCACATTACTAAGGAGGACAGGGTGATGTTGGGATTCTGGGAAAATGAATCTGTAGGGTTCTGGTGAAGAGGCACTTGCCTTTTTCTTGCAACTTACTAGGATACTTGTCAAGTGGTGGAGGGTCTGTCAGTTTAACCACTTGTTTTCGGTCATTTCCTTTGGCCTTGGGCAGCCAGGAGTGCCAGGGGAATGACACACCTATCCCACCTGGGGGTGGCCAGGTAAGGCTAGCCTGTGTTTGGCCCTCAGCGTTCCTTCTGCTCCCTCATGAAGCAAATGGATGATTCCCATTTACCCAGCGCACGTGTGTTTGTTCCTTCAGAAAAGAGCGAGCTTGGCAGGAGATTGTGCTGTTCTTTTTCTTCCCAGAATTATCCCATTCTCATGTGAAATGAAGATCTTTGGCTTTCTGTGTATCCATTCCCATCCCCTTGCCCTTCTTGTAAGTCCACACTGTGGGGAATTCAAGGCCAGATCTAAGGGCAGTGTCCCCTCATTGTAAGTGGGGAGCTTGGTCCTTAAGCCATCCTGACCCTGGCATAGGCTGAGCGAAAGGCCACTTGGGACTTGCCTTTTAGAAATATTTCGAAAAAAAAGAGACATAGGGCCCTTGGTGCCACACAAACTGTTGGTGCCTAGGCAAAGCCAGAGAATTGGTAGGAAGCACCGTCAATTGTGGGGAGAAGAGCAACAGAGCTCGTCATTTTCTTTTCAGATGTATCCTAGTCTCTGCTGAAATGAAGACCTTTTTTGACCCAACATGGATCCATTCCGATCCCCTAGCCGTTTTTTCTCAGGAGGTCTTGAGTCACACTGACATGTGGTAGGGCTTTCACTCACACAGCGAATGCCCGAGGATTGGGCGCGAGCTCCCACGCCATTCCTATGCTAGCCTAGAGCAATCAGCTTCTGATACTCCCAAATAACGGTTCACTGCCTGTGACTGACCTTGTGAGGCTTGGCCTTGACGCTTACCCAGCTTGCTTCCCTCCACTGGCTGCTTGTGATGCCTTCATAGGGAAAAGCAAATGGTTTCCAGATGAGCATTTAGCTTCCAGAACTGGCCAGGGCTTTGCCTGTTCAAGGAATACTTCCACAGAGCCTGATTCCAAACACTTAAGTGTCATTACCCATTTACACGCAAACCACTGGTGACTCTCCACCGTAGCTTAGGGTGAGAAACCCACTCAGTGCCAGAAGCTTCTTCTCCCTTTCAGAAGTCCCAGAGGAAGAATTCTTGCAAAACTGGTGGCCAGCGTAGCCAGTGGAGGATTCCTTTGCCCCAGCCAAGAAGTTTTTTTCATTCCTGCTGTTTTTTTCATTCCTGCTGCAGTTTTTCATTCACACTGCTGTTGTCTGTGTTCATTTTTATTTTACTTTTAGCTTTTCTTCCTTTAGTTTTGTTTTACTTTCACCGACGTTGTTCATCCTTCGGGAAACCGTGGACCTGCTGGAGCTGGACTCCAGCAATGCTGTCCTCATCTGCAGTGAAGAATGTGGGCCACTGATGTCTCCATTCCTATCCCCTGGCCCATTCCCACAGTCTCCATTCACTGTGGGGATTCAGGGCCAGAATGTCAAAGCCATGTCCTCTCTTGTCAAGTGGGGAGTCGGGCCACGTCCTCCCAACTTGGAGAAATTTGGGCAACATGGCTCTCCCCACCCCCCCCACAGGGCTTGCCTTTCAGCCTTCCCGTTGGCCACAACAGACATAGGGCATTGGAAGCAGCCCAGCACAGAATGCATGTAGGCAGGGACAGGGGAGTGGGATGGAGACAGACTCAGTTCTGCAGAAAGGGGAAATGAAGCTGGCCCTGCATTCTAAGTCATAGCCTATTGTCTCCTAAAATGAACTCTGGCCCTCCATATGTTCCCATCCCCCCTTGCGGATTTTCTAACAAGGTTTTGGGTCATAGGAGAAATGTAATCGTCACTCACATGAAAAGCACTCGGGTATTAATGGAGAGCTCCCCATCACTGCCTGTGCTAACCAAGAACAATCAGTTTCTGACATCCCAAAGAGAAACTTGCTCTGCTTTGACAGAAAGTGTGCTGCCTCACAAGCTGCAGGTGCTATGGGGACGTTTACCCTGATTGTGTCCCTCACCAGGCTCATGGAGCTGCCTTCATGCTGAAAAGCAGGAGGCTCCCAGATGGACTGTATGCTCCCACACATGGGTCAGGGCAGAAAGAGCCCAAGGCAAAGATTCCTGCACCGGAGCCAAGTTCCAAACACTTGAAAGTCTACAAAGAGACTGGCCTTCAATCACTGAAGGAATACTGAATCTATTCTTGATGGAAGGGGCAGGAGGAAAGGCAAAGGCCAGAAGAATTCCGGGCTTACCAAACTTGTTAGATAAACACTGCTTGCAGTAGGGGCGTCAGGTTTAGTCAGGGGACATTTCCCTGGGTACAAATGATTGGAGTGTCTTACATTTGATATTATTCTCGTCACTTTATTCTTTGTTTTTTCCTTGTCTACTCTGTGAGAAAGAGATTTGGATCTCTGTGTATCCCTGTCCATTTTGGTCTTTTTTCAAACTACGTTTCCTCTGGTAGGTATTTGGGGCCAGATTTTATGACCAAATATTTCTCATTTTAAGTGAGGGTTTGGGTCAAGTTCTCTTGACTCTGGGATACTTTGGGCTACGGGGCCTCTCACCTCGTGTGTTTGAGAACCATGCGAACATCAGGAAACCTAGAGCATTGGAGGAGCCCAGCACAGAATTCTTGCCTGTATGTGGGCCCAGAGGAGTTAGGAGAAAACGAGTCCTGCTTCTGCAACAAGGATCAGTGAGCCATACGGTACTTTTCCAGTTGTATCCCGTTTTCATTTGAATTCCAGAAGATTTCCTCTGGACTGGGCTTCCAGGTAAAACCAGTGGTTTAATTCCTCCTTCCCCACTGCAGAGGTGCTTCCTATTCTGAAGACAGCCAGCTTCACATAGATTCTACTAGTCACTCTATTCTTTGTTCTCGTTCTCGTCGTTAAGGAAGAACTTTGGCCTTCCATGTGTCCATTCCCATTCTGTCACTCGTTTGCTTTCCTTTTTGGATCCTGATTTTAAGCATTTTTCATTTTTGAGTGGGAGAGAGAGAGCGCTAGCATGTGTGGGAGTAGGGACAGAAAGAAGGAGACACAGGATCCGAAGTAGGCTCTATGCTGTGAGCACAAAGCCTGATGCGGGGCATGGCCTCACAACCATGATATCGTGATCTGAGCTGAGATCATGAGTCAGCCGCTTAACCGACTGAGCCATCCATGTGCTCATCCCTTGTGGTTCATCTAATTATATCCTGGTTTCCACTAGGCACAATGGGCCTGGCAATAACTCAAACAGCAAGGATTGGGCCCAAATGTCCATCAATGGATGAATGGATAAAGAAGGTGTGGTGTATGTATACATATATATATACAATGGAATGTTGCTCAGCAATAATAAAGAATGATATCTTACCTTTTGCAACTATGTTGATAGAACTAGAGGGTTTTATGGTAAGCAAAATTAGTCAAACACAAGTATCATAGGACTTCACTCATCTGAGGCCTTTAAAACACAGAACAGATGAGCATAAAGGAAGGGAAGCAAAAATAATATCCAAACAGGGAGGGGGCAAAAACATAAGAGACTCTTACATATGGAGAACACACAGAGTCCCTGGAGGTGTTGTGAGAGGGGGTGTGAGCTAAATGGGTAAGAAGCGTTAAGGAATCTAATCTTGAAATCATTGTTGCACTAGAGGCTAACTAATTTGGATGTAACTCAAAAAATAAAAAAAAATGCCTTTCAGCACCCTGTTGACAAAGATAAGCCCAGAGCATTTCAAGGTGCCCAACAGGAATGCTTGTGTGTACACAGGGTCAGGGGTATCAGGAGGGAGCTATCCTTATTTCTGGGACAAGAGGAACATGGAGCTGGACATTTGCTTCTCAACTTTATCTCATTCTCAGCTGAAATGAAAACCTTTGGCCATTCCAATTCCTTGGCTGCTTTGATAACTATGTCCTTGGTCCCAGGCAAGGCTAAGGAGGCCAACCTACACATGAGTGCCCAGACATTCCTAATGAGCTCTGACTCTTGTCTGTGCTAAACCAAGAGCAATCATTTTCTGATATCCCCAAGGAAAGATGGCCTTCCTGGGAGTACTTGGTGTCTGGCTGGCTGAGAAAAGAAATGATGGTTAGCCAACTTGTCTCCCTCCCTGCATGTTAAGGATGCTTTCACTCTGAAGACCAGTTGGTTCACCCGTGGCACCATTCTCGAGGACCTTGTTAGCACTGAAAGAGACCATTCAAGAACTACTGCACCACAGACCAGTTTG
This sequence comes from Prionailurus viverrinus, assembly GCF_022837055.1. Lineage (NCBI taxonomy): Eukaryota > Metazoa > Chordata > Mammalia > Carnivora > Felidae > Prionailurus > Prionailurus viverrinus. Next base: position 59,466,956 of record NC_062562.1, on the reverse strand, counting down.
AAACACTTGAACACAAAACCATCCCCCTGGTAACTTCACTGCTGCCTCTATCCATTGACCAGGTGACAAAGGGAAAAGAGCGGACCCCTGAAGCTTTCCTTCTCTTTCCCGAGTAAGAATAAGGTATTTTGCCGTGAAGGCTCCTACTGTAAAGAGTGGAGGTTTCCCTTTGCCCTTGCCCATATGTGTTTCTTATTCCTGACACAGCTTGCGAGGAGATTGTAGGAGTCATTTCATCCACACAATTATCCCATTTGCATCTCTCATAGGAACACTGTTTCTCTATGTACCTACTCCACCATTTCTTCTCTTTTGTGTGTTTTTATTACTTTTCAGAGAGGCGGAGAGACAGAGAGAAAGAGGAGGAGAGACAGAGAGAGCAGGCAGTGAGGGGTAGAGTGGGACAGATGATCCCAAGGCGTCTCCCTGCTCACAGGAGAGGACTGATGTGGGGTGGGCTTGCAAACCATAAGATCATGACTTTAGCATTGAAGCGATGCTTGACCAATGAGTCTCCCAGGAGCCCCAGTAACCCCATCTCTTTTAATATTTTAAAACATTTATTTTATTTTTGAGAGAGTGAGAGAGAGAGGGACAGTGCAAGGCAGAAAAAAGCTGAGAGAGAGAGGGAGACAAAGACTCTGAAGCAGGCTCCGGGCTTCAAGCTATCAGCACAAAGTCTAACTAGGGACCCGAACTCAAGAACTGGGAGACCATGACCTGAGCAGAAACCAAGAGTTGAGGTTTAGGCGAATGAGTCATCCATGTGACCCCTTTTACCCTTTTTACAACGAGAATCTTCCATGGACACATCAGGGCCCATGGTTCAGAGCATTCCCCTCTGATTTTACTTGGGGATTCTGGATGAGTTCTTGTGATAGAATAGTTCCTGTGGTAGCAAGGCCCTCGGAGCCTTGCAACATGCCTTCCAGATCTATATTGACATGAGGTGTAAGTCAGGGGAAAGTACCCACAGAGAATATTTTTGTGTAGTTAGGGCCAAAGGGTGTGGGGAGGCATCTGACCTCACTTCTGGCACAAAGAAAATGGCACAACACATTTCCCTCCCACCTCTCTTCCATTCTCATCTTAAAGGAAACTGGCTGTCTTTAGAGCCATTCCCATGCCAATGCTATGTGCTAACTAGGACTTGGTTTGCAGGCTGGGTGAGCCAGTGAGGCTGTCAATCACACAGTGAGCTCCCAGGCATGGATGGTGAGTTCTCATGCTGCTTCTGTGCCCACCAAGAGTAATTATTTTCTGACAACCCACAGGAAAGGTGGCCCTGCTGTCAGAGAGCACTTACTGCTTGGCCTCAGATTCTGAGGAGCACAGAATCCACGCATACGAGCTCCATTCCAGGACCTGGTCAGTGCAGACAGTGGCCCTTTACAACCTAATGCGTCACAGAAACGTTTCCAAACACTTGAGCAACAGCCTGGAGCATGGACCCACTACCCCTGAATCTCTGCTGCCTCTGTCTCCTGATGGGAATGGCAGGGAAAACACCCAAGGCTGGAAGCTAACCCCTTGCAGACTGGGCTTTCCGGAAGTTTTCCCTTAGAGTTTTAGTTTTTCTCTGGCTTCAGGTGTTTCTTCCTCCTTATGCAGGACCTTGCCACGAAATTCTGTCACTTCATTCTAACCTGTGTCCCCGTCTCTTCAGTAATGAATCACTTTGACCATTCGCATTTCCATGTCAATGAATATTTTTTTCTGTATACAAAGTCCCTTCTCTCTGGGTGCCATTCCGAGCCATTGTCCCAGAGAAATATCCAGATATGTGGAACTTGGGCTCTCCCATGTTTCTTTATCTAAAAATTTCCCTGTTTTGACTTAGGAGCCATAGAGCTGTCACTCACTCGACCCGTGCCCCGGGAAAGATTTTCACACCAGCCTGTGTCTGTTGCAGGTGGGGCCCAGCAAAGCAGCCTAACCACTACTACTGACAGCAATTGCACTTACCCGTCTTGGATTTAACTTCCATCTGGGGCACAGATGGGCTGCTGGACCACAGGTATTATTGGGTGCAGGTCACTACCAATAGAGATTAGAATTGAGAAAGTCTAATATGCTGAGAGGAATCATGCTCACTTCCTGTCCCTGTGCGGTCATTTTACTATCCCTTTTACTATCCCCACAGGTGCATTGGCACATACATACTGATGAGGTTTTAAAGAAAAAGTAGACCCTAGGGAAGTGACAAGGGAGAAAGAAGAAAAGGGGTAGAGAGAGCTCTGCCATGGGGCAACCGCATCCATTTGCTTGGCTGCATGCTCAATGGCTCAAACATGGACAAGGAATGGCCCTAGTCACTGCGTTATCCACATCAGCCCATTCTCATTCCTCGTGAAGACCTCTGGCCCTCTGTAGATCTATTTTCACCCCTTTGCTCTTTTTTCAAAGAAGTTCCTCTTTGGCGTGCTGCCGGAGTTCAGGTCCAGCATGTCCAGAGGTTCCCGAAGGATGAATGGCATCGGTGAAAAATTGAAAAACATAAAAATAAAAAACGAAAATGGACACAGACAACAGCAGTGTGTTGAACTGGCTGCTTCATTGTGGCAACCGTGGCATTATATTTGTGAGCAATTTCCTTCTAACGTGTGTCATCTATGTTTTCTGGCATTACCGAAATCTAAAAATGTTCTTATGTGTAATCACCCTTTTAGGAAAAACATGGTTATTTTCTCATAACCTTTCTTCCAGTCCTTTGCTTATTGATTAATTTCTTATATTTTTTTCAGTATGTATCTCTGTTTATCTATAATCTATAAAGCTGTTTTCATGAAAGGTCATCTATCTCTCAACACCTCAAGTGGAACAGTTACAGGGACATGACCTCTTAGTTGTTTCCCTGAACCATTTGTGGTTTGAAGAACAAAAGCATTTGCCTCGGTCTGAGGTGCCAGGAGGGGGCCAAGAGGGCCTTAGGAACCCACGCCTTAATCTCAGAAAGACAATGCACCTAGGAGCTAATGAACCATTCTGTACTCTAACCAACTAGGTTCAGTCATCATCTCGAATGCCTCCTGGGGGCCAAGTGGGCCTAGGGGTTGGAGTAACTTGTGCCCATAGATACACTCCTTTGTTGCCAGAGTGTGGCTTTTAAATCCATTTATTCCTCCTTTGCTGGCAAATGTATGAGGCTATCCTTCCTTTAGGTAGAGGAGTCTTTATAAGGGGTGGCAAATGTAGGCAAATGTAGGGCCGCAAAATTTCCTTGCGGAACCTTATTTTCTTTCCCCAATGGTTTTTCTTTTTCCCGGGGCGCCTGTCGAGGGCAATTCCCTAACAGACAATTCCCCAGGTACTTTTATTAGGGCCAAATTACATAAAAGCGGGAGTATAAGAAGCTTCACTGTCAGTGGGCTGCCCTGCAGTCCCGATCTGTCCACTGCCCAGGCCCTGCCATCAGGCTGGTTGGATAGCTCAACTTCTGGCAGGGTGCATTCTATCTTCCATGTTTTCAGAGGCCGATCCTCAGTGTTCAGCTGGGGATCCTAGTCCCATCCTTGTGACTGTGCCATAGGTTTGGTCACAGGGCCCCTGGCTGCCGGAGTCCAGCTCCAGCAGGTCCAGGGGTTGTCGAAGGATGAACGGTGTTGGCGAAAAAGTGAAAATAAAACAAAACTAAAATAAAAAATAAAAATAAAAATAAAAATGGACACAGACAACAGCTGTGAGTTGATCTGGCCGATTTGTTGTAGCAAACGTGGCAGTATATTTGCTAGTGATTTTCTTGTAGCATCTATGTTTTCCTAACATTACCTAATTTAAAAAATGTTCCTATGTGTAATCAACATTTAAGAAAAACCATGGCGATTTTCCCCTAATTTTCCCACATACCTTTTGATTATTGATTAAATTCTTACATTGTTCCATTACGCATCTGCGTTTATTTGTAATTATCTACAGTCTATAAAGCATTTGCCTTGCTGTTCGCATGAAAGTCCCTCCATTTCTCAACACCTCAAGTAACAGTTACAGGGACATGACCTCCTAACCACATGAGGCCAGAACAATGTGTCTGCTTCAGTCCAAGGTGCCAGGAAGGGGCCGAAAAGACCTTAGAAACCCATGCCTCATACATTCTCAGAGAGACAATGCACCTAGGAACGAATGAGCCATTCTGTAGCTTAATCGACTAGGTTCATTCATCCTCCGGAATGCTTCTGGGGGATGAGGTGGGCCTAGGGATTGAAGTCACCTGTGCCCAGAGATACACTCCTTAGTTGCCAGAGTGAGATTTTCAAATCCATATGTCTCTCCTTTACAGGCCCTCTTTGCTGGCAAAAGTATGAGGCTATGCTTCCTGTAAGTAGTGGAGTCTCCATAGGGGATAGCAAAGGCTAAATGTAAGGCTGCAAATTTTCTTGCGGAACCTTATTTTCTTTCCTAATGGTTCTTTTCCCAGAGGGTCTATCGAGGGCAATTCCCCAACAGACAATACCCCAGGTAGTTTTAAGGCCAAATTACCTAAAAGCGGGAGTACAAGAGGTTTCACTGTCAATGGGCCGCCTTGCAGTCACCAATCCGTCCACAGCCTGGGCCTTGCCACTCAGGCTGGGACAGCTCGGCTTCCAGCACCTGGCAAGTTGGTGTCAAAACCACGCAGGCTTTCAGAAGCCTAGGGCCTTGTAAAAGCCCAGGTTAGAACCTTTGCACTTAGCCAGGGTCAGAGGACTGGGAGGGGGGCTGGCCTCCTTCCTTGTCGGAGGGCACACAGCCCCTTTCCAGATTGGTCCCATTTTCGTTGAAATATTGAATTTTGACTCTCATGGCCACTCCCTTCCCACGACTTCATGTCTATGTCCACCTGTAGACTTAGGAGCCATGGAGCTGTGACTCAGTAAAACCATGCCCAGAGATTGATTTTCACACCAGCCTGTGCATGTTGGACATGGACCCCAGGCAAGGCAGCCCAGCCTCTGCTATTGGCAGCACTTGCACTGACTCAGACATGGGTTTACCTTCCATCTGGGGCACAGAGGGGCCAGTGGGACCCCAGGCATCGGTGGTGGGTCCAGGTCACCAGCACAAAGAAGTTCCTGGTTCAGAAGCAAAGACATGAACAACCCTGTGCATCAAGGCAGTGCCCTAGCAACCTCAATGGCCCAGCAAAGCCATTCGATGCTCATGGTATGGCATCCATGGCATTGGCCTGTGCAGGGCTGTCCTTCTTCAACATACTCCACAATAGCCACAATGAGAGTTCTGGCTGGCAGGACTAGGTCCACAATAGCCCCCAAGAACTGTGGTAGAAGGCAGGACTAGCACCTAAGGTGGAATCCATTGGGGCAGCACCAGATGTTTGTCACCTTACCAGTTCACTTCTCCCAGCCCCCATTTGGAGCATTAAAGTGCTCTCACATGTGTCCCCTCACAGGAAACGGATAGGCATGGTGCGATGTGTTGAACAAAGCCAGGGTTAACCTATAAGAAGGATTTACTGAGTCGCGGTGTTGGTCAGTGTGCAATAGGCCTGCAAGAAATGCAGAGGTTGGTACTAGAGCAGCGTTGCCTCATCTGTTCACATATCATTAAGGGTGCGCTGGTTTAAAATGAGTAAATCTTGCCCTGAGTATCATTCAGAGAGTGTAACAACTTCCCATTTTACAGTGGTTCTTGTCTCTTCCAGATGCTTGAAAACCCGAGAGGCTCTGGAGGGGAGATGGGAGGTGTAAGTCGTTGACGGAGAGCCAAGGCCAGTTGATACATTATGATCATCTGGAACTCTGGGGACACCCAACACTCTACAGGAGAATGCTGAAGCCGTTTCTTCTGTAGCTACTGTCTAACCTAAGAATGACCCTCCTGTCCATGACCTCTTGTTACTTTACTGACCCAGGTAATCTCTTGCGTGGTGGCCACTTGCCTCACTTGTTCGGCTGACTGAATTGTCATTGTCCAAGGCAGAAGGATGTGGCATGCATAGTAGACTGCAATACAATTCAACCCAAGAAAGCCTTACAAGGAATACTGCACCAGGACTCGGTTAAAAAAACCTACAGCACCCTCGGGAGCACTGTTAACAGTGAATTGCTTCCGTGAAGTTTAGGGCATAGAAAGGAGCCAAGGTCAGGAGCCTTCCTTCTCTTTCCAAAAGAAAAGTGCAAGCTTTTGCCAAAAAAGGCACCCAGGTGTAGGCAATGGATGTTTCTTTTTTCCCCTGCCCACGTGTTTCTTATAGAGACAACACCTTCTCCAGAGATTGTGTTATGCTCGTTCTTGTCAGCTTCATTCTGCTCTGCTTTGTAATGAAACATTTTGGCCCTCTATTTCCCTCGTTTTGCTCTTTTGCTCAAATGAGGATCTTGCTGGATTCCATTGAGAAACAGTGTCTCAGAGCAATATCCTCCACTTCCAACTGGAGACTCTGAGTCCTGGTGACTCTTGCATAGATTGGCAACAAGACCTCTTGAAACTTCCCATTGGAATTGTGTTCACAATGAGAGCGCTAGGGCATATGAAGGTGCCTAGTTGGCTATGGGTGGATGTGTGTAGCACGTCCCAGAAGTTTGGGGAGGGACAGGCCTTACACATGCAGCAATGAGAAATTAAGGTACAAATACATGCCCAGCATTACCCCCGTCCCATCTGTCATGTAGATCTTGGCCTCTCTTGTAGCCATTCCCACCCATCTGCTATTTTCTAAGTCCTTGGTCACATTCATGGACAGATGGGCTTCCACTCACTTCACACAATCCGAGCCCAAAGATTGGTGCTAAACTCCCAACCTGGTCCTTTGCTGTGTGAGAGTGAACAGTAAGTTCAAGTCAAAGGAAGGATGGCCTTCTTGTCCCTGAGTGCTTGGTGCTTGGCCAGCACCAAGTACAGTGTTCAGCGAAGGATAGATATGCCTTCATTCTGAGTCAAACATGATTCCCATATGCACACTATCCTTTAGGACCTGGTCCGAATCAAAAGGGACCTTTCAAGAACTACGGCATCAGGTCGAGGCTCCAAACACTTGATCACCAGCCAGGTGTAACAACCCCTTACCTCCAAATCAATGGTTCTTCTCTTTCCTGAGACCAAGGACAGGAAAATCTACCAAATCCAGCATTTCCTGTTTCTTAATGAACAATGCGGACCAGAATTTCACTCGGGTGTTGCCGATGGAATTTCCCTCAGGTCTTTTTTACTCCCCAGACAGCTTTCCTGCCAGGAGCTAGGAGTAGGCACTGTTTCTAACTTTAGCCCATTCTCTTCTGTAATGAAAACTTTTGGTGCTTATGTTGCCTATTTGCATTGTATTGTTCTTTTTTTCAAAGTTGGTTCGACCTAGGAGCCTCTCTCCTGAGAGCACGAACCTCAGAAGAATTTACTCTGTTTGAACTAGAATATTGCAGGATCCATGGGTCTGTGTCAGGTACACAGCCCAGGTGCAAACATTGGTGTGGAGTTCCCAGTCAGTTCCTGAGCCTATTGACAACACTCAGTGGTATCCCAGAGGTAAGTAGGTCCCTCTTTCTCTGAGGACTTGGTGCTTAGTCAGCTAGAGTCATGGCAGGGATGGGTAGCCAGCTGGCCTCACTCCCCTGGCTGATGAGGTGCCTTCATCCTGCAGTTTAGATGCACGTGCCCCCCGATTCGGGCTGTGGTTAGTGCCCAGAGGGTTTTGAAGTTTCCTCTGGCAAATAGTTTTTTGTCTAGAGTTAATTGTTTCTTGTTTTGCCAATCTCTCTTTCCACCATGATTATTTCTTTTGTTTCTTCCATTCCACATAGGAGTGAATTCATATGGTATCGGCCTTTCTCTGACACTTATTTCACTGAGCGTTGTAATCTCGAACTCCAGCCAAATCGTTGCATGGGAAAATTACATTATCTTTACTGGCTGCGTAATATTCCTTTGTGTGTGTGGTGTGTGTGGTGTGTGTACCACATTGCCATCCATTCCTCAGCCAGTGGACATTTGAAGCCTTTCCATCTTTGGCTAGTTTTCATTTGCTGCTAAAAACACTGGCGTGCCTATATCCCTTTGAATTGGTATTTTTGTATCCTTTGGATAAATACCTCGGAGTGCAAATGTTGGATTATAGGACAACTCCATGTTTTAAAGTGTAGTTGTTTTCATTAGTTAATTGATTTGAGAGGGAGAGAGGGAGAGAGGGAGATATGGGGAGGGGCAGAGACAGAGAGAGAATCCGATGCAAACTCCATGCTGCCAGGGAGGAGCCCAACGAAGGCTCAGTCCCATGACTGTGAGATCCAGACTTGAGTGGATATTGTCAGTCACCTAACTGACTGTGCCATCCAGGTGACCCAGATCCATCTTATTGGTAACATTTGACAAAACTTTGTACTGTTTGCCAGAGTGGACACACCAGTTTCCATTCCCACCCACAGTGGCAGAGGGTTTCCCGTTCTCCACGTCCTTGCCAACACCCCTTGTTCCTTGGGTTGCGAAATTTAGCCCTCTGACAGACGTGTGGTGGCATCTCACTGTAGTATTGATTTGTATTTCCCTGATGATGAGTGATATGGAGACTCTTTTCATGTGTCTTTGAGGAAAAGTTCACCTTGTGTGTTCCCCTGTGTGCTCCTCTCCCTCCCACACTTTCCTCAATGAGGGCTCCCTCTCCTCTGCAGCACCTTTGATATATTTCTCCCCCAAACGCCCTCTCTGCATTTCCTCCCTTTCTTTGATGTGGCTTCTCTCCCTGTTGCTCTGGACTTGGTTCAGTCCATCTTCAGGCTGCTTTCTGGGGTATTCAGAATGATTTGCTGGTCATCTCGCTATGTTCAAGGGATGAGACGACAGGCCCGCCATGCTACCTCTCCCAACACACACTAATAACGAAAGTTTCAACAAACTGCCTCTGAGATGTATGTGAAAGCTTACATGAAAGACACGAGCAGTTTCATTTCGGGCAGTAAATCACAAGGCGTAGGTGGCGTCTGGTAGGTGCTCGAGGGTGGTACGTGTGTGGTGTGGGTGGGGTACATTGGGGTGGTTGTGGTTGAGTGCATGATCCTGTTCTGCATAGATGGTATGTATGTTCTATATGGGGTTTCTGTCTGTGTATGGCATTTGTGTGGTGAGTGTGGTGTGTGCATGGTATGTGTGGTTTACAAGTGGTGGATGTGTCTTTGTGCTCTAGGTGTGGGATATGTGTTGGGATTTTACTATATATGCCATGCGTGTATGCTCCACCTATGATGTATGTTTGCGTGCCGCCCAGGTATGGCGTGTGTGTTTTGTACGTGCTGCCTGGTCCACACCAGCTGGCACTCGCTCCACAAACATCCAGTGATGGGCGTCAGATTCCAACTGGGTCCCCTGATCCAGCCATGAGCATTGGATATTCCGAAGGAGAATAGGGCTCCTATTTCTCATCTTGGTGCCTGGCTGTTGGAAGCAAGGGATGGGCGGGAGAGGAGCCAGCTCACCTTGTTGTTCTGCCTGATTGAGGTGTTTTCCTTCGAAAAAGCATACAGTTCACACAAGAGAAGTAGGCTCCAGAAGCTTGTCAGCACAGAAAGAGCCCTTTACAAGAAGGCAGCAAAGCCCCTCTCCACAATATGGGGCCACAGATGGGGGAAGCTCCCAGCTAGAGCGCTGTCACTGCCTGTTCCATTTCATGGTGGGAAAAGCAAGAAAAGCAGGACTCTCTAGGTCCTTCTGAAGGAAGAAGGCAAGCCTGTAGCTGACAGGGCTCCCAGATGGAGACACTAGAGGGCGCCTGTGCCTAAGCCTTCTGGTGTTTCTTCTTCTGAAGGTCAGATTGCCAGGAGCTGGTGTTGGGCCATCCCTTCTCCATAAATTTCCCCATCCAAGGTCTGCAGAACTGCGGCCCTCCTTATCCACCTTGACACATCTTTGTTCTTTGGTTGAAACAATTTTCTACCCACAATCCGTCACACTCAGCATCTCAAAGAGTCCGATCCTCTGCCTTCGACCTGGAAGTCTGGTTCAGTCCTTGTGACTGGGGGTGAGGTTTGCCACGGGGCTCCTTCTTCATCAATTCACTGTGTTTCAAAAGTAATCAGCCATTCAGAATCCCAGAGCATTTGAAGGAACTCAGCAGCGAATGTTTGGTGTGTAGCCTGGGCCAGACATTTGGGCAGGGAGCTGGCCTCCTTCTGGGCCGAGGGCAGTCGAAGCAAGGCATCTTCTTTCCATGTGGATCCCCATTCCCACTGGAATTGTCAAGTTTTGGCCTACCTGGTGTCCATTTCCTCTCCCTTGCTGAATTTCTGGCTATTTTTTTTCTCCCTTAGGAGCCATGGAGCCATCAATCACCCCGATGGCACCCCTGGGTGCCCACAAACTCTCACTCTGCTTCTGTGCTCAGTGAGAGCTATCAGGCTCTGTTCTACCAAAGGAAAGAAGGCTTTGAGTCCATGGGTGCTTGGTGCTTGGACTGCTGTGCTATGGAGGGTGAAGGGGAAACAGCTTGCCTCACTGACCTGCATGACTGAGTTGCCTTTATTCTGAGAAGCACACAGTTTGCACATAGGCAATATGAACAAGGAGGGGGTGAGCATTGGAAGAGCGCTTGCCAGGAATGAGGGAAACAAAGCTTGTTGCAGATTTCTGAGCAAGAGCCCTCAGAACCCCATAGCTACAGCTCAAACACCACTGCCTCCCTCAGCTGATGGGAAAAGTGGCTGGGATAGACCAATCCAGAAACCCCTGGCTCCCGAGAAACGAATGCAGGTAGTTGCTGACAGGGCTCTATGGTGTAGTCCCTCAGAGGTCTTCTTTGGCCTAATCCCACCGGTCTTATTCTATATACAACCTGGTTGATAGGAGACTGTGCTGGGTACTTCATTCTCAACTTTCTCCCGTCTCATGTGTGATGAAGAACTCTGGCAATATGCATCTCCATTACCAACCCTTAGCCCTTTTAATATAAGGCTGTTTGCATGGAAAATATTCTGCGATAGTGTCTCAAAGTCATATCTGCTTTCAGCCTGGGGGGTTGGTGGTGTTTTTATGATACTGCTTAGAGATGTTGTATTTGGCCCTTCCCAATTTGGTTTCAGAATGATGCCCTCTCCAAAACCCGGGTATGTGCAGGTATCCAAGGAGAATGCTTGTGGATAGGCTAACCCAGAGGTTGGAGGTAGATCCCACCTCCTGTGTGGACAAGGAAGGGGAAGGTCTGGGTCCGGGTCTCCTTCCTAGGTTTCCCCCATGCCCATTTGAATACACAGCTTTGACTCACTTTGTTGTCATTCCTCTCCCATGGCTGCTTTCCTAACTTTGTTTCAGTTCACGCAAGGAGACCCTGTGTCTGTCCTGTACACCACACAAGTTCCCCAGTGTGGAGGTGAGTTCCAAGCCTTCCCTGAGCCAAAGATGGGTTCACAGAGTCTGACATCCAAGATGAAAGATAGCCGCCCCCCCCCCCCGCCCCTGAGCCCTTGGTGCTGGGCAGGCTACAGTATAGTGAGATGAGTAGCCACATGGACCCCACCCTTAGTGGATGGAGCTACCCTCATTCAGAAGAACAGTCTGTGAATGTGCAGCACATTCCAACACCTGATCAGTGCACAAAATGCTTTTTGAATAAACAGTATACTAAGGTCTCATTCCCACCTCTTGATGCTCACACGGAGCAAATTTCTCATATCTCAGAGCCACTGCCACCCCTCTCGATGGATACGATGGGGCACACCAGAAGCCAGTGTTCCCCCCTATTTCTTGAGGGAGAATGTAGGCCTCTTGTTCACAGGGCTCCAATGGACATCCTTTTGAGCACTCTTGTAGCCAAATCCCCCAAAAGGTTCTTATGATTCCTGAGCAAACCAGCTCGTGAATACATTATGCTCATCAGGTTCTTCTAAACAAGATCCATTCTCATCCTTCATGAAAAACTGTGGCCCTCGGTGTATCCAGTTTCATGACATTGCTTTATTATCCATCAAGGTTCATCTTGGGGTCCATACAAATCAGTTTTTCAGAGTCCTATCTCTGAGTTGCAGATGTCCAATGGGGAGCAGCCCTTGTGCCTATGGGATAGGTGGACCAAACGGGGCTGTGGCATTTCATTTCAGGATTTTATGGACATCCAGAGCCCTAGGGCATTGGAAGGAGTCCAGATGAGAGATGAGTGTGTGGAGGTGTAGCCAGATGTATTAGCGGCAAGCTGGTCTCCTTGCTGGGCCTAGGGGAGATGAAGATAAGCATTGATCAAATCCCATGGGATGGAAATATTGAAGGCCTTTTGGTCCTGACTCTAGCCATTCATCTATTTCTGATTGTCTCTTCATTCACCCTTAGGAGCCATAGAGCTGGCACTCAGTCATCTGTCACCCAGGATGGATGTCTGGTTCCCACTGGGTCCTGTGCTTAGTAACAGCCATGAGCATCGAATATCCCAAAGAGAATAACCCTCTTATTCCTGACCTTGGGGCTTGGCTGTTTGTTAGAAGGGGTGGGGCAGTGGAGCCAGATCGCCTCCTTGGTCTGCCTGATTGAGGTGTTTTCCTTCTAAAAAGCATAAAGTTCACACAAGAGAAGTAGGCTCCAGAAGCTTGCCAGCACAGAAAGAGCCCTTTACCACAAGAAGGCACCAATGTGCCTCTCCACACTTTGGGGCCACAGATGGGGGAAGCTCCAGCTACAGCACTGTCACTGTTCACTCCATTTCATGATGGGAAAAGGAAGAAAGACAGACCAAGTCCCTATGTCCTTCTGAAGGAGAAAGGCAGGCCTGTAGCTGACAGGGTCCCAGATGGAGACACTAGAGGGCACCTTTTCCTAAGCCCTCTGGTGTTTCTTCTTCTCTGGGCCAGATTGCCAGGAGCTGGTGCTGGGCACTCCCTTCTCCATAGAATTCCCAGTCAAGGTCAGGAGAACTCCGGTCCTCCTTATCCACCTTGCCACATCTTTGCTCTCCTGTAGAAACAAGGTTCTTCCTGCAAATCCGTTCAGTCAGTGTCTCAAGAGTCCTATCCTCTGCCTTCAGCCTAGGAGGCAGGTTCAGTCATTGTGACTGGGGGTGAGGTTTTGCCACAGGGCTCCTTCTTCATTAATTCACTGGGTTTCAGAGGTAAGCAGCCATTCAGAGTCCCAGGGCATTTGAAGGGACTCAGCAGCATAGTCTGATATCCCAGAGGACAGCTAGCACCCCTTTCCCTGATCTCTTGGTTCTGGGCAGGCTACAGTATTGTGGGAGTGGATAGACACATGGACCCCCCCCCCACCCTAATGGATGGAGCTGCCTCATTCACAAGAATAGACAGGCTGTTCATGTGCAGCACACTCCAAGACCTGATCGGCACACAAAATGCCTTTTGAATAAGTAGTGTACCAAGGCCTCCTTCCCACCTCTTCATTGTCACATGGAAGCACATTCATCTAGAACTGGTATGTTGAGCTGTACCTTTTTAAATTGATCAAGGAATTGAAGTGTTTTATTATTTTTCCCTGGAAACACTTTAACCCGAGACACCCCATATTTGTATATGTCTTATTCCAATGGTTATTAAGCACAGCACCAAAACAAAATTGCCTGTGGGAGCTAAATTCTCCAAGATAATATGTCTGAGTCAGGATAGCAGAGTCAAAATGGGGGTGTAAAAATAGCAAGATTAAATCATGTGTTCATTTTTTTCCCAGTTTCATGCCAAATTTTAATTCTCGTTAGCTAACATACAGTGCAATATTGGTTTCCGGATTGGAATTCAGTTATTCCTCACTGCCAGACAACACCCTGTGCTCCTCATAACAAGTGCCCACCTCAGTACCCATCATCCATGTATCTAATACCCCACCCACCCAAAGAAATCAAAGAATTGATCCCATTGACAATTGCACCAAAGATATTTTGTAAGATACTTAGAAATCATCCTGACCAAAAAGGTATAAAATATGTACTCTGAAAAGTTATGAAGGAAAAGGAAGATGATACAAAGAAGTGAGAAAACATTCCATGCTCATGGTTTGGAAGTACAAATATTGTTAAAATGTCTATAGTACCCAAAGCAATCTACACAGTTAATGCAATCCCTATCAAAATCCTACCAGCATCTTTTACACAGGTACAACAAACAATCCTAAAATTTGGGTGGAATAACAAGAGACCCCGAATAGCCAAAGTAATCCTGAAAAAGAGAAGCAAAGCTGGAGGCTTCATTGTGGAACATATTCCAAAGAGCACTAAAAAGAAGAAAAAGGAAAACAAAAGCCTAATGATATACCATGACTGACTCATGATTCCAAGTACTTTTTTTTTCCATTTTGTCTTTATGCTTATAGTTCGTTCATCAGTAATATCATAAAATCAACTGTCACTCAAATATTTAGAATACATTAAAGAAAAAAATGAGAACAGACTGTGACATCATGAAGCTTCAATGTTTCTTTATGACATTTTCTAATCAGAAGTGTTTCAAATTATTCAAACTCACCATTCCCAGGTGGCAGTGAGTAGAATTTAACAAAATTCAGCTGGCACAAGTGACAGACTGCCTTTCATGTGAACTTAGATATTTCTATGCTTGTGTCAGATATCACTTACATGTTTGGCGATCACACAGAATTACTCAAAGCTCAACATCTGGAAGGCTTCCCACTGTGTATGTAGCCAAAGACATAAAACAGAGCGATGTGTTCCTGTGTGTTTAATGCAATCCAAAGAAAGGTATCACGCTGCCAAGCAATCCAGTTAGACATGAAATAGAGAAGAGAATATAAAGCCCAAATGCACTTCAATGCAGGTGGTGCTGGCAAGAGCCCACCTCACTTCAGGGGCAAGAAGAGACTGAGATCAGGGGTCAGAGTCAGGAGCAAATTGTCCTCAGACAGTGACAAGAAACACTAGGTAAGCTCTCACTCGGGTGGTGGGCTGCCACACAGCGATTAGTTTTTGATGTTGGGGAAGAAAGGTTGTTCTGTTCTTGAGAGCTCAGTGCTTGGCAGTATTGTGTTGGTCCAGATGGCCACTCCCTGCTCTTTACCCACCTTCTGGAATGCCTGAGCTTCCTTCATTCTGAGACACTAACGGTTTGTCCGTGCAAAGTCAATACCTTGGAGAGGTAAGGATAGAAAAAAGTAAACTTAACTAAAAGAACAGAGCCCATTTCCACAGAGCCAGGAGCCAGAAAAGAGCCCCCAAGCCAACACTGTTCTATCACTGAAAGAAAGGAATGGAAAAGAATGATCATCCCTTTGTACACAGGGCTCCCAATTGTAGCTCAAAGATATTCCCCTTAGATTTGGCCCACTTATGTTGGTGATGACACCAACCTTGCTTCAGGAAACGTGCTGGTGCCCTCATGTGAAGCTTGATATCATTTTCCTCTGAGATGAAGATATTTGGCACCCGGTGCATCCCTTCAGATTCCCTTCCTCTTTCTTTTAATGAGGATTTCATTAGGGAACATTCACAGACATAATCAGGGAGCATTTTCTGATTTTAATCATGGAGTTGTAACTAGTTCCCCAGTAACCTGAAATAGGTTGAGCAACAGGAGTCCATGGAACTCTTCTGCAATTTGAGCCTTGGCAAAAGGAGGCACAGGGACTTTGAAACTGTCCAGCAGAGGAGGTTTGCATGTGCACATGGGCAGATGGGCAGATGATGTTGGGAAGGACAGGATCTTCTTTCTGGAGCAAGGGCCTAGCGCCAAATTCAGGAGCTACAGGGCTGTCACTCAGCGCCCAGTAATTCCCAGGGAGCCTGCACTCACACTGTGTGTCATCACATAGCAGTTAATTTTTGATTTCGAAGAGGAAATCTTGACCTCCTGCCAGTAAGAACTCTGTGTTCAGGATTCTGTTAGCATGGGACCATTGTCCTCTCTGTCCCCCTCCAGGAAAGCCTGAGCTCCTGTAAGGGTTAAATTGTAGTGTAGAGCTAAGGCTTAGCTTGAAAAATAACAGCTTTGTGTTGACACTGAAGGTTAAGAGATAACAGCCTTGCTTTACTTGTGTAAATTACACCTCATACTCTTGTAAATTAGGCTTCACCAATTAAGGAAACAAAAACTCAAAGAAAAGAGCATCAGAGAGAGGGTCAAGGAGATCCACTGGTTGCAACTTAGAGGCAGAAAGTCTAAAATAAACAACTCATTAGGCAACTGTTTCTAACTCATCTGGAAACTGTTCTGTTCCCAGGTGATAAAACAATGTGATCGGCTATAAAAACTCTGCACCCTGGCTGTTCGGGGCCGCGCTCTTATCAAGAGTGTCGGCCTTGCCTCTCATTGTAATAAACTTTTTGTGACTGTCACTGGTGCCCATAGCATTATGTTTCAGGAGTCGTGTGGATGCAACACTCCCTACCTCCTGAGACACTCAAGGTTCATGCATGTCAGGTCCATTTCCCACGCAGCTTAGGGCACAAAAATACTCAAAGACTGAAATACCATAGACCGAATCCACAGACTTGCCAGGAGCAAGATCCTACCTTGTGAGTCACAACTGTATCTTTCCACAGAGAGGCAGTGCTTGAAAGCTGGTGATGGCTTGACGCATTCCAGCCCTTATTGAAGTTGGGGTGCATGACTTTTGCCTCTACTGGTATAGCTCCCTGGTATAGCTAGTGGATGTTTCACTTCTCTTCAGGCCACAGGTCTTTTTTTACTCCTTGGACACCAAACTTGCCCAGGGAATTGTGCTCGTAACAATAATCTACAGCTTCATAATGTTCTCATCTGAGATGAAGAACTTTAGCCCTCACTCTATCCTTTTCAATTCTCTTACACTTATCCTAACCGTGTGTTCACTGTGAGACATTCAGTGCCAAAGTCTGGCAGCAGTTTTCATGGTGGAGTCGTGCCAAGTTCCTGTAAGTTTGGAATAGCTTTAGGAACAGGTGCCCCTGGGATGTCTGCCAGATCTACCTTGGGAACAGGAGGTATTTGGGACTTGAATGTGTTAAGCACAGGAGGATTTCTTATGGGTATAGGCAGGAGATATTCGGAGACAGTTGGCCTCACTTCTGTGATAAAAGCTGACGGAGATGTGGCCTTCAGGGCCACAGTCAGAAGGAAAAAAGTCACACAGATTGAGCTGAATAACTTCCAGCGAGCGTACATGAAGATTGTTTTCTATACCCAGAACAACTAATTTCTGGTATCAAGGAGAAAATGTTTCCCTCCTAAAAACTTGGGGCATTGAGGTCTTAGTTTTGTGCAGTAACTATTACTGTGCTCTGTGCCCCTGCCATAGACTGCCTGAATATCCTGCTCTCTGAGCCTCTAAGGGTTCCCAGTTGCCCACTTCATTTACACAGCAGGTCAACATGAAAGAAACTACTCAAAACCCTAAACCTCAGAACCCAGTCCCACAGACTTGGGCATCAGCCCATACATATTGAGACCCTGCCTTCCAAATCATACTGCTTTACCTGCTGGCAGGAAAAGCTGGAAAGCTGGCAAGTGCCCTAGCCCTCCTACACTGTTTGAGTTCAAATGTAGCGTTTTTATGCTACTTTAGGACTCCCAGGGGTAGGTAAAATATGTTCCGCTTCTCTATAGCACACAGGTTTTGCACAGTCTAGGACATCAAGCTTCGCTGGGAATTGTGCCAGTCACTTCATTCACAGCTTTATTCCACGATCATCTGAGACAAAGAATTTGGACCAAAATTCATCCCTTCCAATTCCCTTGATCTTTTTCTATCCATGTTTTCCTGTGAGGGACTGAGAGTCCGAGCCTGGAAGTATTTCTCTCCAATTTTAATTATGGAGTCCTGCTAAGTTTCCCTAAATCCAGGATAACAGGAGCAATGGGTTCTCCACTGGCTCACCTGTGAGACCTATCTTGGCAACAGAAGGCACAGAAGTCTTGGAAAGGGGTAAGTGTTATTGGGAGGGAGCCATCCTCACTTGTGTGCAAGGGGAGATGGGGATCAGAGGTCAGAGTCAGGAAATATGTGGCTTTGTCTCAGAGAGTGCCCAGCATTCACAACCAGCTAACACATGAGGATCACTTACTAAGGACATATTGCCCTCCTTTACTGAGACCTGTGTGCTTGGCAGGCTTCTGTTGGCCTGAGGGGTGTTGGTTACCCTGATTCCACTTATCCCTGTGAGGTTCCTGCTGAAACAGGGTGCTGTCGAAAAAAACCACCAGACGCTGAATAGAAGTGAGGCAAGATCTCCTGATCTTGAGAAAAGTGTAGATATTGGTCCCGAACAAAGGTAGCAGTGAGCTTATATGGATTTTAGCAAGTCAGAATACGCCATTATTTGGCTAACCAATTACAATTTACAGCATTTCATGGTAGCCAATTATACTGTGACACACAGATGTCAGCTTTGGCGGGAACCTATCAATTTAAAGTTCTTCGTCCTAAGAGGGTTTACAATGACCAATCATTGTTAGACACCTGAGATGCTGTAGGGCAGCGAGAACGTGACTTTTTACGTGTTGGTCTTGCCTAGGCCAGATCTTGGTAGAGGGGGTGGGGGAGTGTTTGCATTCTAAGTTATCTTTTAGGCAGACGAGGTCCCCAGAAGCGAGATAGGGTGGTTAGTAATTTCTGATAACCCTAATCGGGAACTACACAAGCCTTTTATCTCAATTATTCATGAAGGGTGAGTTTAAGCCAAATGTATATACAATACGCTTTCTGATATCTTATAAGTTGACCTGTTACACTACATTCTGAGAAGACCAAAGTTGGAGCATGAGCATTGTTCTTCCCCAGGTGGTCAGGGAAGAGAGTCCATTCAAGGACTCTCGGACCACCACCTAATTCCACAGACATGGCTGCCAGCCAGCACAAAGAAGCCAAAATTCACAAGTGCCCCCACCTACTGAATGCAAGAGTAAGGCAAGATCCAGAAGCCTTTCTGCCCTATCTAGGTCACGATGCAATGTTCTTGTGACTGGTGCTTCCTTTCATCCCAGCCCCCCAGGTGTTTCCTTCTTATTCTCAGGATAGCAAGCTTGCCTAGGAAATGGTGCTCATGTCAGCAGTCACAGCTTCATTCCATTTTAACCTGAGTGAACAACTTTGGCCCTCAGTGTGTTTCTTCTGATTTAGTTATTTTTGTCATTATTAATGTGAAGAAAGCTTATTTATATACCAAGGGCTTGGGCAAGGTAAAGTCAAATGTCAAGTTTACAAGACTTTCATATGCTAATGACTCACAGATTGCTGGAGGCCTAGCTATTGTCAAGCTAAAACGGTTTTTCCCTGTAGCAGAACATTGACGTTAAGACAGAAGGGAATCCCTGGAGAAACATTTGACTCTACCAGCCTCAAGTATTTGTGAATAGGCTGAAGGCAACAAGGAAATGAAGAGTTTATTTTTTTTAATGTTTATATATCTTTTGAGAGAGAAAGATGGAGAGAGAGAAGAGAGAATTTGCGCCCCTGAGAGGGGCAGAGAGAGAGGGAGACACAGAATCTGAAGCAGGCTCCAGACTCTGAGCTGTCAGTAGAGCCCCTGTGGACCTCACAGAAACTGAGATCCTGACCTGAGTTAAAGTCTGAGGCTTAAGAGACTCAGCCACCCAAGCACCCCAGGAAATTCAGTTTTATATGCCATTTCCTTCTTGCCTTTGTTACTCACATCACTATGGAGGGCAGGGTGATGTTGGGGCTCTAGGAAACTGAGTCTATAGGTTTCTGGAGATTATGCTGTAATGCCCCTGATTTCGAATCCAAGAGACCACCAAGGAGCCGATACCGATGCAAACGCACGAGGGTTTATTTGCAAGCTCGAGCTTGGGCCCAAGTATACCCGACACAGTGGAGCAGGGACTTGGACCCCCAGGTTAAGAGGCGTAGCAGTTTTATAGGGGCCAGTGGCCAATGAGATTGTAACACACACAGAAAGTTGTACAGTCATGTCAGTCCACACGCAGGTGGTCAAATGAATTACAATTTACTCTATAGTAACTGTTTGAACTAGCCTATCACTCTGGTCAGAATTGGCGCGCAAGTTTGGCGGGCAAAAGGCGGGGTTTACATTCTTTGGCGGTTAGGGGTTCCGCATTCTTGTATGAGCCGGTTTCCAGTAAGAGTGTGCTCAGCGGCTTGACTAGGGTGGGGGATTGTCTTAAGCAATAAGTAGGTCATGTGGGGGTTATACATGAGATGGTGGGTGTAGCACAAAATGGAGTTAGTCTTGCTCTGCTTGTCCAGGGGTAGGGGATTTTTGTTAAATGCCTTGGGTCTCACAATGCCTCTGCCTTTTTCTTGTGATTTACTAAGATACTTGTCCATCGATGGAGTCTCCATTTGTTTTCTGTCATTTTCTTTGCCCTTGGGCAGCCAGGAGTGGCTGAGGTCACACATATCCTATGTGGGGGTGGTCAGGTAATGCTAGCTTGTGTTTGACCCTCAGCTTTCTTTCTGCTCCATCATGAAGCAGATGGATGATTCCCATTTACCCAGCCCACATGTGTTTGTTGCTTCAGAAAACAACGAGCTTGGTAGGAGACTGTGCTATTCTCTTTCTTCCCAGAATTATCCTATTCTCATGTGAAATGAAGATCTTTGGCTTTCTGGGTACGCACTCCCATCCCCTTGCTTTTTTGAAGTAAGTCCCCACTATGGGGAATTCAAGGCCAGACCTAAGAGCAATGTCCCCTCATTTTAATTGGGGAGACTGGCCAAGTCATCCTGACTCTGGCATAGGTTGGGCAAAAAGCCCCTTGGGACTTGCCTTTTAGAAATGTTTTCACAAGAAAAAGACATAGGGCACTTGAAGGTGCCAGACAAAATGTTGGTGTATAGGTAAAGCCAGAGAATTGGGAAGAAGCATCATCAACTGTGGGCAGAAGAGCAACAGGGAACGTCAGTTTCCTCTCAGTTTTATCCTATTCTCTGCGGAAATGAAGACCTTTGACCCATCATGGATCCACTCTGATCCCCTAGCTGTTTTTCTAAGGAGGTCTTGAGTCACATTGAAATGTGGTAGGGCTTTCACTCACACAGCGAATGCCCAGGGATTGGTGGCCAGCTCCCACTGCATTCCTATGCTAGCCTAGAGCAATCCGTTTCTGATATCCCCAAATGATTAACTACCTATGACTGACCTTGTTGGGCTTGGTATTGGTGGTTACCCAGGTTGCCTCTCTCCTCTGACTGCTTGAGATGTCTTCATATGGAAAAGCAAATGGTTCCCAGATGGGCATTTAGCTTCCAGAAGTGGCCAGGGCATTGTTTGTTGAAGGAATACTTCCACAGAGCCTGATTCCAAAAACTTAAGTGTCAAAACCCATTACACCAAAACCACTGGTCACTCTCCACTGTAGGTCAGAGTAAGAAATTCACTCAGTGCCAGAGGCTTCTCATCCCTTTCTGACATCCCAGAGGAAGAATTCTTGCAAAAGTGGTTGCTGTTATGCCCAGAATTCGTGATCCCCAAAGACCACCAGGGAGCCGAGGCCGATGCAAAAGCAAAGAGCCTTTATTCGAGCTAGCTCGAGCTCAATCCCCTACCTGCATCCATGCAGTGGTGAGATGCCGGAGAGAGCCAGCGAGTTTCAAAAGCACAAAGGTTTTATAGGGGTCTAGGGGCAGTTGGTGAGGTAATGGTTGTGGCCTTAGCCGATTGGCTGGTGAAGGGTCGTGGCCTCAGCCGATTGCCTGGGAAAGGGTCAGAGTCCCGTTACGCAGGTTGCCGGGCGTGTTTTGATCGGGAAGTTTGAACGGGTGAGCGGGAGGTTACTCAAGGGGAGGAGGCATGGTCTGAGGTTTCTGCGATTTTCCCGGAAAGGGGGCCATGTCAGGGACATAGTCACTCAATATGGAGGACACAGAACAAGATGGAGTCGGCCGGCGTAGGTCCGCTCTTTCAGTTGCCAGGGTAGCCAATGGAGAATTCCTTTGCCCCAGCCAAGAGGTGTTTCTCATTCCCAAGACAGCCAGCTTGCCAAAAGAGTGTAACGGTCACTTCATTCTCAGATTTATTCCATTCTCATTTGATAAGGAGAAATTTGGCACTCTATCCATTTCTATCATTTTTCCCTTTTTCAAACTAGGTTTTCCCTGTGAGACATTCCCAGCCAGTGTCCAAGAGAGATCTCTTCTGCTTTTAACTGGACAGTCGTGTTGAGCTCTACTTCCTCAGGGATAGCTTGAGCAATGGGGCCCCTTGAGACCTGCTTTTCCTAACTCTATTGACAAAGGGAGGCCTAAGATACTGCAGGGTTCCCGGAACAGAATTTCTGCCTATAGGCCAAGTCCAGAGGAGCTGGGAGGGAGATGGACTCCCTTGTGGGGCCAGAAGGAGCTTAGCTACTCATTTCACTCTCAGCATTATGCTGTCCTCATCTGCAGTGAAGAACTTGGGCCATCGATGTCTCCTTTCCCATCCCCTGGCACTTTTTCTACCTAGGCATTCACTGTGGGAATTCAGGGCCAGAATGTAAAAGCCATGTTGTCTCTTGTCAGATGGGGTGTCGGGCCACGTCCTCCCAACTTGGAGAAAAGTTGGGCAACATGGGCCCACCCACAGGGCTTGCCTTTCAGCCTTACCACTGGCCACAAAGACATAGGGCATTGGAAGCAGCAGAGGACAGAATATTTGCATGTAGACAGGGACAGAGGAGGGGGATGGAGCCAGCCTCAGTTCTGCAGAAAAGGGAAAAGAAGCTAGGTACCGCATTCTCTGTTATATCCTATATCTCTCTGAAAATAAAGAACTCTGGACCCCCATAATTTCCCATCCCCTTGAGGATTTTTTTAACGTTTATTTTTGACAGAGAGAGAGAGGGACAGAGACAGAGACAGAGCATGAGTAGGGGAAGGGCAGAGACAGAAGGAGACACAGACTCTGAAGCAGGCTCTAAGCTCTGAGCTGTCAGCACAGAGCCCGACGCGGGGCTTGAACTTACAGACCGCAAGATCATTACCTGAGCCGAAGTCGGACGCTTAACCGACAGAGCCACCCAGGTGCCACCCCCCCCCCTTGAGGATATTCTAAGGAGGATTTGGGTCACACTCAGGAGAGATGGAGTAGTCATTCACATAAAAAAGCACCCAAGGATTAATTGAGAGCTCCCCGTCACTGCCTGCGCTAACCAAGAACAATCAGTTTCTGACATCACAAAGAGAATATTGCTCTCCTTGGACTGAAAGTGTGGTGCTTGACAGGCTGCAGGTGGCATGGGAATGTTTGCCCTGATTGTGTGCCTCACCGGGCTCCTTGAGCTGCCTTCATTCTGAAAAGCAGAAGGCTCTCAGATGGGCAGTTTGCTCCCAGACATGGGTCAGTGCAGAAAGAGCCCAGGCAAAGACTCCTCCACCAGAGCCTGGGTCCAGGCACTTGAAGGTCCGAAGGGAGACTGACCTTGAATCACTGAAGGAATATCGCATCTATACTTGATGGAAAGGGCAGGAGAAAGGGCAATGGCCAGAAGAATCCCTGGCTTACCAACCTTGTGGATGAACAATTCTTGCGATGTTGAGATTATGTTAGTCACTTTATTCTTTGCTTTATCCAATTCTCCTCTGTAAGAAAGAACTTTGGGCCTCTGTGTATCCATGTCCATTTTTGGTCTTTTTTTCAAACTAGGTTTCCTTTGGTAGGCGTTTGGGGTCAGATTTTAAAACCAATTCTGGCTCATTTTAACTGAGGGCTTGGGTCAAGTTCTCTGGACTCTGGGATACTTTGGGCTATGGGGCCTCGCACCACATGTGTTTTATAACCATATATACATCAGGAAACCTAGTGCATTTGAGGGGCCCAGCATGGAATGTTTGCCTGTAGGCAGGTTGAGAAGAGTTAGGAGAAAACCAGTCCTCCTTCTGCAACAAGGAAACACTGAGCCATACATTACATATTTAGTTGTACTCCATTCTCACTTGAATTCCAGATGAAGGTTTCCTCTGGGCTAGCTTCCAGGTAAAACCAGTAGTGTTTTTACCTTTCCCCAGTGCAGATGTGCTTCCTATTCTGAAGACAGGCAGCTTCAAATAGATTATACTAGTCATTCTATTCTCTGCTTGATCCCTTTCTCATAGGAAAGGAAGAACTTTGGCCCTCCATATGTCCATTCCCATTCCGTCACTGATTTTCTTTCTTTTTTTGAAACTTGTTTTTAAACATTTCTCATTTTTGACGAAAGAGAAACACAGCGAGAGAGAGCATGAGTGGGGTAGGGGCAAAAAGAGGGACACAGAGGATCCAAAGCAGGCTCCACACTGTGAGCACAAAGCCTATGTGGGGCTAGACTTCACAACCATGAAATCATGACCTGAGCTGAAATCAAGAGTCAGCCATTTAACCGACTGAGCCACCCAGGTGCCCCATCCTCTGTGCTTTGTCAAATTATATCTTGGTCCCCCCCTAGGCACAGTGAGTCTGTCAATAACTCCGTGACAAACCAGGGATTGGTGGAAAGTTTTCACGCTGCTCCCATTCTAACTGAAAGCATTCAGTTTCTGATACACAAAAGGATGCACTGACCACAGTCACTGATGACTTGGTGCTTGAAAGCCTGGAGTTGTCATGGTAATAGTTAGACAGCAGAACTCCAACCATTGGCTGCTACAGATGCCTTCATCTGAAGCACAGACACTTCACCCATTTGCAGTATTCTTCAGGACCGACCTGAAGAATGTGCAGAAATAGCCCATTTGAGGACCAGTGCAACAGAGCCACTTTTCCAAATACTTGAGGGTCAGCCACAAGCCAGAAACTGGTAACTGTGTAGCATGACTGCCTCAGAGGTCAGGGGAAAAAAAAAATCGATGCCAGAAACTTTCCCTCTCCTTCTGAAGGAACAATGCAGGAGGTTTCCCTTTGTCTTAGCCTACACAGTATTCTTACTCCTGAGACAACCACCTTGCCAGGAGATTGTGCTAGTCACTTCAGTTTTTGCTATAACCCACTCTCTTCTGTTGATAAAGAACTTTGGACTTCTGTGTATTCTCCTCCACCCTGTTGCTTTTTCAGGCTCAGTTCTCCCTGTTGTCCCTTGAGGCAAAGTGTCTCAGAGCCATTTCCTCTACTTTGAACTAGGGAGTCTGGCCAAGTTCTTGTGACTCTGGGATATGCTGGGCCACAGGGTCCCTCAAAAATGGCCTCTCAGTACTCTGTGGACAAAGATAAGCCCAGGGCATTTCAAGGTGCCCAGCAGGAATGCTGGTGTGTAGTCAGGGTCAGAGGTGTCAGGAGGGAGCTCTCTTCACTTCTGGGACAAGAGAAACATGGAGCTAAATAGTTCATTCTCAGCTTTATCCCATTCTCAGCTGAAATGAAAACTTTTGGCCTATTCCAATTCCCTGGCTGTATTGATAAGTATGTCTTGAGTCCCTGACAAGGGCAATGGGGCTGTCCCCCACATAGTGAGTGCCCAGCCATTCCTAATGAGCTCTGACTCTGGTCTGTGCTAAACAAGAGCAATCAGTTTTTGATATCCCAAAGGAAAGATTGCCTTCCTGGGAGTACTTGGAGTTTGGCTGGTTAATAAAAGAAATGATGGTTAACCAACCTGTCTCCTTTTATGGCTGTTAAAGATGCTTTCACTCTGAAGAGCAGTTGGTTCACCCCTGGGCAGTATTCTTGAGGACCTGCTTAGCACAGAAAGAGACCATTCAAGAACTCCTGCCCCGCAGCCCAGTTCTAAACACTTGAGCACAAACCAACTACCCTTGAATCACTGCTGCCTCTATCCACTGATAGGATGGGAAGGGAAAAATGAAATCCCAAGGCTTTCTTTCTCTCTTTCAAGTAAGAATATAGGCATCTTGCCATGTGGGCTCCCACTTTAAACAGTGGGGGTTTCCCTTTGCCCTAGCACACATGTGTTTCTTATTGCTGAGACGGTCAGGTTGCCAGGAGATTGTACCAGTCATTTCACCCTCAGACTTATCCCATTCTCATCTCTCATAGGAACACTGTCCCCTTTCCTCTTTATTTTGTGTTCATTTTTATTTTTGAGAGAGAAAGAGAGATAGTGTGTCTGCAGGCAAGGAGGGGTAGAGAAAGAGTGACAGATGATCCCAAGCAGACTCCATGCTGACAAAGAGAACCTGATGTGGGGGTCGAGATTGCAAACCATGAGATCATGACGTTAGTGATAATCTGATGCTTAACCAACTGAACCACCCAAGAGCCCCAGCCTTTTCTCTTTCATATTCTTTAAATATTTTATTTTGAGAGAGAGAGTGTGTGCAAGTAGGGGGAAGGACTGAGAGACACACACAGAATCTGAAGTAGGCTCCAGACTCTGATTTGTCAGCACAAAGCCCAACATGGGAATCGAATTCACAAACTGTGAGATCATGACATGAGCCAAAACCAAGACCCAGAGGTTTAAGCGACTGAGTCACCTAGGTACCCCCTTTTACTCTTCTGACAACACACAGGAGAGATTGCCATGCTGTCAGAGAGCACTTAGTGCCTGGTCTCAGATTCTAAACAGCACATATTCCATGCATATGAGGTATGTTCCAAGACCTAGTCAGTGCATACAGTGGCAATTGAAAACCTAATGGGCCACAGGAATGGTTCCAAACACTTGACAAAAGCCTGGGGCATGGACCTACTACCCCCAAATCTCTGCTGCTTCTATCCCCTGTAGGGAAGGACAGGAAAAACAGCTAAAGCCAGAAGCTTTCCCTCCCTTTCCGAAGGAAATATGGAGACCTCTTGCAGACTGGGCTTTCAGGAGGTTTCCCTTTAGAGATTTAGTTTGTCTCTGGCCACAGGAGTTTCTTACTCCTTAGGACCTTGCTAAGAAATTGTCCTTCTAGACACTTCATTCTACTCTGTGATCATTCTCACCAATAATGAAGCACTTTTGCCTTCCATATTTCCATTTCAATGAATACTTTTTACTGTTTGCAAAGTCGTTTCTCCCTGGGTGCAATTCAGAGCCAGTGTCTCAGAGAAATATCCTTTCCTTTAAGTTGGGGAATCTGGCAAAGTCCTGATGTCTCTGGCATAGTTGGGACACAGGACCCCTCATTGTGTGCCTTTCAGAAGTGTGTGGACAATGGGAGGCATAGGGCCCTTGAAGGTGCCCAGCAGAGTGTCTATGTGTAGGAAATGCCAGGGTTTGGGAGGGAGCTGGCCTTATTTCTGGTTGAAGGAGAAACTATGTTAAACATTTCATTTCCAGCTTTATCCTAACCTCCTCAGGAAGCTTGGCCTTCCTTATAGCCATCCCCATCCATTTTCTGTTTTCATAACTAGGTCATGGGTCACAAACAGGAGGAGTTGGTCTGTCAGCCACACAGCCAACATCCAGGGTTTCTGATGAACTACCACTCTGGGCCTGTGCTTGTGAGGCAGTTACTTTATCCCAGGGAACAATGACCCTCTTGTCCATGAGCCCTTGTTGCTTGACTGGCCCTGGTAATCTCTGTGATGGAGCTTGCCTCCCTCCCCTGGCTGACTGAAATATCTTCATTCTCTAAGGCAGATGGGTCAGGCATGCACAGTGGACTGCAAGATGATTCAATTAAAAAAAAAAAAAAGCCCTCACAGGGAATACTGGAGAGTGACTTGGTTACAAAACCTAGAGCCTCAATGGGATCTCGGACAGGCTACCACTGAAGCACTGCTCTTTCCTTGCCCTCAGGGGTAGGGCATACAAAGGAGCCCAGATAAGAAGCCTTCCTTCTCTTTCTGAATGAAAAGTGTAGGCTTCGTGCCAACCGGGCACCCAGGTGTAGGCAATGGATGGCTCCCTTTGCCCCAGCCCACAGGTGTTTCTTACTACAGACAACACTGAGCTTCTTGGGAGATTGTGCTAGGCACTCCCTTCTCAGCTTCATCCTGCTTTCATTTATAATGAAGCAATTTTGCTCTCTGTGTATTTATTTCCATCATTTTGCTCTTTTTTTTTTTTTCAAACTAGGGTCTCGCTGGAGTCCATTCAGAGTCCGTGTCTCAGAGCAATATCCTCCACTTTAAACTGGGGGCTCCGGCTGAGTCCTGGGGACTCTGAATAAACTGGCAACAGGACACCTTCTAATATCCCGTTAGAACTCTGTGCACAATGAGGCCTAGGGCATAGGAAGGTGCCAAGCTGTGTATGGCTGGATGCGTGGAGGTGGTCCCAGAGGTTTAGGGAGGGACTGGCCTTACACATGCAGCTGGGAGAAAGAAGATAGATGTGCACAGCAGCATAACCTAAGTCCCATGTGTAATGTAGAGCCTTGGCCTCCCTTGTAGCCATCCCCACCAATTTGCTGTTTTCTAATTCTTGGGTCACATTCAGGGACAACTGGGCTTCCACTCAACTTCACACAAGCAGAGCCCAAAGATTGGTGCTAAACTTCCTGTGCTCCGTAAGAGCAAACAGTACCTTTATATCAGAGGAAGGATGACCTTCTTGTCCCTGAGTGCTTGGTACATGGCCAGCTCTGGTGAGTGCAGTGAAGTGCAGAGATGCCTTCATTCTGTGTCACCGATGACTCCCATATGCACATTAGGCCTCGGGACCTGGTCAGCACAGAAAGGGAGGGCCCTTTCAAGATCTACTGCATCAGGTCCAGGTTGCAAACACTTGATCACCTGCTGGCAACGGGAAGCCCTGGCTCTGAATCAATGCTGCCTCTATTCCCTGATGGGAAGGACAGGAGAAACCACCCAAACCCCTTTTCCCTCTGTTTCTGAGGGAAGAGTACACAGCTACTGCAGAATATCACTCTCAGGTGTAGCCCATGGAGGTTTCCTTTGACACCAGCCCTCAAGTGCCTCTTACACCCCGGACAGCTAGCCTGCCAGGAGACCAGAGTAGGCACTTAATTCTAACTTTAGCCCATTCTGTTCTGTAAGGAAGAACTTTAGTCCTCCAAGTGCCCATTTGCATATGATTGCTCTCTGTTCAAATTGGGGCTACCTGGGAGCCATGAGGAGCAAGAGCCTCAGAAGAATGTCTGTGTTTCAACAGGAAGATTCCAGGATCTATCGGGCTGTGTCGGGTGCACAGCCCGGGTGCACACATTGGTGTGGCATGCCCAGTCAGTTCCTGAGCCAATGGACAGCTCTCAGTGTCTGGAATCCCAGAGGAAAGCAGGCCTCTCTGTTTCTGGGGGCTTGGTGCTTAGTCAGCTGGGGTCATTGCAGGGATGGGTAGCCAGCTGGCCTCCCTTCCCTGGCTGACACAGGTGCCTTCATCCTGCAGAGTAGATGATTCGTGCATGTGCACCGTGCTTCAGGTCCTGGTCAGGGCAAAAAGGGACTTTGAAAGGAATACTGCACCAGGCTGGGGTCTAACCACTTGATCATCAGGCACAGCTGAGTCCCTGCCGCCCCTGTCTACTAGTGGGAAAGGGCAAGAAACACACCCAAAGGCAGGGCTTTCTGTCTCTTTCTGAGGGAAGACTGCAGCCCCCTTGCTGACAAGCCTCCCGGGTGTAGCCTGTAGGGGGCCTCCCTTCACCAAAGGCCACTGGTGTTGTTTCTTCCTGAGACAGCCAGCTTGCTAGAAAATGGCACTAGTCACTTCATTCTCCACATCATCCCATTCTCATCCCTAATGAAGAACTCTGGCCCTCCATGGATGCATTTTCACCCTTTTGCTCTGTTTCCAAACCAGGTCCTCTCTGGGGCCCATTGCATGTCGTCTCTCAGCAGAATATCCTCGGCATTCTGTTGGGGATCCCAGTCCAGTGCTTGTGACTCTGCAGGTTTGGTCACAGGGCCCCTGGCAGGTGGGTGTCAAAACCATGCAGGGCATTCAGAGGCCTAGGGCACTGGAAGGGCCCAGAAGGGAATGTTTGCAATTCAACTGGGCCAGAGGGCTGGGAAAGGAGCAGGCCTCCTTTCTTAGTTGAGGGGACGTGAAGTTGCATAGCCCCTTACCAGATCGATCCTGTTGCCACTGGCAATATTGATCTTTGGCCCTCCTTATGGCCACTCCCTTGCCTTGGCCCTAGGTCTAACATTGTCCCCATTGAGACTTAGAAGTCACTTAGCCGGTGCCCAGGGATAGGTTTTCACAGAAGCCTGTGCATATGGAAGGTGGGCACCAAGCAAAGCAGCCCACCCACTGCTAATGTCAGCACTTGCACTTAGACATGGATTTACCTTCCTTCCAGCTGGGGCAGAGGGGCCAGCAGGATCACAGGCAGTGCTGGGCGCAGGGCACGACCACAAGGAGGTTTCTAGGTCAGGTGCCAAGGCAAGAACAGCCCTGTGTATTAGGCAGTGCCATAGCTGCTTCAGTGGCCCTGCAAAGCCACCCTGTGGTCATGGTGTGGCAACCATGGTATTGTCTTGTGCAGCCCTGTCCTCCTTCAGCATACTCAACAGCAGCAAGGGTGACAGTTCTGGCTGGCAGGACGAGGTTGACAAGAGCCCCCAAAACAATGGCAGCAGGCAGGGACTGGCAGATAGGGTGGAACCCACGAGGGCAGCACCTGGTCTTTGCCTCCGTACCAGTCCACTTCTCCCATTCCACGTTGGAGGACTAATGTGCTCCCACACGTGTACCCTCACATGAAAGGGCTATGCATGATGTGATGTGTTGAACAAGCCAGGAATAACCCATAATGAGGATAAACTGAGTCAAGATGTTGGCCAGTGTGCAATATGCCTGGAAGAAATGCAGAGGGAGATACTAGACCAGGGTTGCCTAGCCTGTTCACATATCACTGGTTTGCAATAACTCGATCTTGCCCTGAGTGTCCTTCACATATTGCAACAACTTCCCATTTTACACTTATTCTTGTCTTTTCAAGATGCTTGAAAGCCTGAGAGGGTCTGAGGGCCTGTCCCTGTGGCAAAACAAAAACAAACACAAAACTACAGGCCTACTTGGCCAGAACTCTGAGTCCTGAGAGTCTTACGCAGAGACAAACCATCATACAGGAAGGACTATCCTGTTGAAGGGCCAAGGGCCCTTTGGTCAAACATGTGCCACAGTCACAGGGAATGGACCCGAATCCCCAGTTGGGGGCCCAGGGTATGACTCTAAGACACCTACATGGAAGGGAGCCCAGGGAGGGCTCAGAGTGAAAACAGAGCAAAGGGGTGAAAATGGATTGAGGAAGGGCCAGAGTTCTGCATCAGGGATAAGAATGAGATCAAGTGGAGAGTGACGTGACTAGCACCAACTTCCCCAGCTCGCTGACTGACACCTCGGGAATGAGAAACATCCGTAGGCTTTGGCAAATGGTGCCATCTGTAAGTTCCACCCGAAAGCCCCGACCGCAAGAAGCCTGCCCAGATTCTTCCTTCAGCATCAGAGGGAAAGACCTGGCTCTGGGTGGGTGTCCTGCCCTTGCCATCAGTCCAGAGGGGCAGCAGTGATACAGCTGTAGCAGCGTTGTGCTCCTGGCAGATGAGCAAGTATTTGGAAGTGGGACTTGGTGCGGTATTCCATCCAAAGATACTTTCTGTACTGACCAGATCCTGGAGCATCCCACCCACACGAAAACCTGCTGTCTTTCCAAAGGAAGAGGTCGCCATTTGTGACGGGAGGGAGGCCAACAGGCTACCCTTGCTCGTGCATTCCCTAGCCAGTTAATCAGCACCATGGGCTCTGGGATAGGAGGGCCAGGTTTTCTTTGGGATATTAGACCCAGAGTCTTCAATTTCCTCAGCAACTGACTGAGAAACTGGCAACATTCATACAGCCACGGCTGTGTAAGTGACAGCCCCATGTTCCTGGAATGTGAACAGAGACCCA
Source organism: Prionailurus viverrinus (assembly GCF_022837055.1). Classification (NCBI taxonomy): domain Eukaryota; kingdom Metazoa; phylum Chordata; class Mammalia; order Carnivora; family Felidae; genus Prionailurus; species Prionailurus viverrinus. Next base: position 59,435,445 of record NC_062562.1, on the reverse strand, counting down.
GCTAGAAAAGCAGCGATGGCATGGGGATGAGTGTGAGCCAGCAGTGCCAAAGTTCTGCATCTCCAAAGGGAGTGGTACCCATCTAGGAAAGAGATCTCTTTCTGAATTCAATCTCGATCCAGACAGGAGGCCGGCTCCCTTCCTCAAACCTCGGGCTTGCCTACACACAAGCGTTCTCCACTGGACACCTGCAGTGCTAGATACCCTAGGCCTGGTGATGTCCACAAAGTCCGAAACCCAATGCCCACGGCCCCTGTGGCCAAACCCTTCACACACTCACCAGGCTTGTACCAGACTCCTCACTGAATAAGAAGAGACATAACTCTGAGACACTGACTCTGACAAGATTCCAGGGAGAACCTTGTTGCCAAGGAAGAGCAATTCCTTACTCTTGCTATAATACCCTGCTCAGCAACAAGAGCTATGGGGCAGAGTGTCAGCTGACCTCTGGGACATCAGACTCTGAGAGCCCTCTATTGACTCAGGAAATACTGGAAACTCACCTCCAATCCTTGGAATTTGGTTGTGGACAGGGCAGCCCCTTGGTCTTGGTGGGTGACTGTGACCAGGTGAGAAAAGCAGCAACGGGATAGGAGTCCAAGTTCTGCAACCCAATGGGCATGGGTCAAATCAAAGAGGGGCACATGTCTATCATCCCTTCTTCTCCCACACAGGAGGCAGGATCCTCCCCTAACCACTGGCTTCGACTACCCTCAAGCACTCTCCCTGGGTATCTCTACACACATTAGGTGTGGGGGCGGCCACAAAGGAAGACCTATATCACCATCCAAAGGACACCGCCAAAGTCCCAAGCTGAAAGAAAAGGATATTACTCTAAGACACTGGCTCTGCATAAAGTCCATGCAGAAACCCTTTGGATGAAAAAGGCTAAGTGGTGGAAATGGAGACACAGATTCTGAGTTCTTTATCACACTTGAGATTTGGAGAATATTGAGAATGAAGTACCCAGCACAGTCTCCTATCAAGCTGCTTGGGTCTGGAAATAGAAATGCCCATGGGCTTAGGAAAAGGGCACCCTCTGAAAGGGCACACTGAAAGCCCTGTCAGTAAGAAACCTCCATTCATTCTATTGGAGCCAGAGATTTCTGGCTATGTCTGTCCCCCCAACTTTTTGTAGCAGTTGATGGAGGCAGCAGTACTGGAGGTGTCGCTATTGGGTTCTACTGGCTCTTGCTCAGGAGTCTGGAACAAGGACTTGGTTCCCTATTGCTGGAAAAGACTCTTCCTGTACTGACCATGGCCTGGTCCATACTGCCCATGTACAAACTGTGTGCTTCCTGGAATGAAGGCAAATCAATCACCCAGCTCAGGGAAGAAGATGGCTCCCCCTCACTTCCCATACCCCAGCAAGCCAAGCAACCAGCCCTCAGGGTCTGAAGGCCATCTTTCCTTTGTCAGATCAGAGCCTGAGAGCTCTCCCGGAGCACAGAAGCAGAGTGGGAATTTGATGCCTACCCAGGGGTGCCAGCTGAGTGACTGATGGCTCTGTGGCTTTTAAAGGGGAAATAAAGTCAGAAATAAAGATAGGGGAAGGAAATGGACCCAAGTGGTGCCCCAAGTCTGACATTTTTGGTGGTAATTGAGACCCTCTTGGAAAGAAGGTATCTTCCTTCATTGGCCCTTGGCAAAAAGGAGGCCAGCTCCCTGCCCAAATCTCTGGCAGAGTCTTCTCACAAACATCCGTTACTGGGCAACTAAAAATTCCTGGGCCTATCGAGAACCACATACTTCTGGAATCTAATGAATTACTGAAGATGGAGCCCTGTGGCCAAAATCTCTCTCACAGTCTCAAGGACTGAGTCAGACTCCGGGTGGAAGGCAGAGGATACGACCATGAGACACTGACTCTGAACAGATTGTGGGAAGAACCTTGTTTCTACAAGAGATCAAAGATGTATTACGGTGGGTAAGGAGGGTCAGAAGTCTTCAGAGACTGAAAGGGGAATTATGTGGAGAAGGGTCCAGCACCAGCTCCTGGCAACCTGGCTATGGGAAAAAGAAGAAACACTAGAAGCCTTAGGCAACATCGCCATCTAGCGTCCGCATCTCGGACCATGGGAGCAACAGGCCTGCGTTCTTCCTTCAGAAGGACCTAGAGAGTCCTGGACTTTGCTTTTCTCACATTTCCAATCATTGAATGGAGTAAGCAGTGGCAGTGCTGTAGTCAAAGGCTCCCAGGTCTTCCACCAATGTGTGGAAAGGGGCATTTGGAGCCCTCTTCCTGTAAAGGGCTCTTCTTGTGCTGACCAGCTTCTGGAGACTCCTGCTCCTGTGTGAACTGTCTGCTTTTCAGAAGGAAGGCCCCTCCATCAGGCAGAACAATGAGGCAAGCTGGCTAGCCTCCCCCACCCCTTGCTACAAACAGCCAATCACCAAGCCCAGGAATTGGAGGGCTATTCTCCTTTCAGATATGCCTTGCCCATGGCTGTCACTGAGCGAGGGACTGAGTGGGTAACAAAACCTCATCCTTTGGTACCCTCTGTGTCAGTGCCAGCTCCATGGCTCAGAAGGGTGAACACAGACTGAGTCAGAATGACAGGAAGGAAAGGGAATGGCTCCAGTAGACCAATGTACGTTCACCATTTCCATCCAATGGGAATGTGATCCATTTGCAAGGGCATGTTAAACTTAATTTTCTATGGGCATCAATTACATGTGGCTCAGCCTCCACAGAAACAGTTCTCAACTGGACCCCTTCGAATGGCCTAAGGCTCTGGATGTCCACGGAATCCTGAAACCAAAATGCCAGGGCCCCTTTTTACTCAACCTGTCCCACAGACACAAGGGCTAGTCCACACTGCACAATTGGGAACCAGTGCTCTGACTCTGGGCAACTGAATTTGTGGGGATCCCAAGAGGAACCGTGGTGGAGAAGAAAGCAATGTCATGAAACTTGGTACACCGAGGGCCAGAGTTCTTCATTAAAGGAGATGGGGTAATGTTTAGAACAGTGTGATCAGCACAATATATTAGCACGCTGGCTCACTAAGGTATCAGAAGAACCCTTGGGTTGGCTAAAGGAGTACCTCAAAGGATGCCCCTTAGAGCCCTGTGAGCAAGAGACCCACATTATCTCTTAGGAAATAGAGGGAAGCTTTGGCTTCTCTTTGTGAGGAGGCTCAGCCACGGATTAGGTGACGTCCCTGCTTCGTGTGTGGGAAGAGGGTACGGAAGATAACGTCCTTCCTCGATTTGACCTGTACCCATTTGAGTTCCGAGCTTTGGCCTGGGAGTCATAACTAACCCATTGCTGCTTCTCTAACTGGGTCTCAATTCACACACCAACACCTTGGGGTTGTCCTGTACAAAACCAATGTCCATAGATTGGAAATGAGTTTCCAAGCAGGTACTGTGCCAATGCAGACCTCTAAGATTCTGATAGCTGAGAAGAGAGCTAGCACTCGTCCCTGAGCCCTCGGTAGTTACCAGGCTACAGTCATCGTGGGAATGGGTAGCCACATTGACTCCCACTCCTCATAGATGGAGATACCTTCACTTGGAAGAACAGGCAGTCTGCGCGCGCACTTTGCTGCATGACCTGATCAGCACACAAAACGTCTTTTGAAAACATAGTCCACTAAGGCCTTGTTTCTACCTCTTCATCATCACATGGAAACACCTTCATACCTCGGGGTCACTGCTGTCCTTATCTACTGACAGGATGGGCAAAAACACACCAAATTCTCTCTATTTGTTATGGGAGAACAAGGGTCTCTTGCTCACAGGGCTCCAAGGGGCGTCCTTTGGAGTCGACCTGTAGCCAAAGCCCACAAAAGATTGACTCCTGACCATGCCTGCTTGCTCCTATTTATTGTGCTGGTCAGAGACTTAGCCTCATGCAATTCTCATCCTGAATGAAGATCTCTGATCCGAGGAGTATTAAGTTTCATGACAGTGCTTTATTCTCCATCAGTGTTTATCTTGGGGTCCATACAATTCTGTCAGAATAATAGCTCAGGCTTGCAAATGCCCACTGTGGACCACTCCTTGTGTCTATGGGACAGGTTGAGCCAAAGGGACCTTGACACTTTGGTTTCAGGGAGTCCTAGGCCATTTGAAGGGGCCAGCTGAGAACTCTTTGGGTGGAGGCTGGGCCAGCCGTATGAACAGGGACCTGGCCTCCTGCTGGACCTAGGAGAAAGGAAGTTTAACCTGTCCTTTTCTCATTGATCACATTTCCACTGGGTGGACATATCGACATATTCCCTTTGGTCCTGGCTTCAGCCAGTCCCTTTTGCTTCCTGTCGTTTTGACTCAGTCTTTGCTCAACGTTAGGAGCCCTGGGGCTGGCACTCATGTACTGGGCACCAAGGGATGGGCTTTGGATGCCCACTCAGTCACTGGCTCAGGGACAGCCATGAGCATGGGCTGAGAGAGAATAACCCTCCAATCCCTGTGCTTGGTGGTTGGCTCTTTGTGGCAGGGGTTGGGGGGAGGGGAGCCAGTTTGCCTCATTGCTCTGCCTGATGGATGGGCCTTCCTTCTGAGTAGCAGCAAACTGTTCACACGTGCAAGATGCGCCAGAAGTTGGTCACCCCGGAAAAAGCCCTTTATTGGAAGATGGCTCCAATGCCCCTTTCCATACTTTGCAACAACAGTTGGGGGCACCTCATAGCTACAGCACTGTCACTGCTCACTCCGTTCAGTACTGGGAAACTAAGAAAAGCAGACAAGTCCCAGGGCTTTCTAAGTCTTCCTGAAGAAGAAGGCAGGCCTTTTGTTCACAGTGTTCCCCGAGGCAGACTCTGGAGGCCTCGTTTTCCTAAAGGCTCAGGTGTTTCTTCTTGTTCCCATAGACAGTTTGCCAGAAGCAGGTGCTGGGCATTTCTTGCTCCATATAAATCCTCTTCCTATCTCTGGAGAGCTCTGGCCCTCCCTTACCATAATAACACACCTTGGCTCATTTTTAGAAACAGGGTTCTTCCCACAATCCCTACAGAATCAGTGTCTCACAGTCCTATCCTCTGCTTTCCACCAAGGATTCTGACACAGTCTTTGTGAGTGTGGGTGAGATTTTCCCACAGGGTCCTTCATTACTTCATTGGGTTTCAGAAGTATGTAGCTCTCGATAGGCCCAAGGATTTCTTGTTGCCCAAAAGAGCGATGTTTGTGTGAAGCCTGGGCCAGAGACTTGGGCCTCCTTTTGGCCAAGGGCCAGTGAAGGAAGAAACAGTCTTTCAAAGTAGGTCCCAATTACCACTGGAAATGTCGAATTTTGTGCCCCCCTCCTCCTTGGGCCCATTTCCTTCCCTTTGCTTTCTTTCTTTTTTCCCCCTTAGGAGCCATGGAGCCATCACTCAGCTGGCACCCCCTGGGTAGGCATCAAACTTCTGTGTTCAGGGAGAGCTCTCAGGCTCTGATCTAGCAAAGGAAAGATGGCCTTTAGTCCCTGAGGGCTTGTTGCTTGGCTTGCTGTGTGGTATGGGAGATGAAAGGGAGCCATCTTTCTTCCCTGAGCTGGATGATTGAGTGCCTTCATTCAGGGAAGCACACAATTGGCATGTGGGCAGTATGGACCAGTCCGTGGTCAGTAGAGGAGGATCCTTGTCCACGAATAGGGAACAAAGACTTTGTACCAGACTCCTGAGCAAGAGCCAGTAGGACCCAATAGTGACACCTCAAATACCGTTGGCTCCATGAACTGCTACCAAAAGTTGGAGGGACAGATGTAGCCAGATGTCTCTGGCTCCTAAAGAATGCGTGTTTGTTGCTGACAGGGCTTTCAGGTGTGCCAATTCAGAGGGCTCCCTTTGCACAAGTCCACGGGCACTTCTCTTTCCATATATAAGCAGCTTTCTAGGAGACTGTGTTGGGTACCTCATTCTCAACATTCTCCAAATCTCAAGAGTGATGAAGAACTCCAAGAGTCTAGGTCTCAATTTCCACCACTTAGCTTTTTTTTTATCCAAAGAGTTTCTGTGTAGATTTTATGCAGAGCCAGTGATTTAAAGTAAAATTATTTTCTTTCAGCTTGCCTGTTTGGCTTTGTCCTTTAGATGGTGATGTAAGTTTTACCCTGGGTCCTCTTCAAGATCGTTTTAGAATTTCTGGCCAACACCACACTTAGGATGTGTAAACATATCCAGGAAGAATGCTTGAGGGTAGTTGAAACCAGTGGTTAGGGGAGGATCCTACCTGCTGTGTGGGAGAAGATGAAGGGATGATAGAGATTCCTCCCTCTTGAATTGCCCCATGCCCAGTGGAATGCAGAACGTGGTCTCAAATTACTATTCTGTTGGTGCTCTTATCCCCTTGGTCACAGCCACCAAGACCATGGGGCTGCCATGTCCACAACCAAATCCCAAGTTTCCAGTCATTTCCAGAGTCTAAAGAGGCCTCTGAGAGTCTGATGTCCCAGAGATCAGCTGACCTGTTTCATAGCTCTGGTTTCTTAGCAGGGTATTGTAGCAAGAGTAAATAACTGCTCTTTATTTGCAACAAAGTTCTCCCTGAAATCTTGTCAGAGCCAGTATCTCAGATTCCTATCCTTTCTTCTAAAGTGAGGAGTCTGGTACAATGCTAGTGAGTGGGCAGGAAGTTTGGCCACAGAGGCCATGGGAATTGGGTTTTAGAATTTGTGGGCAACACCAGGCCGAGGGTATCTGCAGGTGCCCACAGGAGAATGCTTGTGTGTACACCGGCCAGAGGTTTGAGGAAAGGAGCCAGCTTCCTGTCTGGTTTGAGATTTCATTCAGAAAGATCTCTCTTTCCTAGATGGGTGCCATTCTCTTTGGAGATGCCAACTTGGGAAATTCTCTTATTCCCATGCCACTGTTGCTTTTCTAGCTAGGTCTCCATTCCCGTTCCAGGAGCATAGGGCTGTCACTTACACGGCGGTGACTGTATGAATGGTACCAGTTTCCCAGTCAGTTCCTGAGGAAATCGAAGGTTCTCTGGGTCTCATATCCCAGAGGAAACCTGCCCCTCCCATCGCGGTGCACATGGTGTTGCTTAGCTGGCTAGAGTATGCACGAGCATGGGTAGCCAATTGGCCTCCCTCCCCTCACTAATGGAGACCCCTTCGTTTGGAAGAACAGCAGGTTTTCATGTGGGCAGGAAGCTCCCGGATCTGGTCAGCCCAGAAAGTACCTTTGGATGGAATCCTGCACCAAGTCCCACTTCCAAATGCTTGCCCATCAGCCAGGAGCACATCCCTGCTACAGCGGTATCACTGCTGCCCTTATGGACTGATGGCAAGGGTAGGACACACACCCAGAGCTACGTCTTTCCCTATGATGCTTAAGGAAAATCTGGGCAGGCTTCTTGCAGACAGGACTCTCAGCTGGAACTTAAACATGGCACCGGTTGCCAAAGCCCACAGGTGTTTCTCAGAGATTCCTGAGTCATCAGTCAGCTCACAAAGATGCTACTAGTCATTCTTATCCTTGATGCACAACTCTGGCCCTCCCTCTATCCATTTTTCACCCCTTTGCTCTAGTTTCACTCTGAGCCCTCCCTGGGCTCCATTCCAGGTGAGTGGCTTAGAGTCATACGCTGGACCCTCTACTGGGAATTCTGGTCCATTCCCTGGGATCGTGGCATGTGTTTGTCCAGAAGGCCCCTGGCTCCTCTGCAGGATAGTCTTCCCTGTATGATGGTTTCCCTCTACATGAGTCTCTCAGTACTCGGATTTATGGCCAAGGAAAGAGGCCTGTCTTTTTGTGTTTGTGTTTGGCCACAGGGACACAACCTCAGAGCCTCGCAGACTTTCAAGTGCTTTGAAAAGACAAGAATAACTGTAAAATAGGAAGTTTTTACACTGTCTGAATGACGCTCAGGGCAAGTTCTATTTATTTTAAACCAATGCAGCCACAAAGATATGTGAACAGGCAAGGCAACCCTGCTCTAGTATCTCCCTCTGCATTTCTTCCAGGCATATTGCACACTGGCCAGCATCTTGACTCAGTTCATCCTCATGATAGGTTATTGCTGGCTTTGTTCAAAGCATCATATCCCTTTCCTGTGAGGGCATATCCCTTTCCTGTGAGGGCACATTAATCCTGCAAAAGAGGGATGGGAGAAGTGAACTAGTAAGGAGGCTGCCCTCCTGGGTTCCACCCTATCAGCCAGTCCTTGCCTTCTGCCACTATCCTTGGGGCTCTTTTAAACCTCGTCCTGCCAGCCAGAAATGTCGCCATTGCTACTGTTGAGCATGCTGAAGGAGGACAGAGCTGCACAGAACAATGCCATGTTTGCCACCCATGAGAACACGGTAGCTTTGCCGGGCTGCTTAGGCAGCTATGGCACTGCCTCATGGACAGGGCTGTTCATGCCTTAGTCCCTGACCCACAAACTTCCTTGTGGCCGTGCCCTGCACGCAGCACTGATGACTGTGATCCTGATCACCCTTCTGCCCCAGCTCAAAAGGTAAATCCATGTCTGGGTAAGCACAAGTGCTGCCATTAGAAGTGGTTCGGCTGCCTTGCTTGGTGCCCATCTGCCATATGCACAGGCTTGTGTGAAAATCTATCCCTGGGCACCAGCTGAGTGACAGCCCCATGGCTCCTAAGTCTAGGGACATAGACATAGAGCCAAGGAAAGGGAATGGCCTTACAAAGAGCCAAAGGTCAATATCTCCAAAGGAAACGGGATCAACCTGGAAATATGCTATGCAACTTCTTTCCCTCAGCCAAGAAAGGAGGCCAGCTCACTTCCCAGCCCCCTGGCTCAGTCGAAGTGCCAACCTTCCCTTCTGGACCCTTCCAGCACCCTAGACCTCTGAATGCCTGCGTGGTTTTGACACTAACCTACCAGGGGCCCTGTAGCCAAACAACTTGCACAGTCACAAGCACCCGACTAGGATCCCCAGTGGAATGCCAAGGATATTCTGCCAAGAGACTACATGTAATGGATCCCAGAGAGGGTCTAGTTTAGAAATAGAGCAAAATCGTTGAAATGGATCCACAGAGGGCCAGAGTTCTTCAATAGTGATGACAATGGGATGATGTGGAGAAAAAATGACAAGTGCCATGTTCTAGCAAGTTGGCTGTCTCAGGAAGAATCAACATCTGTGGGCTTTGGTGAAGGGAGCACCCCACAGGCTACACTTGGGAGCCGTGTCAGCAAGGGGTCTGCATTCTTCCTACCTTTCCAAAGCTAAAAGCTTGGCATGTGTTCTTTGCCCTTACCCACTAGTAGATGGGGGGCAGGGTTTTAGCTGTGGCTCACGGTCAAATGGTTAGAACCAAGCCTGGTGCAGTATTCTTTTCAAAGTCTCTTTGTGCCCTGACCAGGACCTGGAGCCTGGTGTGCATGCATGAATCATCTCCTCTGCAGGATGAAGGCACCTCTCTCAGCCAGGGAAGGGAGGCCAGCGGGCAACCCATCTCCACAATTACTCCAGCTAAGCACCAAGTCCCCAGAGACAGAGGGGCCTGCTGTCCTCTGGGATACCTGACACTACACTGAGAGCTGTCCATTGGCTCAGGAACACACTGGGCACTCCACGCCAATGTTTGCGGCCCGGCTGTGTACCTGACACGACTTATGGATCCTAGAATTTTCTATTTTAAACAGAGGACTTTCTTCTGATGCTGTTCCTCCTAATGGCTCCCAGGTAGCAAAAATTTTTTGAACAAAGAGCAATGAAATGCAAATAGACACCTGGAAGACTAAGTTCTTCCTTAAAGAACAGAATGGGATAAAGTTAGAATTAACTGCCTACTGCTCTCTCTTGGCAGGCTGGCTATCTGGGCTGTAAAAAACACTTGGGGGCTGGTTTCAAAGGAAACCTCCAAGGCTACACCTAAGAGTGAAATTATGCCAGAGCTGTGGATTCTTCCTTCCGAAACAGAGGGAAAAGTGGTTTGGGAGGTTTTCCCTTCCTTCCCATCAGGAAATGGATGCAGCATTGATTCAGAGGCAAGGGTTTCCTGCTCCCAGCTGTTGATCAAGTGTGTTTAGTGTCAAACTGATGCAGTAGTTCTTGAAAGGGCCCTTTTTGTGCTGACCAGGTCCTGAGGCCTAGAGCGCATATGGCAGCCATCTGTGACTCACAATGAAGGCTCATCTGCACTTCACTGCACTTACCACACCTGGCCAAGTAACAGACACTCAGGGACAAGAGGGTCATCCTTCCTCTGATATAAAGGTACTCTTTGCTCTCACAGAGCACAGGACCAGAGCAGAAGTTGAGCACCAATCTTTGGGCTCTGCCTGTGTGACGTGAGCGAAAGCCCAATCGACACTGAGTATGACACAATATTTCGAAAATAGAAAATTGGTGGGAATTGCTCTAAGGGAAGTCAAGGCTCTACATGACAGATGAGAATGGGATAATGCTTCTGGGCGTCTCTTTCTACCTTTTCCCTAGCTGCATCTATCTGTAAGGCCAGTCCCTCCCTAAACCTCTGGGACCACCTACACGCAATTCATGCACAGCTTGATATGCCCCAGGCCTTTCATTGTGCCCAGAGTTCTAGGAAATTACAAGAGGTACCACTGCCAGTCTATTCAGAGTTCCCGGGACTCAGCCAGAGCCCATAGTTTAAAGTGGAGGATATTGCTCTGATACATAGACTCTGGACTCTAGCGAGATCCTGCTTCAAAAAAAAAAAAAAAGGAAAAATATGCAAATAAATACACAGAGGGCCAAAGCATATCCTTACAAGAAGAAGGCAATGGGATGAAGCCGAGAAGAAAGTGCTTAGCACAATCTCCCGAGAAGAAAACTGTGGTCTAGTAGGAAACACTTGTGGGCTGGGGCAAAGGGAACCATTCATTGCCTGCCTACACCTGGGTGCCCAAATGGCACGAGGCCTGCACTTTGTTTTCAGTAAGAGAAGGAATGCTTCTGACCTGGGATCCGTTGTATGAACTACCTCTCAGGGCATAGAAATTGCCCTGATTCAGTGATTCAGTGGTTGCAGGCCCGGGCTCCTGTTGTGCTCTAGATTTTGTGACCAAATCACAAGGCAGCATTTGCTGACAGGGCTTTTTAGGGCTGAATATTCTTGCGGTCCACTGTGCATGCCTGATCCATCTGCCTTAGAGAAAGAGGATATTTCAATCAGCCAGGGGAGGGAGGAAAGCTGGCTACCCACACAGAGATTGCCAGGGTCAGTTAAGCAAGAAGCACTCATGCACAGGAGAATCTTTATTCTCTGGGAAAAAGTGCTTTCACCATAGCACAGACCCAGAGTGGTAGTTGATCAGAAATCATGGATGTTGGCTGGGTGGCTGACAGACCTATTCCTCCTGGATGTAACCCAGGACGTCATCACAAAAACAGAAAATGGATTGGAAGCGCTGTATGGAAGGCAAAGGAAAAAGCTCTACATGACAGAGGAGATAAGGATAAAGCTGGGAATGAAATGTCTCACATTGTTTCTCCTCAACCATCAGTGAACCCAGTTCCCTCCCAAACCCTGGCATTGCCTACACATGGACACTCTGCGGGGCACCCTCAAGTGCCCTGTACCTCCCATTGTCCACATAGTTCTGAAAGGTGAATAACGAGGGGTCCTGTGTCCCAACCTATGCCCGAGACACAAGGATATGGCCAAATCCCCCAACTTAAAGGGAAGACTAACTTTCAGAAACACTGGCTCTGAACTGCAGCGAGGGAGGAACTATGTTGACAAAAGGGGGCAAAAATGGTATTGAAATGGAACGGCGCAAAGCCAAAGTGCATGAACATAGATGAGAATGGGACAATTCCAATGAAGTGTCAGCACAATTTCCTTGCAAGGTACTAAGGAGTAAGAAACACCTGTGCCAGACACAAACTAAACCTTTAATAGGTAACCTCCTGACAGCCCAGTCCGCAAGAGGTCTGCGTATTTCCTTCTAAAGGACAGGGAAGACTTCTGGCCTTGGTTCTTTTTCCTGCCCTTCTCATCAGGGGATAGAGGCAGCAGGGTTTCAGGGGTAGCGGCTCCATGCTCCTGGCTGTTGCTCAAGTATTTGGAAACTTGGTTCCTGTGGTTCGTTTTGAATGGGCACTTTCTGCACTGACTACGTCTTGGAACATACCTCGTATGCATGGATCATGTTCTCTTCAGCATCATAAGCCAAGCACTAAATGTTCTCTCACAGTAGGGCAATCTCTCCTTTGGGTTGTTAGACAGGAATTACTCTTGGTTAGCATAGCAGTGTGAAAACTCACCACCAGCTCCTAGGAGCTCACTGTGTGATTGGCAGCCTCAGTGCCCTACCCAGCCTGCAAACCAAGTCTTAGTTTGCAAATAGCACTCCAGGAGCCATATATGTGCCATTCCTCAAGCACTCCGGGCTACCCAAGGATAAAGGAAAGGACAGAAAACAAGGTGTTAAACTGGCAGAACCTCCATCCATTTACAAGTATTTTAGTAAATTACAAGAAAAAGGCAGGGACTGTATCTCCAGAAACCTCTGGACTCCATTGCCTGGAGCCCCAACATCGGCCTGGCCTCCATCATCATAGGAGGCACAAATAAACCTTAAAGAAAGAGTAAAAGGGTGGCAATAGATACATCGAAGGACAATATTCCTTCTGAGAGATGAAAAGGGGATAAATCTGAGGGTGAAATGACTAGTACAATTCCCAGGCAAGCTGATGGTCTTAGGAATAACAAACACGTAGATAAGAAACACATATGAGCTAGGGCAAAGGGAAACCTCCATCGTCTACAGGGGGAACCCTAAGGCAAGATGCTTGTATTCGTCACAAAGAGAGCGAAAGCTTCTGGTGTTCACTCTTTTCCTTTCCCATCGTATCAGAGGGTAGAGGCAGCAGTTCTTCAAAAGGTAGCAGGCTTGTGCTCCAGGCTAATGCCCAAGTGTTTGGACCTGGGCTGTGGTACAGTGGTTTCTGATTTTTCTCTTTCTGTGCTAAGCCTGTCCTCAAGAATACTGCACCTGGGTGAAGCAACAGCTCTTCAGGCTGAAAGCATCTTTAACGGTCAGGGCGGGAAACAAGTTGGCTAACCATCATTTCTTGTATCAGCCAGCCAAACGCCAAGAACTGACAGGAAGGCAATCTTTCCTTTGGGATATCAGAAACTGATTGTTCTTGGTTAGCACAGACCAGAGTCAGAGCTCATTAGGAAGGGCAGGGCAGGGCCCTTGCTTGGGACCTAAGACACCCCTTATCAATACAGCCAGGGAATTGGAATGGCTACACGCAGGGCCAAAGTTTTTCATTTCAGTGGAGAATGCGATCAAGCTGAGAAAGAAATATCTAGCTCCATGGTCGTCTTGTCCCACAAGACAGAGGATAGCTCCTGGGCATTCAGAAATGCCCAGGGTTTACATTTGTCAACATAGTACTGAAAGGCAATTTTTGAGGGAACATTTGCCCAATGTAAACCAGAGTGACAATAATATGGACCGACACCCACGTTAAAAGTAGAAAAAAGTGGCTCTGAGACACTGATCCTGAATAAACAGGGAGAACTTTGTTGCAAAAGGGAAACAGGATGGAAAAGGATACAGAGAAGATAAAATTTCTTTATTAACAAAAGACAAGGCGATAGAGCAAAAATTGAAAAAAATGAAGTGACTAGCATAATCTCATGGCAAGCTGGTTGCCTTAAGACCAAGGGAAACCTCCTGCAATGTTCCTTCAGAAAGAGATGGAAAATTTCTGGCACTAGCTTTTTTCCCCTGTCCTTTGAGGCCAGTAATGACTCATAGCAGATAGTGGCTTGTTGCTTACCCTCATGTATTTGGAAAGTGGCTCTGGTGCACTAGACCTTGAATGGGCTGATTCCTGCACATAGAAGGTCCTAAAGGATACTGCAAATGCGGTAACTGCTCTTCAGAATGAAGGCATCCGTAGCAGCCAGTGGGTGGAGTTCTGCTGTCGACCTGATGAAGTTTGGGGGTGATGGTGGGGGTGGTCCAGAGCTGATGACCAAGAAAGATTTCTTGAAGTCATCTTTGGTGCACAAAGGGTGGTTTTATTAAATCATGGGGACAGGACCTAGGTGCAACAAGAGCTGCAATGGGGTCCTGACGGTGAACTCATCATTATATACCATCAGGTTGGCAGGGGGTCAGGGATGGATGAAGTCGCTAAGGAATGTTGGAAGCAAGGTTTTCAGGACCATGAGGGGCTAGCTGTTGCAAGGGACATACTATTACCATTTACTAAAACCTCAGTCATGAGATCCATTAGATGTATATTGGGGAGGGCATCAGCTTGGAGTATGACTGCCAGCATATATCTTGGGTCAGTTGCAATAAAAGTTGATTTACACGGTCCTCGATATTGGGATAATGTTAAGCTAAGGTTCTCTTTTGCCTCTAGCAAAGTGTCATCATCGAAGCAGCTGAGCAGCTAGAGAGAGGTCACTCTGCACATTCCAGGGACTTGTCAATGGGCTATAGGCATTAAGTGAATTTAATGTTGCATTTGCCTTAGTTTCCCACATTACCATGGCAAGGGCTTAAGCCGCTTTGCTTTGATCTGCGGTAGTCAAGAGTGTCCAAGGAATAACAGATCCCACCTGGGGTGGGTGCGGGGCTAGATTGGGCTTTACCCCCCAGCCTGCCTCATGCTCCCTCATCATATCCCCCTTGAACAAAGTCGACCTTTATGTCTTTAAGGTTGATCAAAATGGTAGGTTTCATCTTTTGTACCTTCTTTCTGTTGACTAGGGGCATAGAGTTGTCCCTACTTATTTGGTCAATATTGGTCTTTTGGGGAACATATAGAGGAGAGAAAAATCTGGTGGCTGTTGAATCTAAGCCTTGAGTAGCAAAGCTTATCTTTTGGCTTAATGTGATTATAGTGATGGATTCTTGGCACCAGGCAGACTCTCACCATGGGAGAAAGCAGCAAAACATAATTAGAATAAGAGAAAAGCCCAAGAAAAGTCCTTGGGTAGTTGACAAAAATCCTCCAGTCCAGGAGTTTAGCCAATCATTAAAGGAAAGAGAGGGATTGTTTAAAGCACAAATTTTAGTGTTCATGTCAGTTAGAAATCCTGGAATATTTTTGCAGTAATCTGGAATGTATGCACAGCATTTTGTTAGAACAAATTACAAACTCAGTGTCTACCAGTGCTGCCAGTGAGGTTTTTAGATGGCAGGCTTGAAGCTTCCTCAGATGGGAGTGGGAACTGACAGCATGAATCACAATAGTCTTTCCAGTTTGGAATTCAAATGTCTGTGGTGTTCCTTTGAATGGCCCATCGTAAGAAGGAACAGTTCGCATAAACTGGGAAAGGAAAGTGAAAAAGAAAGGTACAACCATCATAAGAGAGGTTTGAGGTCTTGCACAGGTAGCCAGGAATAAGAAAGCACATGAGTTTGCTCACTGACTTCCTGTAAAAGGGGAACATATTTTATTTCCATACAGGAGCCCATGAAGAATGCTCCTTTAGCTTACTGCAGTGGGAATGCATGCCATGACGCAGTAGAGGCCATTTTATTTTGGAGTTAAGTCACCTGTTGCTTGGGACTTTCCATGCTTGAAATAGTCTAGGTCTTTGGGATTTATATGGGGTGGCTTTCTGGTAACTGACAGATCGCGTTTTGAAAAGACATGGCCTGCATAGTTAGAGATTTGTGAATTAACCCTGCTTCATGTAAGTAATAAAGCACTATTGTCTTTATCGACTGATAGGTCTACAGCGAGAAAAGTCCTTGCCTATAGTTTTGGGGGAATTCCATCCCATTTCCTAGTTGTTTCAATAATATACCCACGGGGTCGAATTACTATCCCCACAGGATAACCTGTGCTATTGTGACAGGGTCTCTCAAGTTTACCTCAAGTGGTCTAGTTTAAGCAAACATTTGAAGGCAACTCGGACTTAACATCCATAAATGTGCAGTCTTTGCTCTAAATCCCTCATTTCCAAAGATAACCAAATCAAGAATAATTCATTTGTAAAACAAGTCCAGTCTTGCCAAAATTGGCTTATGTATTTACATAAGCTTAGCACGGGTAGTCATTGATCATAAGGATCTTTTAAAGTTTGCTTTGCTGGGAAGCCTTTATAAAGAATCTCCAGACTGAACTTTTGGAGCCTCTCGAGGCCAGAAGCCAGGCCGAGTACCTCCTGTCAGACAGGCCTGCAATACCTGTGGAATTGGGTGAATTCCTCTTCACGAGATCCCCAAGATATCCTGAGTTTCCTGCACCTTCCAGGGAGTGCCATTCTTTACTCACCTGGTGAGGCTGCTGGGAACTTTAAGCAAGGTATCCATCCAACATTTCCAATGGGCTTTATTGGCTCCACGTTTCATAAAGTCAACTCAGTTCCTTAAAGCTGTAGGGTCATTTCCGAGTATATGCAAGTCTCTCAAATAGGATCTTCCAGCGAAGGCTTAGTAAACTAGCAGTATTTCCAAAGGTGTCCTGTTACAAGAAGATTCTTATTGCACTTATGCAATTAACTGTAATGGCCAAGAAAGAAAGAATACTGCGAGTGTTTGAATTTCAGACGGTTTAGGTAAAGAGAGACGTTCAACACTTCAGTTTACAAGTGAATATTTGATGACATCTCTGTATATCATAGATATCTGAAGAGAACGTTTCCATAAGCTGGAAGAGCAAACATCAGAGAACCAGCAGTATTTCCGAGAGACACTAAACGATAATCTTCCTCAATTCATTTGGTCCCATGTTCCTAATTTTTGCTCTGTTTGCAGCTTTTTTAGTTCTCAAAATTCTTACCCCTTTTAGTTTTAATCGGTAAGATTTCAAACGCCTGTGTTTGTTCTAGAAGTCCTTGTCTTGTGAGTCTCCTAGAAGAGGAAATATGTCTTGTGAGAGAATAAGAACAATTATAAATCATAAAATCTCAGAAATGGACATTGTTAACGACCTGATGAGAGTTATTCATTATGATGCAATTGACAAAGGAATTCGGTTAATTCTGTGGCACATAACACCTTCATAATCAGATTATCGAGAAAGGAATTTACAGCAGCAAAAATTAAACTTTAGGAATTCCATGTATCTTTGAGAAGTGACAGCATTTACCCAAACAATAGAACCCAATGTTTACCATTAGTTGGCAATGCTTCTCCAACTAACTTAGCATACTACACAAAAAGGCCTAATGGCTCAGACTTCATTTACAATGGAAATCTTTGGGAAGTATGTTCAAACCTTAGAAACTGAGAGAGCGCATTCCAAATAAGATTACAGAACATTACAAATCTTAAACTTTATTGAACCAAGATGGCAATTAGGGATTCCAGAGGCAAATATTTAGCATCATGTACTTGTTAGCCAAACCTAGCTCCTTTACCATTGAGAAATTTAAACGAAGTATTCAAAGGCTTGATAATCAAGGAAACTAAAGCTCTGGTTTTCTGGGAGACAAAAGAGGAAAGAAGAAAAAACCACTCTGTTTCCTTTTTCTTATCAAGAGCAGATCAACAATCCAAGAAAATTTTGTCTTTCCAAAAGAGAGAGAAAAACAGAATTTTAGTCTTCTCCCAGTGTAGTTTTAAAATCCATCCATGGCAAAATTAGTCCTTCCTTGCCACACATAACATTTCGTTCCAAAGTTTTGCCTTCATGAGCCTTCTGCAACTTTCCTCTGCCTTCAGATTTTGTCCCAAGCCATTTCTCTCCAAATAATCTGATGTAGCACAAATTTACTTTCTTGTACCCTCAACGAAAAGCATATATCCATTCCTTATATCTTTCTTACACACCTCGTACTTTCCTACACAGAATTGCGTGCCTTGTTTCCCTCAGTCATAAGTACACTTAGAAGGTAAACTGCTAGAAAGCTTAGTCTCCAGTGAAAACCAGTAACCAGGTGAGAATTGTTTACAGCAGAATTCTTTTAGAAGGCAAATTCATGAATCAAGCACAGAGCATGCTTTCCAATTGAACCAAATGGCCTTAGTTCCTCTGCAATAAGTTAAAAGCACAAACTAATGTTCAATAAACAAAGCTTTGCCCTGCATTCCCTTTGGAAAAGACCTAGATGTCCCATGAATTTCATCTCATTTGCTGTGCAAACTTTAAAGTAAAACGTTAAAATTTCAGGTTGCCACAGACTTTGAGAGCTAGCCTAACAAGTACCCATGAAGACTTTGAGAGAGTCGAAATTCATCATTTCAAGTAATCGTTTTGTTAGCAAATTGCAACCGAGATACAGTGAGCTTATTCACCTGTAGTAAATATTGGAGGAATAAAAGTTTCTATATGGATTCCTGGTAACTTGAAAGCTTAATTCAACAAGCAAACTCAAATTAGTTTAAACACCGAAATCTTTCACCTACACCCACTTAGAAGACAATCCATGTGTTCCCCATTCTCAGATTTTACCTGGGAGGACAGTGGGGGAAACGGAAGTGGGTGGTCCAAGGAGGGGGGTGCTTTTTTGTTCTTTAACATTTAGGGTGGGAAGACGAGCCCATGGTGCCTGAGACACTGAGGATGGGCTAGGAACCAGTTATGTGTGCCATAGCAAATGTGGTGCAGAAACTGGAGGAGTGTGAGCGGAAGGTGAGATGCCAGGAGAAGGCAGAGAAGGAAAATTTCCCCGTTCTAACCTTGCCAGTTGGGACAGAAGAGTAAACGCTGTCTTTTCTTCCACCAGAGTGGAATTAAGCAGTCCATGTTAGGCTGGACTAATATTCTTGGGAATATTTCTTAAGAGTCCCCGACCTGAAGTAGACTAAGCTGGCTCCAATAACAGACCTTAACCCAGAAACGGAATGAGGGAGAGGCCCTCACATCTAGTAGGCAGAGGAAAAGAAAGTGTCAGCGTCCCCTTTTCAGAAATGGCCTGTGTTCTTTCAGCAACCGAGTTCTATCAGGAGGCCTTTTTACAGATTTATCACCCAGTATATCGGGGTTGGGGGAGCTTACTGGCCTGGTTACTGACCAATCACACCCTGCTAGAGGCTAGAGGCCCTGGTGTCCAGGTTACCGTGAAGTGTAACCTCCGTCCATTTCTCCTGTTTAGTAAGGTCATGCAGTGTTAGAGAATCAGTGCTTTCTACGATTTGCAATCCAAATTGTTTCCAGTGGGTTAAAAAGTCATTCCAAAGGCTCAGGTCTTAATCTCAAGGTCTTGAATTGAAGCCCCGCTTTGCCCTCACAGCGTGAAGCCTCCTTTGGATTTCTGTCTCCCTCTGTCTGCTCCTACCCCGCTCAGTATCTTAGTAAATTACAAGAAAAGGACAATCTTATCAACAGCCTAATCTCCAGAAACCTATCGACTCAGTTTCCTGAAACCCAAACCTCACCCTCCTGTCCATAGTGATGTGGGGAACAAAGGCAAGAGGTAATGGCAGATAAAATAGAAGTCCCTGCAGCGCCTTGGTGGCTCAGTTGTTTAAGCATCCAACTTTGGCTCAAGTCATTATCTCCCAGTTCCTGAATTCCAGCCCCATTTCGGGCCCTGTGCTGACAGCTCAGGTTCTGGAACCGGTTTCAGATTCTCTGTCTCCCTCTCTGCCCCTTCCCATTTTCTCCTTTTCTCTCTATCTCAAAATAAACATCCAAAGAAATTAAATTTGAATTTCCTTGTAACCTGCAGCTCATGGACAAATATTTGAGACTGTTAGAATCCAATGTTTCTCCAGGAACTCCTTACTGTCTTAATGTTAATGCTTTGCTAGAGGGAAAAACCACCTTAACTTGACAATAGCTAGGCCTCTGGTGTTCTGTGAGTCTGTAGCATGTGAAAGTCTCCTTGGAATCTTGCCAGTGGACTTTACCTTCCCCAAGCCTATGGTATATAACCATCACTCTTCACAACCCCAGTGCGGGCAGCTCCTCTTGCCCACAGGAAGATTCACCTTTTGGCACCAAAGAAGTCTTCAAGAATTCTGTCCTGGCCGTCAGCTCTGAACCCGACAAACCCCACCATCACGCCCCAACACTTTATCACGCAAAACTTGAGAGCCCTGTCTGCAAGCTCTCTACATTCTTACCTCAGATAGGTCGAGTCTTTGGGCCCTCACCTTTTGTCCAAAACTTTACTTCAATGGATAGAGGCAGTGGTAGTTAGGTGATGGTGGTGTCTCTCTGCTAACACTTAAGTGTGTGGAATGGGGCTCTGGTCTTATACACTTTGATCTTTTTCTTGGCTGACCAGCTCAGGTGTTGCTATATGCATAGGAAAACTTCAGCTGCTAGGATTGCAGGCAGTTCAGGAAGCAGGGGGAAAGTGTCAGCAGGGTGACCCTTGTCATGCCAACCATAGCCTGCCAACCACCATCTTCTCAATAAGAAGATGGCAACGTTTTCTCAGTGCTATCAGAAACAGATTTGTCCAGGTTGGCACAGGAAGGGAGTGGGAACTTGCTGTCAATTGCTGGGACAGCTGCATTGTCCCTGACTCCTTACTGCTGATATATTTACTTTGCCTTAAAAGTAAAGCAGGCTGCTTTCTACACAGGCTAACCTCTTGTGCTAGGCCCTTTCCAGCACCCTAGGGCACCTGCTTCCTGTTGGCAATGTACATTTGGCAGGGAAGCCCATGAGGCACCCTTCAGGAAACTTGTAAAAGACTTGACAAAATCATAGGAGAGGTTTCCGGACTCCTGCCCTCAAAGATAGAGTGACAACTGGTTAAAAACATAAAAATTATTAAATTTAAAAAAACAGAAGAAAACTACTTAAAGGAAAAGTATTCACCTCAGGTGAAAATGGAATGAAGCTGGGACTGCTGACATGAGCTCCGTTTCCTAGGCAAGCTTTGTGTCCTGACAGTGAGAAGTAAACACCTGTGGGGTTGCAATGAAAGGAAGCACCAGCCACCAGATCACTGCATTCTGACCTTGAGAACGCAGGAAGGCTTGGCGCTATTGCCTTATCTTCTTTTCAGTGGGTGGAGGCACTCGTGATCTCTGAATGTTGGCTTCTCTGTACTGGCTGGCAGCCATGCCTGTGGAATTCGTTGTGGTCCCAGAGTCCTTGAATAGACCCTCTGCCTTGACCATCTGAGGAAGAACAATATTCATGCTCCAGCTTTGATCTCAAAATGAAGGAACGTCACGGGCTAGTGAGAACAAGGTAACCATCCCACCTCAGGTCAACAGAAGCCTGACAAGCACTCAGGTCTCCATGAAGGAGGGCAATGCGCCCTTAAGAATGGCCACGTGTTAGCTGTTTGTGAATGCTGGGCACTGTACGAGTAACAGTTACATGGTTCCTGACTCTGACCTCTGATCTCCATCTCCCCTTGCATCTGCCCTCCCCTCTTACCTTGTGATTTCCCTCATTTCGAAGAGTTTGAAACCCCACGTTGGACCACACCGAAACTGCCATGTACTCAACGCTGTGCAACACCAGTGGGGTGGAACCATTTTTCCACCAACATCTCATTTTACTAATTTAAAAGCGGTTTGGCAACCCATGCAAGGCTTACACGGAAAGGGCCATACGCTCAACTCTATGAAACACTGTGAGTAAATGACAGGTAGTCAGTTTAACTAATGGCTTGTTTCACGAAGTTAGAAGTCTCTGAAAGCCTGAGTGGGGATTATGCATTAAGTGCCATCTGTCCAACACTGTGGGGAAACCATCTTTCAGCAAAGAGCTCGCTTCACTAAGTTAGAAGTGTTTGAAAAAACGCAGGTGAGACTTACAAGGAGAGTGCCATATACTCAAAAGCGTGAAACGGCCCTGTGTCGAAATATCTTCCCAATAACATCGTGATACACTCAGTGAGAAGGGTTGAAACCCCATACATAGAGTTATAACGAAAAGCCGTTCCCTCCACTTTGTGAGGTGTCATGTTAGAGAAACCATCTTTCAGCCTGCATCTGGTTTCACTACAATGGAAATGGAAAACCCATGCGGGGCATATGCTGAAAGGGCCATCTACTCTGTCCAACAAACAGTGTGGTGGAAACACCTTTGAAAAGACATCCGTTTTCACTAGGGGAGGAGTGTTTGACGACCTTTGCAGGGCATACACGGAACGTGACACTTATCCCCCTCGGCGTAACACGATGGGGAAACCATCTTTGCAGTGACATCTCCCTTCACTGAGACGGAAAGTTTTGAATACCTAGGCGGACACTATGTGGAAATTTTTATCCACTCAACACTGCCAATCAGCGCTTTAGGGAAACTATCTTGGAACTAAGGTCTCGTTCACAAAGTTAGATTGTTTGAAACACAATGCAGGGCCTAGGCCTAAAGTGCCCTACACTCAACTCTGTGAAACTCTGTGACGAAGCAGTCTTCAAGTCTTATCTCGTTTCACTACGTTAGAAGTGTTTGGAAAACTATTTGGGGCCTGTGCCGAAAGTGCAATATATTCAACTCTGTCACACTGCACTCTGCAGAAACCATTTTTCACCTGGTTTCTTATATCACTTAGAAGTGTCTACAAACCAATGCGGGAACGATGTGGAAAGTGACGTACACTCGGCTCTGGGACAGAATGCTGTGGAGACACCATCGTTCAACTAACATCTTGTGTCACTGAAATAGCAGAGTTTGACAACCGATGCGGGGATTAGGAGGAAGATAAGTGCTGTATACTCAACCTTGTGGAACATAATTATTGGGAAACCATCTTTCGCCTAACATCTGGTTTCACAAATTTGGACTTGTTTTAAAGCCAAGTGGGGCCTACAGGGAAAGTGCCATACACTCGAGTCAGTGATACACTGAAGGGAAATCATCTTTCAGCAAACTGCTTATTTCACTAAAATAGGAGTGTTGGAAACGCATGCAGGGCCCACAAAGAAAGTGACATATACTCAACTTGGGAAACATGATTGGGGAGAGCATCTTTCAACTAACATCTCGTTTCATGAAGTTACAATTGTTTGGAAATGGATGCAGGGCTTAAGCCTAAAGGGCCCTTATACTTCCCTCTGTCAAAGAGCACTTTGGGGAATCCACCTTTCAAAGAACGTCCCATTTCACTAAGTTAGAAGTGTTTGAAAGTCTTTGTGAGGCTTAGGCAGACAGGAACAGCTGGATTTGGTGATTTTTTTTTTCCTGTTCTCCCATTAGGAAATAGAGGTATCATTGATTTTGAGGTAAGGGCTTTCTGCAACTAGCCGGTGATCAAGTGTTTGGAGCCTCGACCCGATGTAACCCTTCTTGAAAGGGCCCTATCTGTTCTAACTAGGTTCTGAAGTATGGTGAGCATATGGGAATCATGTTTGACTCAGAATATAGGCATGTGTATCCTTCACTGCACTTAACAGACCTGGCCAAGCACTAAGCACTCAGGGACAAGAAGGCCATCCTTCATTTGATTCGAAGTTACTGTTTGCTCCCACATAGCAAAGGACCAAGAGTGGGAATTTAGCACCAATCTTTGGGCTCTGCTTGTATGAAGTGAGTGGAAGTCCAATTGTCCCTGAATGTGACCAAGACCTAGAAAATAGCAAATTGGTAGAAAATGCTACAAAAAAGGCCAGGATCTAAATTACAGAGGGAATGGGGTAATGCTGTTTATGTTTACCTACCTTCATTTCTCTTTGCTGCATGTATAAGGCCAGTCCCTCCCCAAACCTCTGGGACCTCCAACAAACATCCACCCATACCCAACTTGGCACCTTCCTTAGGTCTCTCTTTGTGGACAGAGTTCTCACGGGAAATTACAAGAGGTCCTGTTGTCAATCTATGCCAGATTCACGAGGGCACAAGAAGAGTCCCCAGTTTAAAGTAGAGGCTATGGTTCTGAGATATTGATTGCAAATTGCCACCAGCAAGATCTTAGTTTGAAAAAAAAGAGGGAAAAAATTGACAGAGGGCCAAAGTGCTTCACTACAAAGGAGAGCAGAATTAAGCAGACAAGGGTGTGCATAACACAATCTCTGGAGAAGCTGTGGTTTATAGTTTAAAACCCTTGTGGGTAAAGGCAAAGGGAAACATCCATAGCCTGCACCTGGGTGCCCGTTTTCAAAACATTTGCACTTTTCTTTCAGAAAGAGGAGTAAGGCTCCTGACCTTGGCTCCTTTGTATGCCCTAAACTCCAGGGAAGTGATTCCTAGAAACAGTGTTCCCGACGGTGCTATCAGTTTTTTAAGCAAGTACTGGTGCATTTCTCTTTTTAAGGCTTTTTAGAGCTGAATTTTCATGCAGAATTGTCTTTCTTTTCTTTTAATTTCTTATTTACTCAACGTTTTTATTTATTTTTGGGACAGAGAGAGACAGAGCATGAACGGGGGAGGGGCAGAGAGAGAGGGAGACACAGAATCGGAAACAGGCTCCAGGCTCCGAGCCATCAGCCCAGAGCCTGACGCGGGGCTCGAACTCACGGACCGTGAGATCGTGACCTGATTGAAGTCAAATGCTTAACCGACTGCGCCACCCAGGCGCCCCGAATTTCTTAAATATTTATTAATTTTGAGATAGTGCACACACATTGGAAGGGCTGACACACACACACAGAATCGGTAACAGGCTGCAGGCTTCAAGCTGTCAGCACAAAGTCTGACATGGAACTCGAATCACAAGCTGTGATGTCACGACATGAGCTGAAACCAAGAGTCCGAATCTTAATTGACTGAGTCATCTACATAACCCGTTTTGCTCTTTTTAAAACTAGAATCTTCCAGGGGAAAATCAGGGCAATTTCCTCTGATTTTAATTGGGGATTCTGGATGAGTACTTGACAGCAGAATAGTTTGGGCCATGGGAGCCCTGCAACATGCCTTCCTATATCCTATATCGACGTTAGATGTAGGTCAGTGGAAAGTACACAGCACAGAATATGTGTGTGTTGCTAGGGCCAAAGGTGTTGAGAGCAGCTGACCTCACTTCTGGTGCAAGATCAAATGGAGACACTGCATTTTCAGCTTTCTTCCATTCTCATCTAAAAGAAAACTTTAGCTGTCCATAGGGCCATTCCCATCATATTGCTATTTGCTAAGTAGGACTTGGTTTGCAGGCTGGGTGGGCTAGTGAGGCTGTCAATCACACAGTGAGCTCCCAGTGATTGTTGGTGAGTTCTCACGTTGCTTCTGTGCTAACCAAGAGTTATTATTTTCTGACAACCCACAGGAGAGATTGTCCTGCTGTCAGAGAGCACTTAGTGCCTGGCCTCAGATTCTGAAGAACACATTATCCACACATACAAGGTATTTTCCAGGACCTAGTCAGTGCAGACTGCCCTTCAAAACCTAATGCACCACAGGAATGGTTCCAAACACTTGAGCAACAGCCTGGAGCATGGACCCATTACCCCTGAATCTCTGCTGCTTCTATCCCCTGTAGGGAAAGACAGGAAAAACAGCCAAGGCCAGAAGGCTGAATTTGTATGGACCTCAAGAAGAAGCCTGATGGATGATAAAGCAATTTCATGAAACTGGAAACAACGGAGGCCAGAGTTCTTCATGTTTAGAGGAACCTGACTGGTGGAAGGCCTGGGTGGCTTGGTTAAGCATCCGACTTCAGCTCAGGTCATGATCTCACGGTCCGTGAGTTCAAGCCCCGCTTTGGGCTCTGTGCTGACAGATTGGAGACTGGAGCCTACTTCAGATTCTGTGTCACCCTCTCTCTGACCCTCCTCCATTCATGCTCTGTCTCTCTCTGTCTCAAAAATAAATAAACATTAAAAATTTTTAAAAAAAATAGAAAAACTTGAATGGCACAGTCATTCAGAAACTGGCTTGCTCAGGACTCACAAGAACATTTTGTGGGCATTTGCTACAGGAGTGCTCCAAAGGATGCTCGTTGGAGCCCTGTTAACAAAAGGTCCACCTTCTCCCTTAAGAAACAGAGGGGATCTTTGGCTTCTGGTGCACTTCTGCCCATTGTATCCATCAATAGGGGCAACAGAGATTGAGTTATGAAGGGTGCTTCCATGTGATGATCAAGAGGTGGGAACGAGGCATTGGTGCAGTGTATATTCAAAAGGCTTTGTGTGTGCTGATCAGGTCGTGGAGCATGCTGATCATGCAAAGACTGTTTTTCTGAATGGGAGAAGCTCCATCCATTATGGTGGGGGATCCGTGTGGCTACTGTAGTTGGCCCAGCACCAAGGGCTCAGGGACAGGGGGCTAGCTGTTTTCTGGGATATCAGACCCTGGAAGCACTGCATTGGCTCAGGAAAGCCGTGAAAACTCACCTCCACTCCAGGTCCCTTGGTTGTTGTAGGGGACAGATATAGGGTGTGTGAACTGAGATTATGTTGGGAAAGCAGCAATGGGAGAGGAATGGCAACAAGGTGAGTCAAATCTGTGTATTCAAACTGCATGGGGGACACCGAGGAAGGAGACCACCAACTTCGCTTCCCCATGTCTCACAGAAGAGGCGGGATCCACCCCACCCTCTGGCTTAGCCTACCTGCAAGCATTCTCCCTGTGTGCATGCACAAACCCTGGGTTTGAGGAGAGCCACATCATTCTGAAACCAAATTCAGAAGGGACCAAAGCACCACCTTTATCACCATGAAAAAGGCACCACCAAGCACCCAAGCTGAAAGAAGAGGATACTACTCTGACATCCTATCTCGGAATAGTTTCCATGCAAACAGTCTCTCATCAAAATGGTCAAGGCATGGCAATGGAGACACACACTGCCAGAGTTCTTCATCACACAGGATTTTTAGAAAATTGAGAATGAAGTACCCAGTGCAGTCTTCTATCACCCAGGTTGTATCCAGAATAAGGCCTGTGAGATTAGGCCAAGGGAGAACTCTGGAGGATGTAATCCTCCAGAGCCATGTCAGAAAGAAGCCTGCCTTCTTAAGGAGTTAGGGATTTCTGGCTTGGTCTATCCCTGCCACTGTTGCTGTCAGCTGATGGAGGCAGCAGTCATTGAGCTGTCTCTGTAAGGTTCTGAAGGCTCTTGCTCACGAAACTGCAACAAGGATGTGGTTCCCTCATTCCTGGCAAGGACTCATCCAATGCTGACCCTCTGCCCATTCGTACTGCCCATGAGCAATGTGTCTGCTTCTCAGAATGAAAGCAACTCAATCATCCAGGTCAGTGAGGCACGCTGGCTCCCCTTCACCCTCCATAGCACAGCAGGCCAAGCACCAAGCACCCAGGGACCCAAGGCCTTCTTTCCTTTGGTAGAGCCAAGGCTGATAGCCATAACTGAGCACAGAAGCAGAGTGGGAGTTTGCGGCCTACCCAGGGCTGTGAGCTGAGTGATTGATGGCTTCATGGCTCCTATGGGAAAAAAGCTACATTGTCAGAAATACAGCAAGGGATGGAAATGGGTGCCAGATGGGACAAAGCTCGATAATTCCAGTGGTATAGGGGATCTACTTGGAAAGAAATGTCTTGCTCCTTTTGTCCTCGGCCCAGAAGGAGGCCAGCTCCCTGCTTAAATGTCTGGCCCACCCTACACACCAAACATCTGCTGCTGAGTCCTTTCAAACTCTCTGGGCCTATGAATGGCTGCTTACTTCTGAGACACAGTGAAGTAACAAAGAAGGAGCCCTGTGGCAAAACTTCTCCCCAGTCACAAGGACTGGATCAGGCTCCCAGATAAGGAAGGCAGAAGGCAGAGGATAGGACTCTTGAGATGCTGATTCTGAATGGATTGCGGTAAGAACTTTATTTCTACAAGAGAGCAAAGATGTGTCACTTTGGATAAGAAGAGAAAGACCTATCCAGTGCTTGAAAAGGGATTTCTATGGAGAAGGGGGTGCTGGCACCAGTTCCTGGCAAACTGGCTGACTGTGGAAAGTAGAACAGAGGGCTTAGGCAATAGTGTCCTAGAGCCTCCGTCTGGCAGCCCTCTCACCAACAGGCCTGACTTCCTCCTTCAGAAACACCTGTAGAGCCCTGGGACTTGGTCTGCTTTTCTTGCTTTTCCCAACGGAATGGAGTAAGCAGTGACAGTGCAGTAGCTAGGAGATGACCCCAGCTCTGGTTCCATAGTGTGGAGAGGGACACTGGTGCCATCTGAAGGTAAAGGGCTCTTTCTGGGTGAGCAAATTCTGAAGCTTACTGCTCCTTCATGAACTGTCTGCTTTTCAGAGGGAAGGCAACTCAATCAAGCAGTACATGGAGGCAAGCTGGCTCTCCAACCTCTTGCCAACATCACCCATGTACCAAGCTCAGGAAAAAGAGGGCTATTTTCCTTTGGGATATCTGATCCTCATGGCTGTTACGGAGCACGGGACCCAGTGGGAAACCGATGCCCCTCCATGTGTGCCTACTGAGTGAGTGCCAGCTCAGTGGATCCTAAGTGTGAATGAAGAAGCAGTCAGAAACACAGGAAGAGAGAAGGAATGACAGCAGCCATGACAGAAGTGTGTTCAAAATTTCCATCCAATGGGAATGTGATCAGTGTGGAATGGAGATGCTTATCTTCATTTCCCTTAGGCCCAGCAAAAAGGCCAGCTTGTCACTACTACATCAGGCCCAGCCTCCACACACACCTCTTGGCTGGACCCTTCCCAATGCCCTAGATCTCTGGGTGTCCATGTAGTCCTGAAACAAAAATGCCAGAGCTACTTTGCCTCCACACATCCCACAGTCACAAAGGCTGCTCCCCATTGGACATCTGCAACTCAGAGATGGTACTCTGAAGGACTGATTATGTATGGACCCTGGGATGAAAGTTGATGCATAAAAAAGCAATGTCAAGAAATTGGACAAACCGAGGGCCACAGTTCTTCATAAAGGATGAGAATTGGATCATGTTTAGAAGAACATGACTAGCACGATATATTCACAAGCTGGCTGGCTCAGGAATCACAAGAACAATTTGGGGTCTTTGGCTATAGGAGTGCTCCAAAGGATCCCCACTGAAACACTGTGAAGAAGAAGCCCACTTTCTCCCTCAAATAGTAGAAGGGAACATTAACTTCTGGTGTGCTTCTGCCAATCGTGTCGAGAGTGACAGCAGTGGCTCTGAGATATGAAGAATGTGCTTCCATGTGACGATGAAGGGGTGGGAATGAGGTCTTGGTGTACTATTTACTCAAAAGGCATTTTGTGCAGTGATCATGTGTTAGAGTGTGTTGCACATTCACAGACTGTTTTGAAAGAGGGTAGTTCCATCCATTAGGGCGGCGAGTCCATGTGTCTATCCTTTCCCATGATACTGTAGCCTGTCCAGTACCAAGAGCTCAGGGACAGACTATGTGATCCAAACATCTGCTGCTTAGTCCCTTCAAATGCCGCGGGCCTTTGAATGGCTGCTTACTTCTGAAACCCAGTGAATTAATGAAGAAGGAGCCCCATAGTACAACCTCTAACCCAGTCACAAGGACTGAACCAGACTTCCAGGTGGAAGGCAGAGGATAAGACTCTTTGAGACGCTGATTGTGACAGATCATTGGAAGAAAATTGTTTCAAGAGAACAAAGGTGTGTCAAAGTGGAAAAGGAGGGCCGGAGTTCTGCAGACCTTGGGTTGGGAAATCTATGGAGAATGGAGTGCCCAAAACAAGCTACTGGCAATCTAGCCCGTAGAAGAAGACACACCAGAGCACTTAGGAAAAGGCGCCCGCTAGTGTTTCCATCTGGGAGCCCTGTCAGCTACAAGCCTGCCTTCTTCCTTCAGAAGGACCTCGAGAGCCCTGGGACTTGGTCTGCTTTTCTTGCTTTTCCCATCATGAAATGGGGTAGGAAGTGACAGTGCCCTAGCCCAGCTATGGCTCTAAGGTGTGCAAAGGGGTATTGGTGCCCCCTTCATGTATAGGGCTTTTCTGTGCTGACCAGCTTCTGGAGTTTACTGCTCCAGTGTGAATTGTCTGCTATTCAGAAGGAAAACACCTTAGGCAGAACAATGTGGTGAGCTGGCTCCTCTCCCCCCACCCCCCACCCCTCAATTCCAACAGCCAAGCACCAAGATCAGGAATTGGAGGCCTATTCTCCTTTGGAATATCTGATGTCCTTGGCTGTTATTTATCAGGGGACCAAGTTTGAAACCCACACCCATCACTGGATGCCCGAGTGCCAGCTCCATGGCTCCTAAGGGTGAATGAAGAGACAGAAACACGGGAATGGCTTCAGCCAGGACCAAATGTGTTCAATAATTCCATCCTAAGGGAATGCAATCCATATGGATGGGAGATGTTTATCTTCATTTCCACTAAACCCAGCAAGGAAGCCAGCTCCCAGCTAATACATCTGGCCCAGCTTCCCCCAAAACAGCTCTCAGTTGTGTTGGGGGGAGGTTTATGTCCTAGGGCTCTGCATATACATGCAGTTCTGAAACCAAAAAGTCTAGGCTCCTTTGTCTCCACCTTCCCCAGACTCATAAAGACTTTCCCCTTTGGGCATCAGCAAGCTAGAAATAGTACTCTCAAAGACTAAATTTGTACCCACAAGATGAACTGTAATGGATGATACAGCAATGTCATGAAACTGGATAAAATCAGGGCCAGAGTTCTCCCTGTTTAGAAGAACCTGAATAGCACAATATATTCACAAGCTGGTTTGCTCAGGATTCACAGGGACTTTTGTGGCCTTTCGCTAGAGGGGTGCTCCAAAGGATGCTTATTGGAGCCCTCTGAGGAAGAGGTCCACATTCTTCCTTAGGAAAGAGACAGGAACTTTGTATTATGGTGTGCTTCTGCATGTCCTATCCATTGAGAGGGGCAGCAGAGATTCTGAGATATGAAGAAGTTTCCATGTGACGATCAAGAGGTGAGAATGAGGGTTTGGCTCAGTGTATATTCAAAAGACTTTTTGTGTGCTGATCCAGTCATGGATCTCTTTGTTCTTCCGAATGACGGTAGCTCCATCCATTAGGGGCAGGTACATGAGACTATCCATTCCCAAGATACAGTTGCCTGCCCAGCACCAAGGGCTCAGGGACAGCGGGGGTTGGTGTCCTCTGGGGTATCAGACCCTGTGAGCCCCACATTGTCTCAGGACAGCTTGGAAACTCACCTCCACTCCAGACCCCTTGGTTGGTATAGGGGACAGACACAAGGTCTCTGTGTGTGAACTGAGACCAAATTAGGAAAGCAGAAATAGGAGAGGAATGACAATAAGGGGAGTCAAAGGTGTTCATTCAAATTGGCATGGGGGAAACCAAGGAAAGAGACCACGACCTTGCCTTTCCCTTGTCCACAGAAGGTAGGATCTACCCCCACTCCGCCTTAGCCTACCCACAAGGCATTCTCCCTTGGCACCTGCACATGCCCTGGGTTTGGAGAGGGCCACATCATTATGGAACCATATTGAGAATAGCCTAATGCAACACTTCTATCACCAACACTAAAACACCACCATGCTGAAAGAAGAGGATATTACTCTGAGATACTGTCTCAGAATATTTTCCATGCAAACTTTCATCAAAAGGGCTCAGGGGTGGCAATGGAGTCACACGCTGCCAGAGTTCATCATCACACATGATTTGGAGACACTAGAGAATGAAGTATTCAACACAGTCTCCTATCAATCAGGTTGTATTCAGAATAAGAAAGGCCTGTGGGCTTAGGCTAAGGGAGAACTGTGGAGGATTACACCTGGGATCCCTGTCAGCAAGAAGCCTGCCTTCTTTCTTTAGGAGCCAGGGGTTTCTGGTTTATCCATGCCATGTTTCCCATCAGTTGAAGGAGGCAGCAGTGTTTGAGCTGTAGCTATGGGGTTCTGAGGGCTGTTGCTCAGGAATCTGCAACAAAGACTTGGTTCCATCATTCCTGGCAAAGGCTCTTCTAATGCTGACTCAGTCATGCAGATCAGTGAGGAAAGCTGGATCCCCTTCACCCTCCTTAGCAGAGCAGGCCAAGCACCAAGCACCCAGGAACTCAAGTCCTTCTTTCCTTTGGTAGAGCAGAGCCTCATAGTTCTCCCTGAGTACAGGAGCAGAACGGGAGATTGCAGCCCACCCATTTCTGCCAGGTCAGTGATGGCTCCATGGCACCTAAAAGAAAAGAATACATTCTCAACAACACAGCAAGGGGAAGGAAATTTGCTCCAGGTGAGCCAAACTCACCATTTCAAGTGGGAATGGGGATCCCTTTGGAGAGTTTTTCTCTTCATTTTCCCTCAGCCAGAAGGAGGCCAATTCCCTGCCCAAGTCTCTGTCCAGCATACACACCAAACATCCATTGCTGAGTCCCTTCGAATGCCCTGGGCCTCAGAATGGACACATACTTCTGAAACCCAGTGATTTAATGAAGAAGGGGCCCTGTGGAAAAAACTCTCCCAGGAGAGGAATGGCCCAGAACTGGCCCAGACTCCCAGGTGGAAGAAGATAGGACTCTTGGGACATTGATTCTGAACACACTGTGGGAAAAACCTTGTTTCTACAAGACAGCAACAATGATTCAAGGTGCATGAGAAGGGCCAGAGCTCTTCAGACCTTGGAAGGGGAATTCTATGAAGACAGTGCCCTGCACCAGCTCCTGGCAACCTGGCTATAAGAAACACCAGAGAGCTTGTGCAAAAGCACCATCTAGTGTCTCCATCTGGGAGCTGTGACAGCACCAGGCCCACCTTCCTTCAGAAGGACCTAGGGCACCCTGGGCCTTGGTTGGCTTTTGTTGCTTTTTGCAACATTGAATGGAGTCAGCAGTGACAGTGCTATAGCTTGGAGGATTCCCC
The DNA here is from genome assembly GCF_022837055.1 of Prionailurus viverrinus. Classification (NCBI taxonomy): domain Eukaryota; kingdom Metazoa; phylum Chordata; class Mammalia; order Carnivora; family Felidae; genus Prionailurus; species Prionailurus viverrinus. The sequence continues at coordinate 59,403,088 of NC_062562.1, read as the reverse complement.
AGCTGTGGCTCCAAAGTGTGGAGTGGGGCATTTGTACCCTCTTACTGTAAGAGGCTCTTGCTGTGTGGACCAGCTTCTGGAGACACCAGCTCCTGTGTGAACTGTCTGCTTTTCAGAAGGAAGACATATCAATCAGGCAGAGCAGAGGCGAGCTGACTGTTCCCCCCACCCTTGCTACAAACAGCCAAGCATCAAGGTCAGGGTATGGATCCCCATTCTACTTTGGGATATTTATCAGATGCTGATGGCTATAACTGAGCATGGAACTGAGTGGGAACCCCACACCCATTCAAGGGTGCCTGCTGAATGAGTGCCAGCTCCAAGACTCCTAAAGGTGAATGGTCAGTCAGAAATACAGAAATGGAGAGGATATTGCTACAGCAAGGATCAAAGGGCATTCAATATTCCATCCAGTGGGAATGCAATCAGTGTGGAATGGAGATGTTTATCTTCATTTCCTCTAGGATGAGCAAGGGGGACATCTCCCCACTAATACATTTGGCCCAGCCTCCCGACACACAGCTCTTGGCTGGACCCCTTCTGATACCCTAGGTCCTTGGATGTCCAGGTCGTGGAACATGCTGCACTTGCCAGACTGTTCTTTTGATTGAAAGTAGCTCATTCTGTAAGCGATGGGAGTCCAGATAGCTACCCATTCCCACGACACTGTAATCTGCTCACCACCAAAGGTTCAGGGACAGGGGGAGTAGATGTCCTCTGGGAAATCAGACTCTGAGACCCATGCATCAGGTCAGGAAAGTCTTGGATGCTCACCTCCAAATCGGGGAATCTCGGTTGCTGTAGGGAACAGACACAGAGTCTCCATGTGTGAATGAGAACAAGTTAGAAAAGCAACAATGAGAGAAAATGACTCCAGGGTGAGTCAAAGCTGTGCATTCAAATGGGCACGGGAGAAACTGAGGAAAGAGATCCTGACCTTCTCTCCCCCTTGATGCCGACAGGAAGTGCTATCCACTCCCAATTTCAAGCTTAGCCTACTCACAAGCACTCTCTCTGGGCACGTTCACAGACCTTGGGTATGGGCAGGGCCATATTCTGAAACTGGATTGAGAAGGGCCCAATGCAAAATCCCTATCACCATCACAGACACACCATTAAACCCCCAAGCTGAAATAAGAGGATATTACTCTGGAGCACTCTACCAGAATAGTGTCCATGCCAAAAACCTTTCATTAAAAAAGTTCAGGAGGGGCAATGAAGACACACACTGCCAGACTTCTTCACCACACATGGGATTTGGAGAAAGTTGAGAATGAAGTACCACTCGCAGTCTCCTATCAACCAGGTTGTATCCAGAATGAGAAAGGCCTGTGGGATTAGGCCAAAGGCATCCTCTGAAGAACTACACCTGGGAGGTCTGTCAGCAGGAAGCCCGCCTTCTCTCTTTAGGAGGCAGGGATTTCTGGCTTGGTCTATCCATGCCACATTTCCCATCAGTTGAGGGAGGCAGCAGTGTTTGAGCTGTAGCTATGGGGTTCTGAGAGCTCTTGCTTAGGAATCTGCAACAAGGACTTAGTTCAAACTGTGTGCTTCTAATGATAAAGGCACCTCAGTCATCCAGGTCAGTGAGGCAAGCTGGCTCTCCTTTACCCTCCATAACAGAGCAGTCCAAGCACCAAGTACGCCGGGACTCAAGGCCTTCTTTCCTTTGGTGGAGCAGAGCCTGATAGCTCTCCCTGAGCACAGGAACAGAGTGGGAAGTTGCGGCCTAGGCAAGGGTACGAGCTGAGTTAGTGATGACTCCATGGCTCCTAAAGGAGAAAAGTAAAACATTTCTCTCTCAGACACACAGCAAGGGAGATGAAGTTGGTGCCAGGTGGGCCATAACTTGACATTTCCAGTGCGAATGGGGATTCACTTGGACAGATGTCTTGCTTCATTTGCCCTTGGCCCAAAAAGAAGCCAGCTCCCTGTCCAAATCTCTGGCCTAGCCTACTCACCAAACATCCTCTGCTGGGACGCCTTCAAATTCCCTCAGCCTCAGTATGGCCACACACTTCTGAAACCCAGTGTATTAATGAAGAAATAGATTTGTGGCAAAATTTCACCCTCAGTCCCAAGGACTCCACCACACTCCCAGGTGGAAGACAGAAGATAGAACTTTTTAAGACACTTATTCTGAATGGATTGCAAGAAGAACCATGTTTCTACAAGAGATCCAAGATGTGTCAAGGTGAATAAGGTGGGTCAGAGCTCTTCAGAGTGTGGACGAGGAAGTCTATGGGGATGGAAGGCCCATGCCCTGTTCCTGGCAACCTGGCTGTAAGAAGAAGAACACCAGAGGGCTAAGGCAAAAACACCCTCTAGAGTCTCCATCTGGGAGCCCTGTCAACACCAGGCCTGCCTTATTCCTTCAGAAGGACCTAGATAGCCCTGGGACTTGGATGGCTTTTGACACTTTTCACGCAATTGCATGGAGTGAACTCTGAGAGTGCTGTAGCTGGGAGGTGTTCCCAGCTCTGGTTCCAAAGTGTGGAGAGAGGCAGTACCCTATTCCTGTAAAGGGCTCTTTCTGTGCAGACCAGCTTCTGGAACCTCCTGCTCTTGTGTGAACTGTCTGCTTTTCAGAAGGAAGACACCTCAATCAGGCAGACCAAAGAGGCGATCTGGCTCCACTCTCCCCAACCCTTGCTACAAATAGACAACCACCAAGCTCATTGGTATGAGGAGTACTCTCCTTTGGGATATCCGATGCTGATGGCTATAACTGAGCATGGCATGGAGTGGGAACCAGATGCCCGTCCTTGGGTGTCTGCTGAGTGAGTGTCAGCTCCATGTCTCCTAAGTATGAATCAAGAGGCAGTCAGAAACACAGGGAAGCTGAGGAGATGGCTGCAGCCATGACCAAAGGGCATTCGATACTCCCAATGGGAATGTGATCAATGGGGAATGGATATGTTTATCTTCATTTTCCTGAGGCCTAGCAAGGGAGCCAGCTCCTGGCCTATATGTCTGCCCGAGACTCCCCATGCACAGCTCTCGACTGGACCCCTTCTGATGCCCTAGGGCTCTGGATGTCCGTGTAGTCTTGGAACCACAAGGTCAGAGACTCTGGCTCCCCCTGTCACACAGTTTCAAGGGCTGGTCCCCATTGGACATCTGCAGCACGATATAATACTCTAAAAGACGGAGTTTTTATGGACACCAAGATGAAGCTTGATGGATGATAAAGCGATTTTCTGAAACTGGATACAAAACGAGAGCCAGTGTTCTTCATGTTTAGAAGAACCTGGCAAGCACAATTTATTCACAATCTGGCCAGCATAGGAATCAAAAGAACTTTTGGGGTCTTTGGCTATAGGAGTGTTCCAAAGGATGCCCTTTGTGGCCCTGTGAGCTAGAGGCCCACATTATCCCTTAGGAAGTAGAGCAGAACTTTGAATTCTGGTGGGTTATCGCATCATATTGGTAGAGAGGGTCACCAGTGGCTCTTCAATATGAAGAATGTGCTTCCTTGTGCTTCAATGTGCAAACTTGGGGCACTATTCAAAAGCCTTTTTGTGTGCTGATCATGCCATGGAGCATGGTGTATTTTCACAGACTGTTCTGAATGAGGGTAGCTCCATCTATTAGCGGCAGGGGTCCCCGTGGCTCCCAATCCTATGATACTGTTGTCTGCCCAGCCCCAGGGGAGCAGGGGCATGGGGGCGGTTGTTGTCCTCTTGGACATCAGGCTCTGGGAGCCCTGCATTGGGTCAGAAATGGCTTGGAAACTCACCTACAAACGAGGGATCTCAGTTAGTGGAGGGGACAGACAGTGCATCACACTGTACTTTTTAGGCACATAACACTAGGGCATTTCCTGGTGCTTCTACACAAGAGTTTAAGAATACTTCTGACTACATATCCTCAAGAAGCTTTCTAAGACCCTCTTGCAGCCAAGTGTACTTTTCGGCAGTAAAGCAAAAGTGTCTACACAGAGAGGTGGTGAGGAAAGTGTTATACTCTATATGTATGAAGGACAAGAATGTCACTTGAAGCACAGTCATTCTTTGGGCACTTAAACACGGGGCCTTTCCCTATGGCTAATATAGAATGTTTTTTAAAGTTTTTATTTAAATTCCAGTTAGTTAAAGTGGAATAATAGTTTCAGGTGTAAATTTCGGTTGTTTCACCCTTCCACACAATGCCCGGTGCACAACATAAAGTGTACTCTTTCATTCCCATCTCTTATATAACCCAATCCCCCCACCCATGTTTCCTCAGGTAACTCTCAGTTTGTTTTCTATAGTTAAGAGTATGTTCTTGTTTTGCCACTCTCTTTTTTCCACCATGATTATTTGTTTTGTTTCTTACCATAGGAGTGAAATCGTCCGGTATAAGCTTTCTCTGACTGACTTATTTCACTTAGCATAATATCTTCGAGCTCCGTCCAAATCATTGCAAAGGAAATTTTCATTCTCTTTCATGGCTGCTTTATATACACCACATCTCCATTCATTCTTCAGCCAAAGGACGTTTGAGCCCTTTTCATAATTGGCTATTTTTCATTGTGCTGCTAAAAACACTGAACACTGCTAAAAACATTGAATTCTTATTTTTGTATCCTTTGGGTAAATACCTCATAGCGCAATTGGGTAATACCTCATTGGGTAAATACCTTATAGGGCAACTCTAAGTGTTAAAGGGTAAGCAATTTTTTAATTAATTTATTTGAGAGGGAAAAAGTGAGAGAGTGAGAGATGGGGAAGGGCAGAGATGGAAAGAGAATCCCAAGTGCACTCCATGCTGCCAGTGCAGAGCCCAGTGAGCTCATTGCCATGACTGGGAGATCATGACTTGAGTGGCTATCAAGCGTCAGTGGCCTAACTGACCATGACACCCAGGTGCCCCAGGGCTGTCCTATTCTTAATATTTGATAAAACTGTGTCCTGTTTTCCAGATTTTCTGCACCAGTTTGCATTCCCACCCACAGTGTCAGAGGGTTTCCCGTTCTCCACATCCTTGCCAACACCAGTTGTTCCTTGTGTTGTGAAATTTAGCCCTTCTGACAGATGTGTGGTGATATCTCATTGTAGTATTGATTTGTATTTCCCTGATGATGAGTGATGTTGAACATATTTCCATGTGTCTTTGGGGAAAGATTCACCTTGCGTGTTTCCCTTTGTGCTCCTCTCCCTCCACCTCTTTCCTCAATGAGGGCTCCCTCTCCTCTGCAGCACGCTTGATATATTTCTCCCCCTCTCTCTCTGTGCTTCCTACCTTCTTTGATGTGGATTCTTCTCTCCCTGTAGCTGTGGACTTGGTTCTGTCAGTCTTCATGTTGCTTTCTGGGGTATTTAGAATGATTTGCTAGTGATACTAGCTATGTTCAAGGAATGAGGCTACACGGTTGCCATGATAACTCTTCTAACACACACTAATAATGTTTCAACAAACTGTGAGATGTATGTGAAAGGCTACATGAAAGACACTTGAGCAGTGTTGTTTCAGGCAGTAAACCACAAGGCGTGGGTGATGTCTAGTGGGTGTTTTGAGGAGTACAGGTTGTGGTGTGTGTGGTATACATTTGGAGTGGTTTTGGTTCAGTGCAATTCTGTTCTGTATGGATGGCACATATGTTGTATATGTGGTTTGTGTCTGTGTATGGTATTTTTGTGGTGAGCGTGGTGTGTGTATGTTGTGTCGGTGGTTTGTAGTTGGTATGTGTCTTTCTGTGTGCTGTGTGGTATATGTGTTGCGACTGTACTATATATATCATGTGTCTATGCTCCACATATAATGTATGTTCGTGTGTGGTCTTCGTATGACATATGTGTTTTGTATGTGGTACATGTGTGGTTTTGTGGTGTGGCATACGGCTGGAGTTTGTGTATATGTGTGGTGTGTGTAGTGTGCATGGTGTCTGTATGTCACGTACATATGGATTATCATGGTGTGTTTATTAGGTTTATTGTTTATGTGGTGTCTGTGTAGTATACGTGTTTTGTGTGTTACATATTTGGCATGGATGTGGTGTATATATGGAGTGTTTGTGTGGTATATGTGTGTAGGGTGTATATGTATGTGTGTGGTATGTGTATTATGTGTAGTAAATAGTGTGTGGAAGATATCTGTGTGATGTGTATGTGCTGTGTATGTGGTGAATGGGGGAAGTGTTTTTGTGGTATTCTTGTGCCATGAGAGGTATGTGTTTGTACTATCTGTTGTCGTGTGTTTGGTGTAGGTGTGGTGTAGTCACATTTGTGTCTATATGTGCATTGTGTGCGATGTCTGTGTAGTTTATGTGTAGAGGAGGGGGCATCTGTCTTCTGTATATGTGGTGTAGGTTTGGAGTGCGTGGTGTGTATGTGGAATGTGTCTCTGTGGTATACGGGAGATGATATGGGGATTGTGTGCTGTATATGTGTTGAGTGTGAGATACTGTGGGAGGGTTATAACTGTGGGTGTGGGGGGCATGTGTGATCTCTTTTGGATAAGTTTGTGGCATATGCATGGTGACTGTGCGGTGTATATGTGGTGTGTGTAATGTATGTATGTGTACATGGTGTATGTGTGATGTAGGTGTGTATGTAGTATTAATGTGGCTAATGCGATGTGCAAGGTGTGTGGTATGTCAGGGTGTGCATGTATGTGTTATAAGTTCTTGAGTGTAGCATACGTGTGGTCGTATGTGGTGTATTTTTCATAAATGTGTTTGCGTGTTGTGTATTTGTGTATTGTGGTATGTGTGATACATGTGTGGTGTTTGTGTGTAATTTATGTGTTGTGTGGTTGCATGTATTGTATGTGTGTTATATCTGTGTTATGTGATGTATATATAGTGTTTGATGTCTGTGTGTGGTGTATGTTTGGTGTGTGGGTATATCTGTGGTTAGTGTGTGGTATACCTTTCCTAGGTGTGTATATGGTGTGGTGTTGTGCAATAGGCTGTGAGTGCAGTGTATGTCGGGACTTTGTGAGTTGAATGTTCTATGTGTGTGTGTGGCATGTGTTGTATGTATTTGGTATATATGTGGTATGTGTGTTACATATTCCTTTGTTTTCACTTGTGGTGTTTGTGGAAATGTTATATGTGAGGAGTCTGTCAAGTATGTTTTGTGTGTGTTGGTGGTAAATTTGTGGCATGCTGGGTGTGTGGTCTGTGTCTTTGGTGTGTGTGCTGCATGTGTGGTGTGAGTGTGAGAAATGAATGTTGTGTGTGGTGTATATTTTGTATGTGTGTTTGCTTGGTATTGTGTGATGGGTGTGGTGTTTATTTGGTGTGTGGGTGTAGAGTGTATGTGTGATGTATGTGTATTATTGTGTTATTAGTGCTTGTGTTTGTGTGGGGGTGGTTTGTGTACTGAGTTCATTATTTTCATGAGCTGTATGGCTTGGTGTGTGTGTGTGATTTGAGTGTGGATTTAGTGTGGTATGTGTGGTATTTGTGACATATATGTGTGGTTTCCCTGTCATGTGTGTGTAGTGTTTGAGTATCAAATGTGTGTCATGTATTAGGTATGTGTGTGGCGTGTGTGTGATATATGTATGTAGTGTGTATGGTATGTGAGACATGTACGGTCTTTGTGGTGTATATGATGTGTGTGCATACTGTTGGTGTGCAGTGTATTTTTGGTTAATAGCTGGTCTATGATTTGTGTGTGGTATACACATGGGTACACTGTATGTGTGGTATTTTGTGTGTCTTCTATATGTAGTGTTATCAGTGTGATGTGTGTGGTGTATGTACATTTTGTGTGCTGTGTGTGGTGCATGGGGTAATATATGCCTGGTGTCCATGTGGTGTCCATGTGGTTATATGTTGTTTGTGGTGGCAAACAGATGTGGGAGTTTGTGTGGAATATGTGTGTTGTGTGTGGCGAGAGATTTTTATGTCATGTGTGGTTTATGTGTGGTATGTGTATGTGGTATATGTGGTGTGTGTGGTATCTGGTAAGGTTGGTTCATGTGAGTTACATGTGTGTATGTGTGGTAGATGTGTCATACCTATGTGTTGAAATTGTGGTCTGTGTGGTATGAGTGGTATAAAGGTTGCATGTCTTTTGTGTGTGTTGTGTGTGTCCTTGGAATATGTGTCTTGTATTTGTAATGTATTTGTGGTGTGTGTGGTAAAAAGGTTTTGTATGTGGTGTGGGTGCATTGTATGCTTGGCTTGTGTTTGTATGGCTTACGTGTGAGGTATGTGTGTTATATATGCAGTATGAGTGTTGCATGTGTTGCATATGGGCATGTTGTTGATGTGTGGTGTGTGTGTGTGCAGTGTGTGTGTGCTGTATGTGCAGTGTTACTTGGTGTGTGAGTTCAGATTGTGTTTGGGACAGATATGTGGTGTGTGCATCATAATAATTCTGTGTGTATTTGTAGTGCATACGTGTGATACATGTGTTGTGTATGAATAATGTTGTGTTTGGGGTATGTATCCTCTGTGTGAGTTTTACATATGCGTGGTGTGTCAGTGGTGTTTGTGTGGTGTATTTATGTGTGTGGAATATGTGTAGTGTGTCTGTGGTGTCTGAGGGCTGTGTTTTGTGGCAGTCTTTGTGTTTGTGTAATATACATATTGTCTGTGTCTGCTATATGTGTAGGTTGTGTCTGTGGTAAACATGTGGTCTGTGTATGGAATGTATAGTATATATCTCTTGTGTGTGTTATAATGTGGTGTACATTTGGTCTATGTGCATTCTTTGTAGTGTGTGTACACTGAATGTGGCATATTCATGATAATGGTGGTTGTCACCATGGTATGTATTTGAAATGTGTTTTGTGGGGTTGTTTCTGGTGTTTCTGGTTTGTGTTGTGTGTGTGGTATGTATAATCTGTGGTTTGTATGTTGTAGGTGTTGTATTTCTGATGTGTATGTAAGTGGTGTGTGAATGTGTAGTGTATTTGTCGAGTGTGGATTGTGTTGTGTGGATTATTTTATGGGTGGGGGGTGTGTAGTGCATGTGCCATGTACGTGCTTGGTGTGTGTGTGCTTTCTAGGTGTGGTCTGTGAAGGGTATATGGGTGGTGTCTGGGGGTATATGGGTGGTGCAGCAGTGCTGTATGTGTTTTGTGTGATTTGCATGTGATAAATGTGCGTGGTACATTTTTCTCATGGAAGTGTGGTATGTGTAGTTGCATGTGGTGTATGTACCCTGTGTGTGCTTTCTGTGTGGTGTGGGTGCTGTTTGCAGGATATACGTGAGGTCATGCTGTATGTTTGGTGTGTGTCTATGTGTGGTGTGTGTCTGAGAATGTGGTGTGTGTATCTGATTGGAATGAGTGCTTATGTGTGGTATGCATGCAATGTGCATGTGTTGTATGGGGTGTCTGTAGTACGTACACAGTGTGTGTGTGGTATATGCGTGGTGTGTTTGTGTACTTTATGTGTGTTGAGAACGTGGTATATCTATGTAGTGTGTGTGTCTGTAATAGTGTTGGTGTGTTTGTAGTGTTTGTGTGGTGTGTCTGTGTCCATTGTGTATATGCGGCATGTGTAGTGTATGTCTGTGGATCTACATAAATATGTGGTTATTGTGGTGTGTGTATACGTGTGTGTGTGTATGTTGTAAGTACCTGGTTATTGTGTGATGAATGTGTGGTGTGTTTGTGTTATCTCTGTATGGTGTAAGGGTGCTGTACTTGAGGTGTGTAAAGTGTGTGTTTGTTTATGGCATATGTGTACTGTACATGTAGTGAAGGTGTGATATGTGCTGCATGTGTGGTATATATGTGGCATGTTGTGGTGTAGATGCAGTGTGTATTTGGTATATTTGTGGTGTGCATTCTACAGAGGCAGACTATGTGGTGTGTGTGCAGTGTATGCGTGGTGTAAGAGCTCTTTTTGTGTTGTGGGTATGTGGAATGTGTGGGTGAATTATAGGTGTGGTGTGTATGTGACGTGTGTGGTGTGTTGAGGTATATGTGCAACATGAGCAGTGTGTGGTATGGATTTGGTAAGGTTATTGTGTGTTTTACTTGTGGAGCGAGTGTCCCATATGTGTGGTTATTGTGTGATGTATGTCTGTGATATCTCTTGTTTGGTATAGGTGTGGTGTGTTGGTGTATTGTTATGTGTGTGGTGTGTGTGGTATCTGTTTATAGTGGTTATGATGTGTGTGGCATATGTAGTGTGTGTGGTGTGTGTGGAGTGTGTGTGGTGTCTCAGTGCTATGTAGGAGGTTTATGTGTGTTCATGTGAGCTATATGTATGGCATGTGAGTTGTGATGGTGGTATATCTCTGATGCGTTTGTTCTCCATGTAGAGTTGTGTTTATGTGGTATTTGTGTGGCACATATGCTGTGTGTGGTGTTTTTTGGTGTTTGTGCTGTGTATGCACATGTGGTGTGTATGTCTTATGTATTTTGTGTGTGGATATGTGTGGTGTTATTTGTTTTGTAGATTTTCTTGTGTGCATTTGTGTGTATTTGTTTTTTGTCAGTTACATATCTCATGAATGGTATATATGTGGGACATGTGTTGTATATGTGCTATATTTGTGGTGTATCTGTGTCACGATGGGTGAGTGTGTGCTATTTTGTGTAGTTATGCCTGTGGTATATATCGGTGTGTTTCTAAAATATGTATGGTATGCCTGTGTGTTCAGTACTTGTGTGTATGAGAGTGTGTACTATATGTACGGTTTATATGTGATGGAAGTTTGAAATGTGAGGTATGTGTGGCATGAATGTGGTGTGTGTGTGTGTGTGTGCACGTGTGTGTTATATATGTGAGGTATATGTCTGGTGTGGGTGTGGTGTATGTGTGTTTCCGTGTGACATGTATGGTTTGAGCAGTGCATGTAATGTGTGTGTGTGCGCATGTGAATGTGCAGGTGCATGTGGGAGTGTCTGTGGTGTGTGCTGTGTGCATGTGGTGTATTTGTGGTGTATGGGCAGTGTGGTGTTGTGTATGTATCATGTGTGTGTATTTATGTGTATTGTGTTTCTTGTGCATATACTTTGTGTGTTGAGGATAAGTGATATGACATGCTGTGTATGCATCTTTTATGTACAGGATATGAGTGGTGTGGGTGTTGTGTACATGTGGTGTGTGTGTAGTTTATGTGCAGTGTGTGGTATATGTGCGATCTTTGTGTTTTTTGTGATGTGTGTAATATATATTTGTGGTGGAATGCAGCATATGGGTGGTGGGATGGAGTGGAAGTGGTGTAGGTGTGGGTTTTGAAGTGTCTTGTGGTGTGCATGGTGTCTGTTTGGTGTGTGTTTGTGTGGTATCAGTGTGGTATGTATGCAGTGTAGGATAGGTGTGTTATGTCTGTGATGTGTGGGAGTAAGTGTGGTGGTGTGAGTTGTGGTATATATGGGATGTGTATGAAGCATGTGCGGAGTTTGTGCATATGGCATCTGTGTTGCTTATCTGTGTGGTGTGTGAGGTGTATGTGTCATGTATCTGATTGTGCTTGCAGCATATGTGGGCATATTGTGTTTCTTATGTGTGGTGTTTACATGTGGTATAAGTGGTAAGTATGTGTTTGTGTGATATGTGTTTGATGTGCGTTAGTGTGGCATAGGTGAATGAAGTGTGTTGTGTGTGTGATGTATAGGTAATATGTGTATGGTAGGGGTAGTGTGTTTTGATGTGTAGAATATGTGTGGTGTGTTGTGTAATTTGTGTGCTGTGTCTGTTGTTTTGGTGTGTGAAGTTTGTGTGTGTGGCATATGTGTGGTTTGTATGTGGTGTGCACGTGTGAAGTAGATATGTTGTATACGTGTGGGTTAAGTATAGTGTATATGTGCAATGTGTGTGTGTGCGTTTGTGTTGAGTGTGCATTGCAATGATGTATATGGTGTGTGTGGTATAAATGTGATATGATGTGTTCTAACTATGGTGTGTGTGTGGCATATGTCCATATGTGCTATATATGTGTTGTCGGTTTGGTTTATGTGTGTTACAAATATTAAATACAGGTTATATAAATTCTGTATGTGGTCTATGTTTGCAGTTGGTTCCATGTTTGGTTTGTGTGTAATGTGGGATATACATATGTTTAATGTTTATGGTATATGTGTGCATGTGTTTTGGCTTATAAGTCACATGTGTGTGATGTGTGTGGTATGCATGTCATATGTATGGTTAACAAGTGGTTATATGTGTTGTGTATATATAGTGTGTTCGTGATGTGTGTGCCGAGTTTCCATGTGTGGTATGTTTTTGGTGTGTCTGTGAACTTTTACTGTAGCTTAGTTTTTTGATATGTGGGCATTGGTGTGTATGGCCTACATGTGACAGTTGTGTGGTGTGTGTCTGCCGTTTCTGTGTGAGATATATCTTTTGTATGCGTGGATTAGGTGTGATTTATGTGCAGTGTGTTGTGGTGTGCATTGGTGAGTGTGGTGAAATTGGGGTGAATAGGTTAAGTGTGCATGGTGTATATTTGTCACGTGGATGGTGTATATGTGTGCTATGTGTGGTTTATCCATTGTGCATACATGGTGTAAATCTGTGTTACACTTGTTTGTGTGGTGTGTGTTTGTCTTTGATATTGTGTGGTGTGTTTGTGGTGCCTGTTTAGTGTGTGTGATGGGTATCTGTTGTGTGTTTTATGTTGGGTGATTTGGTTTATATGTATATGTGGTGTGTGTTTGGTATGTGTGCGGTTGGTGATTGTTGTGTGCGTTGAGTGTGGTATATGCAATCCTTGTTTGAAGTGATTGAGTAATGTGTGCGCAAAGGTCTGTGTGTTGTGTGTGGTGTGTGTGTGGTGAGTTTGTAGTTATGTGTTTTTGTGTGTTGAGGGAATAGTGTATGTAAGGAATACATGCATGTCTTAGGCGTGATGTATGTGAGATATGTGTGCAATATGTGTGGTGTCTGAGTGACATGTGTATTTTGTATATTTTGGTGTATTGTGGTGTGTACGTGGTGTGGTGTATGTGAACTGTTTGTGACATATTTGGTTTGTGGGTCACATGTGTGGTGTATGTGTGGTTGTTTGTGGTGTGTGTGTGTGAATCTTTGCATGTGTGGTGTGTCTGTGGTATTGGTACTTATGTGTGTGGTGTGTGTTGCTGAGTGTATGCTATGTGTGTGTGGTATATTTGTGGTATATGTGTAATGTATGTGTTGTGTATTTGTAGTGTGTGTTTGGCCTCGGTGTAAAGGGTTTTTCTTTGTGGTTTATGTGAGTGGTGCATGTGGTATGTGTGGCATAGATATAGAATATGTCTATGTATCTGTAAGGTTTTTTTATTGTGTATTTGTCATATGTGTGATATTTGTGTGTGCAGTGTATCTGTGCTGTGAATGTGGTGTCTGTGTAGTTTGTGTGTACCATATGGGTGGTTATCATATGACATATATACTGTTTGTATGTGTGGTATATATGTGGTGTGTGGCATATGTCCTGTGTGTATTGTGGTTGTACACGCATGTTATATGTGTGGTAATGCTGTAGGTGTAGTGTGTGTGGCATATGAATGTTGTGTGTGTATATTGCTATAGGTGTCCTAATGTTTGGTGTTTGTGTGGTGTGTGTTTGTGATGTGTATAATGTATGTGCTGTGACTTTGTGAATATGTTTTGTGGTGTAAATGCTGAGTCTTGTGTGTGGGATCTGTGAAATATGAGTGTTGTAGGTGTGGTGCATGGGAGGTATGGGTAGTGTGTGTCTTGAAATTGTGATGTACGTTTTGTGTGTGTGGTGTCTATATGGTGCTTCGGTGGAGTATATGTGTTGTGTGTGTATTGCTGTGAAAGAATAGTGTATCTGTGGGATGTAAGTGGGGTGTGTTTTGTGTGTATGGTGCATGTGTTTTCTGTGTGTGTTGTATGTATGGAAAATAAATGAAGTCTGGTATGTGTATATGAAATATGTATTGTGTATGGTGTGCATGTGCTGAGCATGTGTGAGGTATATGTGTGGTGTATTTGTGGTGAAGGTGTGATTTTGTATGTGTGAGTGTGAAATACGTGTTCCTGTGAGTGGTATTTGTGTGGTGTATTTGGGTGTGTGTATGTGTGTGTGTGTTGAATAAGGTGTGGTGTGATGGGTGTGTGTGAATGTGAAGTATGTGTTCCTGTGAGTGGTATTTGTGTGGTGTATTTGAGTGTGTGTGTGTGTTGAATATGTGCAGTGTGTCTGTAGTGTAGGTGTAGGGTTTGTATATATATTGTGTGTGGATTATCTGTGGTATTCAATGAGTGCGCTGTATGTATAGATCTTAGTGAGTTACGGCGTGATGTATGGGAACTGTTTGATATATATGAGTTGTGAACGTGGTTTATATGTGGAGTAAATGCAACGTAAGTGGGTTTGTGCAGTGTGTGTATGTGTGTGTTATTTGTGTGTCAGTGATTGACATATGTATGGTATGTGTGTTTAAACACACATGTCTAAGTTGTGGTGTCTTTGTGATGTAGATGCGTGGAGTTGTGTGTGCAAGGTATGTTAGTGAAATATGTTTTCTGTATGTGGTACATATAAGCGTGTGGTATGTGTGGTGTAAAATGGGAGTGGCTATGTTGTGTGTCAAGTATATTTGGCATGGGTGTGGTATACACGGGGTGTGTGGGAGGTATACTTGTGTATACATGGCATATGTCTGTGTTGTATGTGTGTTGTTTGCTGTGTCATATGTATTCTGTGTCATATGCATTCATCTGTGTCATGTATTCTGTGTGTGTAGTATGTGTGGCATGTGCGTGGTGAATGTTTGGCATGTGTGTTGCATGTTTGATGTTTGGCTTAGGTGCTTTCTTTCCCTGTGTGTGGTATCTGTGTTATGTGAGTGGTGTTCCTGTTGTGTGCATGTGGGAACATACGTTGTGTGTCTGTGGTGTGATTTTGCCGTAGAGATTGTATGTATGGTCTTTGTGTGTGTGGGGGGTGACTTATGTGGTTATTTTGTGGTATTTGTGTCATGGTGACATATATGTTTATAATATGTGTAGTGTGTGTGTGTTACGTGTGAAGTACGTGTGTTGTAGACAAGCAGTCTCTGCATGTGTGTGTAGTATATGCATGAAAATGGTGTATGTGTCTTTATCTGTGGTATTGGTGGTATGTGTGGTATATGTGGTGTATGCGTTTTGAGTCTCTTCTGTGTATATAATGTATATTTGTTTAACATATGCCTTGTTTGTGTGCTGTCTCTGTGGTGTATTTGTGGCATTGTGTAGTGTGCGTGTCATATATTTGAGGGGTGTAGGGGGCATATGTGTCCTGTGTGAGGGGTATAGCATGCTGTGTGTGTTGGTATGTGTGTGGGATGCATGGGTTGTACATGTGGAGTTTTGCATGTGGTATCTGTGCAGTGTATGTGGGCTATGTGTGTGCTGTAAGTGTAGCATTTCTGGGTATGTCTGGCTTGTGTGTCATATGCATGGTGTGTACATGGTATATCATGGATGTTATGGGTATGGTGTGTGCATAAGGTATATGTGTTGTGTTTCTCTGCTGTACATAGTGTATGAGCTGTGAATGTCTGGTGTATGTGTGTGAGTGTGGTATATGTGTGTATGGGAATGGTATTTGTGTGGTGTGAGGCTGTGTGTGATGTCTAGGTTTTGTATCTGTGGTGTGCGCAGTGTGTATTTGTGAATTCTGGGTGCTGTATGTGTGGTGAATGTGACGGGTGCAGGGAAAATATGTATATGTTGTCTGTGGCATTTATTTGGCATGTATTGGATGGTATATGTGTTGGGTGTATCTATGATGTATGGTGGTGTAAGTCAGTTTGATTTCACTGTGTGTTCTTTGTGTACCATGTGTGAGGTCAATGTGTGGTGTGATGGTGTAGGTATGGTGTGGGTGATGTAGAAGTGTCGTGTGCATGTGCTATGCATGTGTTTGGAATAAGTGAGTTTGGTGGTTGTTCTATGTGTGATGTGTGTGTGATATTTGTGTAGTGTGTGAGTGGTGCTTGTGGGATGTCTGGAGTATATGTATATATGTTGTCTGTGCATCGTTTATATCATATGTGTGTTTTATAAATATGTGGTGCTTCGTGTGTATGTGTTATATATTCAGGGTGTAGGCTGACCAGTGTATGTGCATTATACGAGTTCTCTGTTGTGTGTGTGTGTATATGTGCATGTTTCTGGTGAATGTTGATTGGGGCATTGTGTGTGTTACATGTATATATATAGTGTGCTTGGTGAATATGTGCTGGATGTGTGATTTATCTGTGATGAACATGTGGTGTGTGGGGAGCATATACCATGAATCTGTGGTGTGTTCGTTGGTGTGGTACATTTGAATGGTATGTGTGGTGTGTGTGGTGTAGGTGTTATATGTGTGGTGCATGTGTGGTGTGTGTGTATGTGTGTTTGGGTCGATGTGTCATTGTTTGGTGACACTGTTCTCAGTGTGGTGTTTATGGTGTATATGTAATGTGTCTGTTGTGTGCGTGTGATGTGTTTGTAAATTATGTTTCCTAAGTGCGATGCATATGGAGTGTGTGTGCTGTGTGTGCAATGAAATTGTGATTTCCATATTGTGTATCCAAGGTGTATATATGTCATATGTGTGCTCTATATCTATAGCGTATGTCAGTCTGTTTTACATGTGTGTTGTGAGTATGAGGTGTGTGTGCAGTAGGTGTGGTGTGTCCTATGTCTGTGTGTAAGATTTGTGTTGTGTTTTTGTTTGACATATGTGTGATTAGTGTATGTTTGATGTGTGTTTGTGATATGCGTGGTGTGTGAGTAGTGTTTGGTGTTTGTGAGTGTGTGTAAATGTCTGATTTTGGTACTGTGTGTGTGTTTGTCATATATATGCTTGTTGGTTTATGTAAGTTTGGTGTGTGTGGGTCTGTGTGTGATGTGAGTGTGATGTGTGGTGTGTGTGTTCTGTGTGGTGTGTGTAGTTTGTATCTGGTGAATATGTGAAACATCACTTTGGTGGCATGTGTGTTGTATGTGTACATAGAATATATGTGTGCTGTATTTGTGGTCTATATGTGAAATGTCTATAAAAATGTGTGGTATTTATATGATTTATGTGTAATTCTTGTGTGGTGAAGGGGGGGTGTGTTTGCTGACTATATGATTGTGTATGTGTTGTGGGTGTGATATGTGGCACACATGTCGTGTGGGTTGTGCATATGTGGATTTTGAATTTGTAGTATCTGTAGTGCGTGTGTGTGTGTGTGTGTGTGTGTGTGTACAGTTCAGGATTTGGTATGTGTGGAATGTGTAGGGGTTGTGTTTGTTAGGTGGGTGGTGTGTTTATGTATGTTATTTGTGTTTTATGTATGTGATGTATGTGTGTTGTGTATTTACATGTAAATTACTGTGGGTTGTGTACATGTGGTGTGTGTCTTTATGTGATTTATAAGCAGGAAAGACCACATGAGAGTTTTACATAAGTGTGACTGTGTGGTACTTTAGGTATGTTGTGGTTTGATTCATAAGTGTGTTATATGTTGGGAGCTAATGCGTTACACAGGAAGTGTGTAAGGATCATGTGCTCTTTCTTGTCTATAATGGTATGTGTCTGGTGTGTGTTTGGTGCCTAGATCTTAGTGTGTGTTAGCTACATGTTGGTTATTTTGTGGTGTAGGTGAAAGAAGATGTTAGTTTGGTGTGTTAGGTGAAAATGGTTTCCACAAAGTGCTGTCTGACAGAGGTGAGTATATGGCATTTTCCGCATAGGCCCTGCATGGGTTTTCAAACACTTCCGACTTAGTTGAACCAGATGTTAGTTGAGAGATGGTATCTCTACAATGATGTTTCACAAAGTTGCATAAATGGTGCTTTCGTTATACTTTCTAGGTCTAGGATTTCAACACTTCTAACAGCGAAATAAGATGTTAGTTGGAAAGATGGTTCCCCACAGTGTTGTATCACAGAGTGGAGTATATGTCACTTTCCACATATTTGCTGCATAGGTTTTCAAACACTTCTCAGTGAAAGAAAATATTGGTTGAACGATGGTTTACCAAATGTGCTGTTTGACAGAGATGAGTATATGGCACCTTGTGCATAAGCCCTGCATAGGTTTTCAAACACATAACTTAGTCAAACGAGATGTTAGTTCAAAGAGAGTTTCCCCACAGTGTTCTTTCACAGAGTTGTGTATATGGCACCTTGGTGTAGGCACCACATGCATTTTCAAACACCTCTAACTTATTGAAACAAGATACTATTTGAAAGATGGTTCCCCCAAAGTCTGTTTGACAGAGTTGAGTATATGGTACTTTCTGCATAGGCTGCACACAGGTATTCAAACACGTCTAACTTTATGAAACGAGATGTTAGTTGAAAGAAGGTTTCTCCACAGTGTTGTTTCACAAAGTTGAGTACATGACACTTTCCTCATAGCCCTGCATAGGTTTTGAAACACTTCTTACTTAGAGAAACCAGATGTTAGTTGAAAGATGGTTTCCCCACACTGTTGTTTCAGAGTTGAGTATATGACACTTTCCATATAGGCCCCACATAGTTTTCAAAGAGATCTAACTTAGTGAAACCAGATTCTAGTTGAAAGATGGTTTCCCCACTGTGTTGTTTCCCAGAGTTGAGTATATGGAACTTTGTGTGTAGATGTCGCATATGTTTCCATACACATGACTTTGTGAAATGAGATGTTAGTTGAAACATAGTTTCTCCACATGTTGTATGACAGAGTTAAATATATGCCACTTTAACATAAGCCCTGCATAGGTTTTCAAAAACTTCTAACTTAGTGAAAAAAGATGTTAGTTTTAAGACAGTTTCCCCAACTCGTGGAGTGGTGTGGCACTTGTCAAGGCTACTTGCACACTGCCAGGCTTCTGGTGCTGCTTTGATGGGATCTGGTGTATTAGCTTGGGTGGATCTGCGAGGTGCACAGGGGCAGGAGGGGCAGGCTTAGCTTGCTTTGCTGTTGGTGGTCCGCTGCAGGAGGGGCCCTGCAGCACCAGAAGGCAGACCCATTGGAAGGATGGATCCCCAGGAGCACAGGGTTGGGTGTTTGCCTGGTGCAAGCAAGTTCGGTGATGGGAACTGGTTCCCTTTGGGATTACGGCTGGGAATGGGAGAGGGAGATGGTGCTTGCCAGTGCCTTTGTTCCCCTGCCAAGCAGAGCTCTCTATTCTCAGGCTCAACAACTCTCCCTCCCAGTGTCCTCTTGCCTTCCTGCTCTCCAAGCAGAGCTGTTGACTTTTCACATTCCAGATAAGTCCCTCTGGCTGTCAGAACTCACGAAGTCCAGCCCCTCTGCTTTTGCAAGCCAGACTTCAGGGGCTCTGCCTTGCCAGGTGGGCTGCCCCTCCACTGCCCCGGCTGCCTCCCACCAGTCCATGTAGTGCACACCACCTCTCTGCCCTTCCTACCCTCTTCCGTGGGTCTCTGGTCTATGCTCGGTCCAGAGAGTCTGTTCTTTCAGTCTTCTGGTAGTTTTCTGGGTTATTTAGGCAGATGCGGGTGGAATCTAAGTGATCAGCAGGACGAGGTGAGCCCAGTGTCCTCCTACGCCACCATCTTCCTTGCAAACCTAATTTTTTTCAAAGAATCAGCTCCAAGCTGCATTGATCTGTTCTATTATTTCTATATCACTCAATTCTCCTCTACTTATTATTTCTCTTCTTCTTGTGGCCATAGGCTTCATTATTCTTTTTCTAGCTCATTTATGTGTGAGTTTAGGCTATTTTAGACTTGGGCCTGTATTGCTATATACTTCTCTGTTAGGATGGCTTTTTCTGAGTCCTAAAGGTGTTGTACTGTTGTATTTTCATTTGTTTCCATGCATTCTTTAAATTTCTTCTTTGATTTCCTGGTTGGCCAATTCCTTGTTTAATAGCATGTTGTTTAAACTCTGTGTATTTGTGGCCTATCCAAACGTTTCTCTTGTGGTTGTCTTCAATTTCATAGTGTTATGGTCAGAAAACAGGCATGCTGTGGCTGGATGGCTCAGTCAGTTAGGCGTCCGACTTCAGGTCATGATCTCACCATTTGTGGGTTTGAGCCCTGTGTTAGGCTTTGTGCTGACTGCTTAGACCCTGGAGCCTGCTTCGGATTCTGTGTCTCCCTCTATCTCTGCCCTTCCCCTGCTCATGCTCTGTCTCTCTCTCTGTCTCTCTGTCTCTGTCTCTCTCTTAAAAATAAACACTGGGGTTCCTGGGTGGCTCAGTTGGTTACGTGTCCGACTTCAGCTCAGGTCTCATGATTTCATGGCTTGTGAATCTGAGCCCTGCATCTGGCTCTTTGGTGGCAGCTCACAGCCTGCAGCCCGTTTTGGATTCTCTCTCCCTCTTTCTCTGCCCCTTCCCCACTCACACTTTGTCTCTCTCAAAAATAAACATTAAATTTTTTTAAATAACTAAACATTAAAAAAATAAAAAAGGAAACAGGCATGTTATGATCTCAATCTTTTTGCACTTGTTGAGGCCCAATTTGTGACATAGTATGTGGTCTATTCTGGAGAATGTCCCATATGCTTTTGAAAAGAATGTCAAAATGTTAGGATGTTATCTTCTGAATATATCTCTTAAACCCATCTGGCCCAGTTTGTTATTCAATGACAATTCCTTGTTGTTTTCTGCTTAGATGATCTGTCCAGTGATGGAAGTGAGGTGTCAACATCCACCACAATTATTGTATCAATATCATTGGTTTACTTAATGTTGTTATTGTTTTATATATCTGGGTGCTCCCACCTTGGGTGCATAAATACTTAAAAATTTTACATCTTTTTGTTGTATAGAAACCTTTGTTATAATGTGCCTTTTGTCATGTCTTGTCACTATCATTGGTTTAAAATCTAGTTTGCCTGATACAAGTATCATTACTCCTACTTTATTTGCACCTATATTTTCGTGATCAGTGTTACTCCATTCCTTCACTTTCAATCTGCAGGAGTCTTTAAGTCTAAAATGAGTCTCTTGTAGGCCGTACAGATCTTGTTTTTGTTCTTGTTTATCCATTCTGACACCCTGTCTTTTGATTAGATCATCTTGATTAGATCATTCAGGGTAATTATTGCTAGATATGTATTTAGTGTCATTTTATTACTCATTTTGTTATTGTTTTTGGACAATTTCTCTGTTGCTTTCTTGTCTTTATCAGTTTTCTTCTTTCCTTTCCACTCAGAGTCCCCTTTATTATTTATTTCAGGGCAGGTTTAGTGGTAACAGACACCTTTAGATTCTGTTCAACTGGGAAATTTTTCATCTCTTTCTATGCAAAATGATAGCCATGCAGGATAGAGTGTTCTTGGCTGAATATTTTTCCCCTTCAGCACTTCGAATCACTTAGATCTCTGGCCATGACATCATCTTGATCTTTCATTTGAGATGAGTTCCATTGTCTAGGAATTTTGCCTTTAATTGCCTTTAATCAGTCAGGTACTGTGTGGAATGAGAAATTTGATTCAGTGTTTTCATATTTCATTGCAAACAGTGGTACTAATTATGATGATAAGAACATCAGCAGTAATTTGGAGTACCACAAACTCTAGGAATTTCCATCTTGCTAAAGTCCATCCTGTGCTGGACTTCAGTGAGGGCCAATCTATTCTTAACTCCATTTTCTTTTCAACCAAAAAACCATCTGGTCGTCCTTCTGGGAGCAGGCACCAAGTGACAGCCAGCTGTTGAGAAAGTCACTAGTAAGTATCCTAGGACCTCACTGGGATGACTGAACTCATGCACACAGCCTCCAAAAGTAGACCTCCAGCAGCATGTCCAGATATGCTCCCATGAACATTTCCCATGGAATTCTAAAAAAAAAACTATAAACGGGTGACAGGTAAACAGAACAACCTGTGAAGATGGCACTAGAGTGGGTCTGTGACCCAAGGTGATGAGAGTGGGCCACCAGGTGACTGTGGGCCCAAGGCTTCAAGTACTCATTGATGGCAAGACAGGTAGGCTCCTCACAGCCATCCTGAGAAGGGCCCCAGCTCTGGAGAGGGGACTTGTAGTAATTTTGATGTTCTCACGACTGGAATCTATGTGGAAAGGTGGGAGTTCTGGTGCCTCCCTTGTACCTCCATAGCAGGTCCCCAGCTCTAGGTGAGGTTTGGAAATATTGGGAAATGAAAAATGACTACTGGAACCATAAAGAAGGGCACAGGAGCCAGACCTATGTCTTCTTGTGCCCAGCAGCCCCAGTAGGACCCTGTGTGCAGAAGGTCCTAGAGCATGTGGGTTGG
This sequence comes from Prionailurus viverrinus, assembly GCF_022837055.1. Classification (NCBI taxonomy): domain Eukaryota; kingdom Metazoa; phylum Chordata; class Mammalia; order Carnivora; family Felidae; genus Prionailurus; species Prionailurus viverrinus. The sequence goes on along the minus strand of NC_062562.1, from coordinate 59,381,045 downwards.
CCTTTGCCTGCCACCCCAGTGACCTGGAATCACAATGCTGGCCTAGCCCTGCACCCTTCTCCAGAGCCACCCTCAGGTGGGTGGATAGTGCACCAATCCTCCGACACCACAGTAATGATCCTGCTAGTGATGCCAGGCTCCTGAACCTCTGCTTCCCTTTCTGCACTGAAATCTTATCTCTTGCCCATTTCCCTGGAGCTCTGAAGGACAAAGCTACCTAAAAGCATCCACCAAGTGTCTACAGCACCTGAGCAATCATGATCAGGAAGGACATGGATCACTTCTTCTTGAGCCTCGGATCTCCTTCCCAAGCCAAGGACACATGGAGTGTCTCAAGCATGATCCTTGGTGCCTCTGAAGCAAACCTCATGGCCTGCAAGGTGTGACCGTGGAAGCCTTGGAAATGGACATGGAAATGTTTTCTAGGAGGTCTTGGGTACAGTAATTTTTGGAGAGATGTTTGCTAAAAAGGTTAGAGTCTCCTCAGTAGATTCTCATGCCTACTGGGACTACTTCCAGGCTCTGGAGGTACATAAAAAATTTCCCAATACCATGGGAAAGGAGAGGAGGAAATCCCTTCAGAGGCTTCTCAGAGCAGGAAGAGTTGTTCCCAGGCTCCAAGTGGCCTTGAGAAATCTACAGGGGCATGGGTAGGCACGGACTGCAAAATTGAAACCATGAAAGTACTTGAAGAATTTTGTCTTTATCATATTTATTTCATAATTCCAGTGTGGAGAACTTTCCAAAAATTTTTAAAACCACTTAGAAGTCACAAGGGAAAGACTGATAAGCTTGACCATACAAAATATTTGTAATAAATAATTATTAAGTGGGACCAGGGAAGTAAATTGCAGCACATCCATACAATGCAATACTATCCATTTTTGGTTTATTTATATCATTATAATGAGATAGATCTGTAGGTTCTGAGATAGAAACATGTTCATGAACTGCTAAATGAATATAGCAAGTGCTAGAATTGTCAAAGTGTAGACAGAAAAAAAAACATATGGAACTTTTTCAAACTTCTATGGAAAGGCAGGGAATTGGAATAGCTTAAGCATTTGTGAAGGACAAGAATAAAGCCTTTCCTATATCCTGGTGTCAACAGTCAAAAACAACACTGGCTTCATAAACTATAAGCCACACTTCCTCCTGTCTGCTGTCTCCTACTTACAGTCCTCTGGCAGGCAGCTGACATCCCAGCCCCTCCAACTCCCAGCTCCTTTAAGGCCCAAGTGAACTGGGAGCCAGTAGGACCCTGAATCTTCAGGGTCCCTGTTTCCTCAGCCTTTCCCTTCATACTGGGAGCCCCAGGCAATTCATTCATCTGCCTCAGCCGTCCAGGTCTGGTGCTACCTGTCCCGACCTACACTAAGTGTAGTCCTTCAGTCCAGGAGCTTTGGGCTGCCTTCCCAAGGGAAGTTTATTCCTTCGCAGAGCACATTGGAGGGAAGGGTTAACTTTTTGCACCTGGACCCACCATATAGCCATTGTGTGCTTTCAACTACCAGTAACCCAAACTTACAGAAGTCTTGGGTTTGTTGGCACAGCCATGGCCACAATAGCAAGTTCAGGAGTGCCAGAAGGAAAGGGGAGATACACACACACACACACACACACACACACACACCCTGATGGTTAATTGGTACTCTTGCCAGGGCCTGCAGTGGTGGCAGCAGAAAAGTATTCTTTTAGTTAAAGCAAACTAGCTAAATTTTATTTGCTATTTACTTTAAGGTGAGGACTGGCAAAGTGATAGATCCTGAGGTTTAGAGTAATCATAATAAGTATCACTGTTGTTACTCATCACTCTTGTCATTGTTACCATTCTTTGTAGTTAATTGTGGTTGACTGTATAAAACTTATCTATCCATTGATAGCGTACGATTTATTGAAAGCAGTGCAAGAGGGGGTTTCAGTACATGGAATTTTCTGTATTTTTCAGAACGTGAATTGCTCGCTCCAACCTAAGAAGCCCCAACCCACAACATGAAGCAGCCAGCCTTGGAGTTCCTCTCATTTTTAGTCCTGATTCTAAGCTAGGAAAGCTAACTAATCACATAAAATGCCTTCTAGCCAATCTCTTTCCTGTTTCCCCAGTCACAACCTCTGATCAGGCTGTACATTCCTTTTCACCCCCAGAAAACTTTCTACTTCTCCCTATGCCTTTGAGTCTCTTCCAAAAGAGCACATGGTCATGGCTGAGTCCCTTGCTATTTAGAGCAAGCTCTGAATGAACAGTGTGTGTTCTCATTTGGGTGGTCTTTACTGATGTCTAGGGAGGTTAGTAGACAGGGACCAAATAAAGCGCCCAGAATATATATGTTTTATAAGTTAACTTTTTTTCCCAAATGAGTTATTTATTTATCCATACAGCTTAAAAAAACTGAGATATAATTCACATACCACAAAACCTACTCTTTAAAAGTGCACAATTAAGTTATTTGCAGTCTATTCAGGAAGTTATGCAAACCGTCATCATTGTCTAATTCCAGAACATTATCACCACCTCAAAAAGGAACCCAGGTTCAGGGCATCTAGTGTGTATCATGGCGGTCATATTTAACAATACTCTGTTGTAAACGAGAAAGTTAACTGTAAAAGTAGAGCTTTAATGTTCTCATCATAATGACAACACCAAAATGACAATTATGTGAAAAAAGGATGCCTTCACTAATCTTACAGTGATAACCATTTCACAATACGTACATGTATCAAATCATCACATTGTACATCTTACACTATACAATGTTACATGTCAACCATATTTCAGTAAAGTTGGAGTGGGGAAGAGAAACCCAGCCCTGATTAAATGATCACTTCCTTTTCCACCCCCCTCCCAACCCCTGGCAATCACCAATATGCTTTTTTTCCCTCTATGGATTTGCCTATTCTGAATATTTTAAGTAAATGGAATAAAATATGTAGCCATGTACGTCTGCCTTCTTTCTTATGCTTAGCATCATGTATCTAAGGCTCACCCATTTTTTAACATATACCAGTGCTTTATTACTCACCTTAGTATTTTATGTACATAATATTAAAAATATATATGTACACCGACATATATATATTCATGTGCCACTAAGTCCCTTATTTTTAAATTGTGGAAAATATACTAATAAAACACTGGTCGTTGCAACACTTAAGGCTTCTGGGGGCCTGGAAAAAGGAAAGCTCTGAGCCAGAAACTCAGTCCCTGGACTAGGGAGTATGGGGGCTGTCAGTGGTGGGGGTGGTAGACACCACAGAGGGAGCTCTGCTGAGGGGGTAGGTGGTGGCAGCGGCCTGCACTAGCTGTGTGGAATAAAAACAAAGAGAAAGAATCACCAAAAGCAAGGAAAAGTGGAAAAAGTTCAAGACAAGGACAAGACATAATAGAATCAGGGCTGTGCTATTTACAAGTTGTACCTACAGAGCTTGAAATTATATCTGAAAAATACTGAAGTTTTGGGCCCTTCACTACTTCCTCATAAGGAAGTATGCCAGAGACAACATGGCACACCGAGCATGATGGTTGACAAATCACTGTCAGTTATTTTGCAGGAATACAAATTGAGGCACTTCAGTTCCTCTAAACTATGAGTTGAACCTGACTTCTTTATTGTTGTTCATGTCCTTAGTCTTCATCTGAATTCTTCACTGCTGGTTCCATCCACTCACCAGACATGATAGACTCATGCAGGTGCATTAGATGGCCATGACACCTTTTTTCCACTCCTATATCTCAATGTTACTCTCACCTGGAATATTTTAACCTGAACAATTCAGATCGGTTTGCTGTTCCCATGTTGCTTTTCAGACCAGTTTAATATCACATCATCTTCACAGCTAGTGCTTGCTCACGTTGGCCTGTGAACTCACCTTTGTTAGGACAGTTGACACATTCAGGGCTACACAGCCTGAGAGATGGGCAGAACAGGCGCCTGTCCTGGGAAGAGTAGCCAGGTTTGGGAAATAATCCCCAGAGAGAAAACATTAGAGAACTTGGCATAGCACTGAGATAGAGATAACCAGTCAAGAACGGGAAAGGTCCTTGTACTAAAATCCTGGCTGGCTATATTCTAGCCTCACAGAAAACAAAGAGGCAAGTGGCTTACACTGCAGGACATTTTTTTGGATAGAACAAGGGAAATTTGATGACATGGGGTTTTTAGTAAGATGAAGTCTGGCAGTAAAGGATAGTGTAAGGCAGAGTGGTAGAGGGAACGAACAGTCTTTCATCCTGGGGGTTATATAATAAAAATGCCGACTCGTGATTGCCATAAACAATGTCATCTAGCTTCTGTGGTCCTACTTCTTCATCGCTAAAAGTAAAAGACTTAGAGATTTAGCCATTTTTAACTATGTGAAATAGACTAGGTGTGACACTTCTTGAAAGAAGTTTCCCCTGCAAGATATGTGGCAGAATATATCTTTCAATGTAACAAAATATTATTGAAGGTCATAACTGCTGCTGTGCAACTTTAGTTTTTCTCTAGAAGTTTCTGCCCCCTGAATGGTGCTCATTGTTATATTTTTCTTTCTTTTATGTTTCAAATGGAGCATTTAAATTTGACTTGCTTATCCACAAAGATCCTGGAAATAAGAGCTTCAGCCCAGCAAAAAATTTTTTTAAAAGACTCAATACAGTGCCACTAAGTACTACATTCCTGCCCTGCCACAACTTGCCCCACCCACTCAAAGACAGCAGCACACTCAGAAGACAGCAGCCCAGCCCTTCTTAGGAATCCACTATGCCACCTACCCTCTGGTTATTAGAAGGCCAGCAGGGAGCCAGTCCTGGCAGTGCTCTCCTACCCATGGGAGTACCAGGGGCCTCCAACATCCTGCTCTCACATCTGAGACTCTTCAGGCCCACCCCTGGCCTTGCTCCTGAGACCCGCCCAGATCCAGCATATTCAGGAGCAGGGTGTGGCCAGAGGCATCTGGCTGTGGAGCCCAAGGTCATTGGAGCCCCTTCTGGCCCTCGGTGCAGCCCAGCCCTGGCCCTAACTGCCCCTTTTGCCCAACTCCAACTTGCCTTAACCAAACCACAACCATCATCACAACCAGAAGAACCAACCAGGCCATGCTGCCCTTCCTGGAGTCCCATGTGCCACCCACCCACCCACCCAAACCAGGACCCAGTTAAAGCTATCCTTTCAACAGCAGCCAAAAATGAGAGCTTCAGAGGGAGGGGGGCTCTGAAGAGGAGTGCAGCTCCTGAAAAGGAGGGTGGCCATGCATGGCCTGGGTCAGGACAGGAGGCAGTGCCCTGGGGCTGGCAGTCACCTGAAGGTCCTGAGAAGTGCCATCTCTTGAGGAGGGTTCCACTCTGATTCCTGCCCAGCCTCAAAGTGCAACTGGGATGTGTTTCTGTGTTTCTCTTTTTGCTTTTGAGTTTTGTCTTTATGTCAAGTGACCCTGGACTTGCTGAGAGTGGCTCGCTGTTTCCTGAGAGTGACTCACTGTTTCCTGAGAGCAGCAGCAATGAGAGAGACAGTAGGGCCTGAGGTCTGGATCACTCTGTCTCCTCAAGACTGGACGGGCTTTTACTTGCTCTAGGGGGAAGATGTCTGTCCCTTGGTAAAGTAGCCTGAGTATCATGAAAAGAAGGGCTGTTTCTTCATAAGTTGGAGCCTCATCCCAGGGCTTAGATGGTTGGGGTACCAAGTGAATTGCTTGGGGCTCCCAGGATTCCATGGGGGAAGAGGTTATAGGGAGCCCCTGGTTGGCCCTGGGTCTGGGTAAGGTTCGAAGAGGAAAGGCTGGGATGCTGTCTGCCCACCCAGTGGTGGGGGGACAGAGATGGCTACAAGGACTGAAGAGGGTAGGTGAAGTTTGGGGGTTGGAGGTAGGGAGGGAAAGAGGCAGGAGGTGTCTGGAGGGAGCCTCACTTGAGGTGGTGACAGCAGCAGCAGAAAAGGGTGGGAGGCATAAGCCTACAGCACCCTATTTTCCCAGGCAGTCTCCCATCCATGTTCAGGCTTGGGTAACTGAAGTGTCTGGGAGAAAAGCAAAGTGGCTCATTTTCTGTGCTAAACCTGAACTTCCTGCCCTTCTCTTCCTCCTTCATGCATTGCTCCACCCAGGCCCTCCTTAAACACTGGTCATACTTGTGGCTTCTGCTCTGTGGATGACACTAACAGGACAGGGTGGAACCACAGTTTCAGCTTCACAGTGACCAGTGCAGGTGCCTGGCCAGCCCTGCCTCTGATACCACATCTGGTGCAGCACCACTGTGAGGTGGCCACTGGCAGATTCACTTAGGCTAGGAACTGAGCCTGCAAAGGCCCAAATGACTTGCCTAAGGCCAGTAGAAGGATTAAAACTTAGGTGTGGTGACCCCTAAAGCTGTGTCTAAAGAACAGACCATCTACCACAGAAACAGGTTGTAGAAGAGTAAACGGGTCATGGTGAGGTGGGGGTTGGCTCTTGCCTGGATTGGTCTGTTTCCTCACTTCCTTCCTACTGCCTGGAAGCCCTGTACTTCCATCTCCTTCTAAACATCCTGCACTTTCCTATTGTCCTGTCCAGTCTGAGATAGAACAGAGGGATCTCTGCCTCTGGAGTGAAGATTAAGTTTATTATTCAGATGTAGAGTCATGTAAAAGGCTGACAAAATTAAATTTTAACATAAAAATCATGTAGAATGCTAATGGTTTGGATGAGATGAAGATGGTAGGAGGTCTCTCAGACTCCTGTTAGTGATTGAGGCTTGGTCCAGGAGGGATGGAGAAGGGAGAAGAATCTCACCTTTGGTGAACTTGACCCACATAGAGCCTCTGTTAAAAATTTCATCTATTCAGTGTTTTATCCATAATCACATTTTTCTGAGCCCCTTTCCGCATCTGGCCCAGAGTCCTCATAGAGCTCACAGGCTGGAGACATCATCAGAGTGTGAACACAGCACTTGTACCTGCACAACCTGCGTGACATGCAGCTTTTGGTTGCCAAGGTAGCTATTTCAAAGATATCCATTGTGAATAAACCCATTGACAGTTGTTTGACACAGTTACTAGGGAAACAGCTAGATGAGAAACCAGGTCACTGCAACTATGAAGTTCCCCTTTTATTAAGCCCTGGGTAACTGACCACTTGAGTGACTTCCTTCTTATACTTTAATCCCTACAATTTTCCAATAAAGAGTGAACCTTGAAACCCTAGACACCCCTCCTGAGACTTCAATAAAGGCACACTCCCAAGTCTGCTTTTCTCTCCCTACCTGAGACCCTAATGTGCGGCCCTTGGGTGTGCTGTGTACCCTCCAGGACCTGTGAGTATTTTTTTTTTTCAAAGTTCCTTGGTGGTTTATGCTGTGGTGCATCTTGCAATCGTAAGAAACACAAGGGCCAGTCCAGCCTCAACACTGGCTCTGGATGGGGAAATGCCTGTGGGTGCTCATCACAAGTAGTACATGCCCAGGTGAGTGCCTCAGGCACTCCTAACTGATAGCATCACTATCAATTGACTGAGGCTGACAATAAACAGACTAAGGAACTCAAGTGAGACCATAGAGGCCTGCAGGAGAGAGCGAGGCCTAAGATGGTCTTCATGAAGGAAGTGCCATCTGAGTTGGGTCTACAAGATGAGCCAGGGGCAGCCACTGAGCTGGAACAAAACCATGACAAATGGATGAACAAATGAATGAATGAATGGCTATCCATCTAACAGAGAATGAAGCAGGGAAGCTCACCCATGCTGAGGGCTGAAACACAGTGCACACTGGGTGTGTTAGTCCATTCAGGTTGCTATAACAAAATACAGCAGACTGGATAACTTAGAAAAAGCAACCCTATTTGGAGGCTGAAAGTCAAGATCATGGTACCAGCATGGTTGGGTAAGGGACCTTTTCCTGGTTCATATCTGGTAGCTTCTTGCTATGTCTTCGCAAGGTGGAAGAGACTAGGTGTCAGTGTGGAGTCTTTTTATAGAAGCAAGAATATCATTCATGAAAGCTCTGGGCTCATTACCTAAACACGTTCCAAGGACCCCAGCTTCTAACAATTTCACATTGGGCATTAGGATTTCAACATATGAATTTGGAGCAGGGGAGGGGGCAGGGAATAAACATTCAGATCATAGCACAGACAGAATGGTGGTGAGACCTATGGTGTAATGCCTGCCTCACTCACTTAGGGAAAGAATGTGGCACTGAACACAGCATGTTAGAAGGGGTATGTGCTACAGAAGAAAAATGGGGACTCAGGAAGCTTATAAGTGGGCTGGAGTGGACAGGAGGGGGCTAGGAACAGCAGGGGCAGGGGACAGTCATGTTGAAGAGATTGCACAGGATATCGTGCCCACTGTGAGGACTTTTCCTCCAGGTGGGGCAGCTTGTGCTGAGCAGGGGTGGGGCTGAATGCCCTGAAGGTATGAAGTGGGTAATAGCTAGGGAGACTTGGGGTGGGGGAGGCTGTCACTATAGATTGTGCAGGCAGGGAAGCCTTCTCTTAGGAAGTGACATGTGAGCTGATATGTATCTCTTGTATGGACCATGTTTCTAGCTTGCTAAATCTGGTGTTTTAGCATGTGCATCTGCCTACATGTGTACACTGGACATGCTTTGTTGTAAACAACCCATTGATATGTCTGAGTCACTTCATCTAGGCCTCCAGCCTTCCTGCTCACCATTTCTTTTTTCTTTTTTTTTTTTTTTTCAGACAAAATAGACTTTTTTTTTAATTTTTTAATATATGGAATTTATTGTCAAGTTGGTTTCCATACAACACCCAGTGCTCATCACAAAAGGTGCTCTCCTCAATACCCATCACCCACCCTCCCCTCCCTCCCACCCCCCATCAACCCTCAGTTTGTTCTCAGTTTTTAAGAGTCTCTTACGCTTTGGCTCTCTTCCACTCTAAGTGCCCCTATGCATCAGTACTCCTGTATCCCTTGGGTAAATTCCTAGCAGTGCTATTGCTGGGTCATAGGGTAGGTCTATTTTTAATTTTCTGAGGAACCTCTACACTGTTTTCCAGAGTGGCTGCACCAATTTGCATTCCCACCAACAGTGCAAGAGGGTTCCCGTTTCTCCACATCCTCGCCAGCATCTAGAGTCTCCTGATCTGTTCATTTTGGCCACTCTGACTGGCGTGAGGTGGCGTGAGTGTGGTTTTGATTTGTATTTCCCTGATGAGGAGTGATGTTGAGCATCTTTTCTTGTGCCTGTTGGCCATCCGGATGTCTTCTTTAGAGAAGTGTCTATTCATGTTTTCTGCCCATTTCTTCACTGGGTTATTTGTTTTTCAGGTGTGGAGTTTGGTGAGCTCTTTATAGATTTTGGATACTAGCCCTTTATCCGATATGTCATTTGCAAATATCTTTTCCCATTCCGTTGGTTGGCTTTTAGTCTTGTTGATTGTTTCCTTTGCTGTGCAGAAGCTTTTTATCTTCATAAGGTCCCAGTAATTCATTTTTGCTTTTAATTCCCTTGCCTTTGGGGATGTGTCGAGTAAGAGATTGCTACGGCTGAGGTCAGAGAGGTCTTTTCCTGCTGTGTCCTCTAGGGTTTTGATGGTTTCCTGTCTCACATTCAGGTCCTTTATCCATTTTGAGTTTATTTTTGTGAATGGTGTGAGAAAGTGGTCTAGTTTCAACCTTCTGCATGTTGCTGTCCAGTTCTCCCAGCACCATTTGTTAAAGAGACTGTCTTTTTTCCACTGGATGTTTTTTCCTGCTTTGTCAAAGATGAGTTGGCCATATGTTTGTAGGTCTAGTTCTGGTGTTTCTATTCTATTCCATTGGTCTATCTGTCTGTTTTTGTGCCACATGCTCACCATTTCAACCTAGAGGAATCATTCTCCAAGGGGTATCCTTTTCAAATACAAACCAATCCATCCTGTGTCCACAACTCCAACCACTTCATCTATCAGACTCTCACACTTGGGGCCACTATCCACCTGCCCTAATAATGCCAGGGCCATGTACCAGAAAACTAGGGACAACCTCTATGTTCCAGAGTCCTGAAAGTATTCAAGCCAGCCAGTCCTAAGCCTGCTTACCTTTCCTACCTGTTCCTTTCTAAGAAAACTAGAATAAGGAACTTTCTCACATTTTCCCACCTACTCCCTCTGCCTCCTGACCACCATGGCACATGTGGCCCTGTACGGTGTGATCTGCCCCCCCTCTTGGAGCTTTGAGTAAAAACTGTCTTTTCAATAAAAGGCCATCTCCTGATATGTTTACCTTACTATAACACACTTATGAATATACAATATTTTAAAATAGTGAATGTCAAGAGACCTCATTGGCACTTTGAAGAGTGGACAAAGGAGTAAACTATACATCTTTTCATAATATTCTCAAGTTTAATACATTAAAATATATTAGAGTTCCTTTCCCCCATAAAGTTTCAGACTTCATAAGAATGGAGGGCATATAGGAAATTATATGGATGAGACCAAGCATCTGGGGAAGAGACTGGGAATGCACAAGTGATAGAAGAAAGAACAAGATGAAGCCCCCTGGAAGATATTAGCTCCAGACTTATTTGGGAACACCAATCTTCCAGAGAATTTCCAGAGAAGTGCCTGGAGAGGGGATGGTGGGAGCTGAACTTGGCTGTTCACCCTATGGAAGGAAGGGCTGAGAATTTCAGAGGGCTGTGGTTCTAGGAGCAGCCTGGCCCAAAGGAACCACACAGAAAACTCTTCCCCAAGACTGCTGTCCTGGTTAGAATAAGGTTCAGCTGCTGTCAAAGAGGTCCCTCGCATGAGTTTGCATCTCTCTCCTGCTTGGTCTAGAGGCAGACAGTCCAGGGCTGGCCTGGTAGGGCTGCTCCAGGAAGCCCCTCTCCCTGAATCCCTGTCATCCCAGAGGAGTTGCCCTTGTCCACACAGGCCAGGATGGAGCTCACATTCCAGCAGCAGGACAGGGAGAGAAGCAGAAAGTGCCTGATTCTCTCTGCTAGGAGACATCCCAGAAGTACAAATCACTTTGCTTCCCATCCAGGGGGGAAATCCTGGTCACACAACCAGCCCTGCCACAGAGGATGCTGGGAAATTTATAGTCTGGGCAGCCATATGCGCAGTTCAAAGTCAGATATCTGGTTACTTGCAGTAGTGGATAATGCCACCGGGAGCCACATGTACATGTCTGCCACATCCCTTTAAAAAACGTTCCCTCCCACCACCCAACCACCCCATATCCCGAGATCATGTTTTATAAGAGATTGTCCATGAGATAAATTGCATTAATTCATAATTCAAGAACCAGTTGAAAATCATAGGCCAGTGGATGCTTTTCATTAGATTTGCTAGCAAATTGCTAGTGTAACCCCATTACGAACTCTGAAGCTTTTTGGCTGGCAAAGGTGACTGGGCCAGAGAGTGGGAGAATAATAGCAAAGTACCAAATGATAAGAACCATATGGTCCTGTCAATAGATGCAGAAAAAGCATTTGACAAAATACAGCATCCTTTCTTGATGAAAACCCTCAAGAAAGTTGGGATAGAAGGAACATACTTAAACATCACAGAAGCCATTTCTGAAAAGCCCACAGCTAATGTCATCCTCAATGGGGAAAAACTGAGAGCTTTCCGCCTGAGATCAGGAACATGACTGGGATGTCCACTCTCACCTCTATTGTTTAACATAGTATTGGAAGTCCTAGCATCAGCAATCCAGACAACAAAATGAAATAAAAGACATCAAAATTGGCAAAGATGAAGTCAAATTTTCACTTTTCACAGATGAAATGATACTCTACATGGAAAACCCGACAGACTCCACCAAAAGTCTGCAAGAACTGATACATGAGTTCAGCAAAGTCTCAGGGTACAAAATTAATGTACACAAACTGGTTGAATTTTTATACACCAATAATGAAGCAACAGAAAGAGAAAGAAACATCCCATTCACAATTGCACCAAGAACCATAAAATACCTAGGAATAAACCTAACCAAAGATGTAAAAGATCTGTATGCTGAAAACTATAGAAAGCTTAGGAAGGAAATTGAAGAAGATACAATGAAATGGAAAAACATTCCATGCTCAGAGATTGGAAGAATAAATATTGTTAAAATGTCAATAATACCCAGAGCAATCTATACATTCACAGCAATACCAACCAAAATTGCACCAGCATTCTTCTCAAAGCTGGAACAAACATTCTTAAAATTTGTATGGAACCACAAAAGACCCGAATAGCCAAAGTAATATTGAAGAAGAAAACCAAAATGACAGGCATCACAATCCCAGACTTTGGTCTCTACTACAAAGCTGTAATCATCAAGACAGTACGGTATTTGCACAAAAACACATAGACCAATGGAATAGAATAGAGACCCTAGAATTGGGCCCACAAATGTATGGACAACTAATCTTTGACAAAGCAGGAAAGAGTACCCAATGGAAAAAAAAAAACAGTCTCTTTAACAAATGGTGCTGGGAGAACTGGACAACAACATGCAGAAGAATGAAACTAGACCACTTTCTGACACCATACATACAAATAAACTCAAAATGGATGAAGGATATGAATGTGAGACAAGAAACCATCAAAACCCTAGAGGAGAAAGCAGGGAAAAACCTCTTTTACCTCAGCTGCAGCAATTTCTTACTTGACACATCTCCAAAGGCAAGGGAATTAAAAACAAAAATGAACTATTGGGACCTCATCAAGATAAAAAGCTTCTTCATTACAAAGGAATCAACAAAACTAAAAGGCAACTGATGGAATGGGAAGAGATATTTGCAAATGACACATCAAATAAAAGGCTAGTATCTAACATCTATAAAGAACTCACCAAATTCCACACCCAAAAAACAAACAATCCAGTGAAAATGGGCAGAAGACATGAATAGACACTTTTCCAAAGAAGATATCCAGATGGCCAACAGACACATGAAAAGATGCTCACAGTCACTCATCATCAGGGAAATACAAATGAAAACTACAATGAGATATCACCTGACACCAGTCAGAATAGCTAAAATGAACAAATCAGGAGACTATAAATGCTGGAGAGGATGTGGAGAAACAGGAACCCTCTTGCATTGCTGGTGGGACTGCAAACTGGTGCAGCCACTCTGGAAAACAGTGTGGAGACCCCTCAAAAAATTAAAAATAGAACTACCCTATGACCCGGAAATAGCACTGCTAGGAATCTACCCAAAGGATACAGGAGTGCTGATGCACAGGGGCACATGTACCACAATGTTTACATCAGCAGTATCAACAATAGCCAAAGTATGGAAAGAGCCCAAATGTCCATCGATGGATCAATGGATAAAGAAGATGTGGTTTATATATATAATGGAATACTACTTGGCAATGAGAAAGAATGAAATCTGGTCATTTGAAGCAATGTGGATGGAACTGGAGGGTATTATGCCCTCCAGGGTGAAATAAGCCAGGCAGAGAAAGACAGATACTATACATTTTCACTTATATGTGGATCTTGAGAAACTTAACAGAAGACCATGGGGGAGGGGAAGAGGGAAAAAAAAAGTTACAGATTGGGAGGGAGGCAAACCATAATAGACTCTTAAGGACTGAGAACAAACTAAGGGTAGATGGGGGGTGTGGGAGAGGGGAAAGTTGGTGATGGGCAGGGAGGAGGGCACTTGTTGGGATGAGCAGTGGGTGTTGTATAGAAACCAATTTGACAATAAATTATACTCAAAAAATAAAAATAAATAAAAATTTCTCCATTAAAAAAAAAAGACTTACATGTAAGTCAAGAAACCACAAATCTCCTAGAAAAAACATAAGCAGTAAGCTCTTGAACATCATTCTGAACAGTATGTATGTATGTATTTTGGATCTGCCTTCTCACACAAGGGAAACAGAAGCAAAAATGAACAACTTTGATGACATCAAACTAAAAAGCTTTTGCACAGCAAAGGAAACCAATAATGAAATGAAAAGGCAATACACTGAATGGAAGAAGATATTTGCAAATGCTGCAAATACGGGACTTAACATCCAAAATAGATAAAGAACTCACACAACTCAATAAAAAGTAAACAATCCAGGGGCGCCTGAGTGGCTCAGTAGGTTGAGCATCCGACTTTGGTCAGGTCATGATCTCGTGGTCTGTGAGTTCGAGCCCCGTGTCAGGCTCTGTGCTGACAGCTCAGATCCTGGAGCCTGTTTCAGATTCTGTGTCTCCCTCTCTCTCTGCTCCCCCCCACTCATGCTCTGTCTCTCTCTGTCAAACATAAATAAACATTAAAAAAGTAAACAATCCAATTTAAAAATGAGCACAGCACCTGCATAGATATTTTTCCAAAGAAGACATACTCATGATCAACAGGCACATGAAAAGATGGTCAATATCACTAATCATCAGAGAAATGCAAATCAAAAGCACAATGAAATATCAGAATGGCTATTATCAAAAAAGATAAGAAATAGCAAGTATTGGCGAGGATATGGGGAAAAGGGAATGCTCATGTGCTGTTGGTGGGAATGTAAATTGGTGCAGCCACTGTGGAAAACAGTGTGATGGTTCCTCAAAAAAATTAAAAATAGAACTACCAATCCATCAATTACAGTCTTTGGTATTATTTTAAGAAAACAGAAATACTACTTCCAAGAGATCTATGTCTCCCAATGTTTATTGCAGCATTATTGACAATAGCCAAGATATGAAAGCAACCCAACTGTTCATCAACAGATGAGTGGATAAAGAAGAATGTAATATACATATACACAATGAAGTATTACATTAAAAAAGAATGAGGGGCGCCTGGGTGGCACAGTCGGTTAAGCGTCCGACTTCAGCCAGGTCACGATCTCGCGGTCCGTGAGTTTGAGCCCTGCATCAGGCTCTGGGCTGATGGCTCAGAGCCTGGAGCCTGTTTCCAATTCTGTGTCTCCCTCTCTCTCTGCCCCTCCCCCGTTCATGCTCTGTCTCTCTCTGTCCAAAAAAATAAATAAATAAAAATAAAAAAGAATAAAAGAATGAAATCTTCCTATTTGTGACAAATGGGTGAATCTGGAGGACATTATGCCAAGCGGAATAAGTCAGTGAAAGACATACCATATGATTTCACTTATATGTGGAATTTCTAAAAAATGAAACAAATAAAACAGAATCTGATTCATAGACACAGAGAATAATCTGGTAGTTGACAGAGGGGAGAGGATGGTGGTAGACAAAATGGGGAAAGGGTGATCTTCCAGTTACAAAGGTACAAACTCCCAGTTATAAAATAAATAAGACGTGGGGATGCAACATACATAATGGGGAATATAGTTTATAACGTGTAACAACTCTGTATGGTGACAGAGGGTAGGTAGTGTTACCATGGTGTTAATTTTGCATGTATATAAATGTTAAACTACATTTTGTACATTTGAAACTCATATAATATTGTATGTTAACTATACTTCAATAAAAAAATAAAATACACAATTATAAAATAATCAAAGATGCTGACAAAGATTAATGTACAAAATGTTCACTGTGGTGTTAAGTATAATGGCCAAAAATTAGAAGCAATTTAAATGCCTTATCAATAAGATAATCAGGTATGTATTGTACTATATAATAATTACCATACTGCTTAAAAATCATGTTTCTGAAGAAGCTTTGGCACTGTGGGGAGATACAATGAGCTTAGAAATGAGCTTTCTAATGAGGCCTGCTAAACTTCCTAGGTCCCAAAGGGGACTCTCAGTCTTGTTCAACAAATCTTATATCTGACCCATCTTCACTCTCAGTAAAAACTACCACTGTCTTCGCAGTTTGAGTCAATAATCTAAAAATCATTCTTGATTGTTTTCTTCCTCTGTCACTGGACAGTCATTTCCTAGGCCAGTTTTGCAGAAACTACCTTCTAAGACCTCCAGGCCACCCCCTCCTTCCCCCTCTAGTCCTCTTCTCTCCTATCCTCTCCACTTCTCCATTCCTTTGTGCCTTGCCCTCCCTAACCCCCAAATTCCCAGTACACTAGGTCTCCTTTTTTTGGATGACCACAGTGACCTACTTCTCCTAGGGAGGGGCTCTGGCTCCCATTCTCCCACCCAGAGCCCACAGCAGCCAGATGTGTCTTGCCCAATAGAAGTCGACTATATCAATCCCTGCCGGACCCCTGGCAGAAGTGGATCCCCTGCTCTTCAGAACAAAACCCAAACCCTTTCCCGTGAAACTGAGTTTTGACTAATGAGGGATATCAGCAGAAGCCACTGGCCTAGCAGCCAGGCCCACAGCTCACAGGAGAAAGTTTTATTAGCAGAGCGCTTCACCATCAGAGCTGACTGCTTTCCAGGCCCTGAGCTGTGGGATGTTCATTTTTAGAGACACATAGCAAAATGCATCAGTGGGGTGGTCCTGTACACAAAGGGTGCTAGTCCAATCCCTCCCTCCCTACTCTCACTCTCTATCTCTGATCCGATTAACCTAACACTCCAGCTTCCTTCTGTCTGGAATGCCCCTTCTCCATTTCTTGTGTCAAACCCATACACCTGGGGCCCACCACCTCCTTCAGGAAGCCACCCTGATACCTCCAGCAGCAGATGAACATGTGTTGTGCTTTGAATATCCCTCACCTTGCACCTATGAACAGGTGACTGTACTGTAGTTATGTCCCTGCCTTGTCTTCCCAACTGGCCCATGAATTCTTCAGGTGGGATCTATGTGTGGTTTATCTTGGGGGGGTGGCAATGTCATTTGGCTGAATGTCCAGCATATGGGCTTCTCAGAGAGGAAGCCACATAGGCAATGTATCTGTGGGAAAGTGAATGATTCAGTGTGTGCAAGTGCAGGGTGATGGTGAAAAGGTCTTCATGGGGACAGGTAAGAGAGTCCTAAAAGCCCACTAAATGACTGGGACTTGCCCTGAAGGGGAGAAGAGCCATGGATGGATTCTAAGGAGAGCAAAACTGGTTGACCACACATTGAATTGTCATCATAAAGAAAACCAACACTGTGGGCGGGGGGGAGCCACAAGATCCCCACCCTGTCACTAGTACTTTTTCTTGCTTCTCCAGGCCCTGCTCTAAGGGTGTATGGAGCATCTTCTCTGGTCAGATGCAAGGACCATCCCTGGGCAGGGTCACAGCATGTTGAAAGACTGTGCACACAGTGCAGCTGGGTGTCACCAAAGCAGTCAGGGGACCTCTTGGAGATTCCTCATGTTTCTTAGAAGCCCACAGGGTAGCTCCCTGATAGCTATCTGAAACCACAAATTCACTGCCAAAAAATGTAAATAGCTGTTTTATGGAAACCAGGCTGATGGTAACTGGCTCCCTTTGGAATATTGGCTGGGGGATGGGAGAGGTAGATGGCGCTTGCCAGCACCTTTGTTCCCCCACTGAGCTGAACTCTGTCTTCCAGGGCTCAACAACTCTCCCTCCCAGCGTCCTCTTGCCCTCCCTGCTCTCCAAGAGCAGAGTTGTTTACTTTTAACATTCCAGATGTTAAGTCCCGCTGACTGTCAGAACCCATGGAGTCCAGCCCCTCTGCTTTTGCAAGGGGCTCTGCCTTGCCCAGCGGGCTGCCCCTCCACGACCTCGGCTCCCTCCCACCAGTCCGTGTAGCAGGCATTGCCTCTCCACCCTTCCTACCCTCTTCCATGGGCCTCTTGTCTACACTTGGCTCCGGAGAGTCCATTCTGATAGTCTTCTGGCGGTTTTCTGGGTTATTAGGCAGATGCGGGTGGAATCTAAGCGATCAGCAGGACGAGGTGAGCCCAGTGTCCTCCTAAGCTGCCATCTTTCCAGGTCCTCTCAATTCTAATTTACAGATTAGAAAACAGGGGGAAAAAGAACAACTTGTGTAAGTGACAAAGGTTGGACTCAAACCCAGTGAGACTAGCTCTAGACTCTGCGCTCTCAAGCAATTCATTTCACTATTGTACTGCCTCTCCCTATATAATTTATAAACCTGTGTGTGTACATTCTAAACGAATATGTGTATGCTTAGGGGGTTGATATATATGGATGTATATACAAATATAGAAGTGTGAGGTATGTGTGTGTGTATAGAGGTTACATGCCTCAGTGACACCATACTGAGAACACTCAATAAAATAGGCATTTTGCAAATCAGTGGCATTGAGAATGGACTGCAGGGAACAGCACCTGAAGTAAGTAGGGCAGCAAAGAGGCTGGGACACTGAGGTGCTCTTGAGGCTACCACAGTGCTGACTGACCATGTCACGAAAGATGTGGACTAGGTCACCAAGAAAAAGGAGAGGACTGGGGTCTGGAGGGCACAGAGAGACCAAACATGCAGGCAGGGACTGAATCAGACTGGGATAGGCACTCTGGTTTAAGAGACAGCCATCCTGGGGCCGGGCAAGGTCCAGGTGGATTCTGGGAGTGAGCTGGTGGTCACTGGTGCTGTGACATCATGAGGAACTAGACAGCTGGGTACTGGAAGGGTCTTTGAGAACTCCAGACTGGGGCAGGGCCAAACAGGTGATGGAATGAAGTGGGATGGTGGGGACTGTGGCAAACCAGAGAACGTGGCCACCTAGAGGCAGCTGCAACCACCCACTGTGCCATGAGAGGAAGTGGGGCCAATGCTGTGAGAGTTGCCAAGTTTTCAACAGAAAACAGAAATTCAGACTTTTACATGAAATCTCTTGATTTTAGTGTTGGTTTAAAAAGAATTTAGGGGCGGCTGGGTGGCTCAGTCTGTTAAGCGTCCGACTTCAGCTCAGGTCATGATCTTGTGGTGCGCGAGTTTGAGCCCCACAACAGGCTCTGTGCTGACAGCTCAGAGCCTGGAGCCTGCTTTGGATTCTGTGTCTCCCTCTTTCTGCCCCTCCCCTGTTCACACTCTCTCCCTAAAATGAAAAAAAAAAGCATTACAAAAAATTTAGGGATAGTTGGCTCAGTCAGTTAAGCATCCAACTCTTGATTTCAGCTCAGGTCATGATCTCATGGTTCACGGGTTTGAGCCCCACATTGGATTCTACACTGACAGTGTGGAGCCTGCTTGGGATTCTCTCCCCGCCCCCCCCCCCCCCCCGCCTCTCCCACACTTGCTGTTTCTCACACTCAAAATAAATAAATCAACTTTAAAAATACTTAAAAAAAATTTAAATCACCCGGCTTACTGCTAAGTAGTAGAACTGGGACTTAAATTCATGAGGGGCAGGGCCTAGGTTACCAGGCACAGACACCGTGGAGCACTGAGTGTGGCACAGGCCAGGAACTGTCACACACATCAGCCCTGCTTCTCCCAGCCTGCCTCACTCTAGAAAGCCTTTGTTCTCTGCTGACTGCTAACTAATAGGACTGATCTAGCCAGTTATGAATTAGAATAATCTTAGGGACTATGCCTTTCCAGGAAGAACCTCTGGAGACCACACCAATGAAAGTAATGACAGTAGAAGAACAGGAAAGTCAGGGTACACTGGCAACTATTTTGTCTGATAGGTAACTCCCAGTTCCTCACTCTGTGGAATTCTGGTAGGGCTGCAAATCAAGGTGCCCTGCCTCCCCTCCAAGAGTGATGACAATGCAAGTCAGGTGAGCCAAACAGAGAATGTTCTCCCTCAGGGAACAGGAACTGGAACAGGACTAGACCTGACATTAGGATCAATTGTTAGAGGCCGATGTGGACATTGACAATGAAATATCTTTTTTTCTAAGAACACATGTATTAAGTTGAAATTAAATGCCAAGGGCCATCTTCCCCTCTAGGTATAGAATCCTACCTGAAAATAAATCATAGATGAGTGACAGAGAAAAAGCCAGCATCCTGCTAATCATTTAAGCACCTGGATCATGCCATGCCTGAAATCTAACCCCTTACATATTTCAATTATATGAGCTAATAAATTGTCTTTTTTAAGCTTAACCTGGGTTAAATTTAGTCCCTGTCACCAGTAACTAAAAGAATCTTACTCAATTTGTAGAAAAATGGTATTTAAGAAGAGGACGTCCTGTCCCTTGTCCCTCAAGCTGGATTCAAAGTGTAGAGGCCTACTCTTCAGGGATGGCATTCAACAGTGCCCCTGACACCACCATTCCCATTTATTTCCCTCTTACCTGGAAATAGTTCAAAAGCACACCAGCCCCAGACAGTCCCGGTCCTGCAAACATGAAGGGCACCATCACCTGAAGGCCAAGGGACAAGGCAGTCTCCCTGCTGAACTCAGACCCCAGTGGTTCAGGGACCACCATGTGGCTCTCAGACACACTCATAGGTCCATCATCTGAGGCTCCAGTCTTCCAGGGCTGAAGGCGTGTGGCAGAGCCAGGTCCTCTGGCCTCTGCTGTCAGATCTCTGTCCCATCCATGTGAGCAGAGCTGAACCCTGGCAGCCTTAACCTGGGAGACACAAAGCAACAACGGCTGATCAGCAGTTCCTGACTGCCATACAGCTGACACCCTTTAAGCCCTCAGGCCCTTCTGTCCAGCAGAGGCTGGCATCATTCTACCCAATCAATAGCCCCTTCATGTGTTGGGATGAGCACTGGGTGTTGTATATAAACCAATTTGACAGTAAATTATATTAAAAAAAAATAGTCCCTTGCTCAGGGACTGCTCCACACGGTCTCCTGCAACCTCAATTCAAACAGTTTTTATTTAATATGCACAGGTTTGGGGTGCCTGGGTGGCTCAGTCGGTTAAGCGTCTGACTTCAGCTCAGGTCACGATCTCACGGTCTGTGAGTTCAAGCCCCATGTCGGGCTCTGGGATGATGGCTCAGAGCCTGGAGTCTGCTTCTGATTCTGTGTCTTCCTCTCTCTCTGCCCCTCCCCCGTTCATGCTCTGTCTCTGTCTCAAAAATAAATAAACGTTTAAAAAAATATGCACAGGTTTGAGAAAAATAACATATCAAAGAAGAGAGCGCTAAATATTTATGAATTAGAGTCATCAAAACTGGTGGTATAGGGAACTCTGAAAATTCTTCCCTCCAGAGAAGAACAAGATAGCTAGCAAAAAATGTCAGAATCCACTTTTCAGAACTCTGGAAATTCACCAAAGGCTTGGAGCAATGCAGAAGTATTTACTCAATAAAAAAATGCTGAATCCTCAGCAAGAATAGCCACATTGTAGTATCCATGGTGTTTGTGATGTTTTTACTGTGCCTTAGTCCCACCCCTGCTCTGTGGCTCTGCAGCACCCTTAAAAACCAATATCCTGGAGAGAGCAGAATGGGCTGGAGCTCCTTCAAAGCCTCATTCTCAAAGAACTGTCATCATTTGACCTATCAGGTTGTTCACCGGAAAATGTCACTTACAGTCTATCTATATTTCACCTGCCTTATTTTTTTTTATTTTTAACATTTATTTATTTTTCAGAGACAGAGTATGAATGGGTGGAGGGACAGAGAGAGGGAGACAGAATCTGAAGCAGGCTCCAGGCTCTGAGATGTCAGCACAGCACTTGACACTGGGCTCGAACCCATAAGTGAGATCATGACCTGAGCCCAGGTCAGCAGCTTAACCAACTTAGCCACCCAGGCGCTCCTCACCTGACTTATAAAATTCACTTCGTGTAAAAAGCCTTTTCCCTGGGGGACATTTGTGGAAAACAATCACAGGCACTTCACAACTGCCTAAAGCAGTGGGTAATAGCTGAGGTAAATAATATGCAAACCAAAAGCCTAAAAGGAAAAGCTGGGGAATGAGATGCCTAAATTTTGAAAAGTTCCTAAAAATTCCTGGGAATCTAGAAGGCCACTCATAGCGATCTGGGCATATGCTCAGGAAATAGCTGAGAAAGCTTGAAACTGTAACCCCCCCAGCTGATCTGGAGGCTCTGCATAAGCACACCATGAAGGCTAAGGCAGGGCAGTGAATGACAGCACTATGTACTGAAGGTGTGTCCCAACAGGCACACAGAGCCTCCAGGCAAAGACTGGGGGACTCATCACTTCCACACATGGCATTCAAGGAAATCTCTATCCAAGAATTGCCTGACCACAGATCAGAGTCCTCAGGGGTGAAGTACAACACAGAATACAAACCAAAGAAGTCACTTAGAAAAGTCGCTAAACCAACAATAGCTACAGAAAGCAGCAATAACAAGAATCCCTGAGAAGGGGGAGAACCTTATTTCCAGAGTCGTCACCTTATAGAATTTTAAGTGTCCAGTTTTCAACAAAAAATAGGCATGCAAGAAAACATGATAGTATGACATATGCATAGGGAAAAAGCAATTAATAAAAAATATGCGGAGGAAGCCCAAATATTGACTAACTAGACGGAAACCTGAAATCAGCTATTTTAAATATGTTCAAAGAACTTAAACCATCCCTGAAGAACTAAATAAAGTACAAAAAAACGAAGTCTAACCAAAATGGAGAATATCAAGGAGGAGATAACTATTTTAAAGAAGAACTAACTCAAAATTCTGGAGTTATAAAATATAATGGCCCTAGAGGAGTGCAATGGCTGATCTGAGCAGGGAGAATAAAGAACCACTGAACTGAAAGCTAAGTAAACAGAAACCATCCAATCTGAAGAAAAGAAACAAAACAGAATGAAGAAAAATGAATAAGTCCCCAGGGCCCATGGGACAGCATCAAGCACGCCTGCATGTATAACGGGAGTCTCAGAAAGGGACGAAAGAATAAAGGAGTCCAAAATAATATTGGAAGACATAATGTGTGAAAGCTTTCCAATTATGATCAAACTTCCATATTCAAGAAGCTCAACAAATCACAAGAATACAAGAACACAAATTACAAGAGATTCACCACAAGACACATCATTATCAATCTGCCAAAAGTCAAAGATAGAGACAGAATCTTGAAAGCGGGGAGGTGACTCTTCTTGCACAAGGACTCCTCAGGAAGATTAACAGCATACTTTTCATTGGAGTCCATGGAGGCCAGAGGCAGTGGGATGACATGTTCCAAGTGCTGAAGGAATAAGAACTTCAACCAAGAGTTCTGATAAGCAGAAAAAGGATCCTTCAAAAATGAAGGACAAATTAAGAGATTCCCAGATGAACAAAAATCAAGAGAATGTGCCACTGGTGTGCACCTGCCCTACAGGAAAGACCAAGACCAAGAGGCTGAAATGAAAGGACCTAGATAGTACTTTAAATTCATATAAAGAGTACTAGGCAAAGGTAACTACATAGGCAAATTAAAAAAAAAAGTATAGGGGTACCTGAGTGGTTCAGTCAGTTGAGCATCTGACTGCAGCTCAGGTCATGATCTCACGGCTCGTGAGTTCAAGCCCTGCATCAGGCTCTGTGCTGACAACTCAGAGCCTGGAGCCTGCTTCAGATTGTGTCTCCCTCTCTCTGCCCTTTCCCCAATCATGCTCTGTCTCTATCTCTCAAAAATAAACATTAAAAAAAATTTTTAATAGCCAAAGGAAAGAAAGTATAAATGCACTGTTGTTAGTAACTCCTTTTTCTCATCCAATTTAAAGACAACTGCATAATTCAGTAATTATAAATCACCATATATGGGTACAGAATAATAAAAAATGTAATTTGTATGACAGGAGGAGCACAAAGGAGAGCACAGAGCTATATAGGAACAAAGTTTCATATATTAGTAACATTAAGTTGCTATTAATTTAATTTTTTTAATGTTTATTTCTGAGGCAGAGAGAGGCAGAGCATGAGTGGGGGAGGGTCAGAGAGAGAGGGAGACACAGAATCAGAAGCAGGCTCCAGGCTCCAGGCTCTGAGCTGGCAGCACAGAGCCTGACATGGGGCTCAAACTCACAAACCGTGAGATCATGACCTGAGCCGAAGCCGGTCGCTTAACCGACTGAGCCACCCAGGCGCCCCAAATTGCTATTAATTTAAATTGCAATGTTATCTAAGGTGGGAATTGTAATCCTCAAAGCAATCACTAAGAAAATAACTAAAAAATATATATTTTAAAAATAACAATGGAATAAAAATAATACACTAGAAAATATACATCTAATACAAAAGAAGATAGTAATGAAGGATAGAGGAACAGAAAGAAACCATAAGATATAGAAACAAATGGCAAAATGGCAGATAGAAATCCTATCTTATTAGTAATTATACTAAACATAAATGGATAGGTTGAAAGTAAAAAGGCTTTAAAAGACATACCAGGCAAAGAGTAACCAAAAAAAAGGTAGGGGGGAGGGTGGGAATGACTTTCCTAGCATCAGGCAAAATAGACATTAAAACAAAATTGTTATTACAGATAAAGAAGGGCATTTGATAATGGTAAATGGGTCAATATTATCAAAAAACATACTAATTATACACACCTAACAATATAGCCCCAAAGTACATGAGGCAAAACCTGACAGAATTGAAGGGAGAGAAATACAATTCAATAATAGAAGACTTCAACACTCTACTTTCAATATCTACTGAACAATTAGAAGATGGACAAAAAAGGGAAGACTGGAACACTGTAAACAAATTAGATCATACGTCTATACACCATTCCACCCAACAGCAGCAGAATACACATTTCTTATCAAGGTATACAGAACATTCATTAGGATAAACCACACATCATAGAAAAAACATACAAAATGTAATAAAATTACAAATAAATAACAAAAGAAAATTCAGAAAATCCACAAATTTGTGTAAACAACACACCCAAATAATTAATGGGTCAAAGAAGAAATCATAAGGGAATCATAAAATTATTTGAGGAGAATTAAAATGAAAATATAACATACCAAAACTTATGGGATGCTGGAAATAAAGTGTTTCAAATTTATATATGAAAAAGCCAAAAATAAAAGAGAAAAGCTTATATTACTAAATTGATCTTTCATCTTAAGAAAAATGAAAAAGAAGACTAAACCAACACAAAAAAAGTAGAGGGTAGGAAGCAATAAAGATTAGAGTGGTAATAAATGGAATAGAGAATGGAAAAACCATATAGAAAATCAACAAAACCAACAGTTGGGTCTCTGGAAAGATTGAAAAAAATACACAAACCTGTAGCTAAACTGACCAAGAAAGACAGAGGGTGTAAATACTTAAAAGGGAACACTACTTCCAAATTTACAAATATAAAAATAATTGTTCTGTAGTGTCGTGGTTATCACATTCACCTGACAAATATAAAAATAATTATGAAGGAATACTATGAACAATTGTATGCAACACATTAGAAAATCTAGATGCAATGGACAATTTCCTAGAAACACACTAACAAACTAATTCAAGAAGAAATAAAAAATTTAAAAGACCCATAACAATTAAAAGATCGAATTAGCAATGCAAAAAATTTCTCACAAAGTCCAAGACCAGATGGCTTCACTGGTAAAGTTTACCAAGCATTTAAAAAAGAATTAACACCATCCTTTATACACTCCCAAAGAAACTGATGACATGGGAACACTTCCCAAGTTGTTCTGAGAACTGTTTTGCCTGATACCAAACTCAGACAAAGATAACTTAAGAAAACTACAGACCAATATAAGAGCCTTATGCATACATACACAAAAACCATCAACAAAATACTAACAAACTGATTTATGCGGCATATAAAAAGGCTTATATGATGACCAAGTGGGATTTATCCCAGGAATGCAAAGTTGGTTCAATATGTGAAAATCAATGTATTACCCCATATTAATAGAATGGAGGGGGAAAAAAAAACATGATTCACTCAATAGATCAGAAAAAGCATTCAGCAATATCCAACACTGTTTCACGATAAAAATACTAAAAAAAATCACTAGGAATTTAAGGGAATTATTTCAATCTGATAAAGGCTATCTACAAGAAACCCACAGTTAACAAACTTAATGGTGAAAGTTTGAAATCATCCCCCTTAACTTTAGGACTTTGCCACTCCTATCCTATTGCATTGTATTTGAAGTCATAACCAGCACAATTAGGCAAAAAATGAAATAAAAGTCATCCCAACTGGAATGGAAGAAATAAAACTAACTCTGTTTACAGATGACAATATCTCGTACATAGAACATTCTAAGGAATACACACACACACACACACACACACACACACAGCTAATAAGTTCAGCAAGGCTGTAGGATACAGGATCAATACACTAGCAATGAACAATCTAATAAACTAAGAAAACAATTGCATCTGCCATAGCACCAAAAAGAATTAAATACTTAAGGATAAAAGTAACAAAAATGTGCAAAAACTTTTACCCTGAAAACTATAAAGCACTGTTGAAAGGAATTTTTAACAACCTAACAAAATGAAAAGATAACCTGTGCTCATGGACTGAATGACTTATATTGTTAAGATGGTGATATTTCTCAAACTGATCTACAAATCCAGTGCAATTCCTATCAAAATTACATTGATCTTCTTCACAGAAAATGACAAGCTAATCCTAAAATCCATGTGGAAATGCAAGAGCCAGAATTTTAAACAATCTTGACAAAATGAATACACTTCCTGATTTCAAAACTCACTATATATAGCTACAATAATCAAGACAGTATAGTACTG
The DNA here is from genome assembly GCF_022837055.1 of Prionailurus viverrinus. Lineage (NCBI taxonomy): Eukaryota > Metazoa > Chordata > Mammalia > Carnivora > Felidae > Prionailurus > Prionailurus viverrinus. The sequence continues at coordinate 59,354,745 of NC_062562.1, read as the reverse complement.
GTATACGAATCAAAATATAGATCAGTGAAGTAGAGTTGAGAATCCATAAATAAACCCATGTAACTGTGTTCAATTGATTTTCAGCCAGGATGCCAAGGCTATTTAATGGTAAGAGAAAAGTCTCTTCAACAATGGTGCCAAAATAACTGGATATCCACATGCAAAATCATGTGTTTAGACACCTACCTCAAACCATATACAAAAACTAACACAAAATGGTCCAAAGCCCTAAACCTAACAGCTAAAAGCTACAAAACACTTACAAGAAAATATAGGTATAAGTTTTAGTGACTTTGGATTAGGTAATGGTTTCTTAGACACAATATCTAAAGTAAAAGCAACTAAAGAAAAATTAAATAAATTGGATGTTATCAAAATCTAAGTTTTGTGGGACACTACTAATAAAGTGAAAAGACAACCCATAGAAACAGAGATAATATTTGCCATATAATCCGAAAAGGGTCTAGTATCCTGATATATCAAGAACACTTATAACTCAACAATAAATCCAATTTAAAAACTGGCAAAGGAGTTGAATGGACAATAAGCACATTACAAGATGCTCAACATCAGTTGTTAGAAAAATGCAAGTCAAAAACACATAAGATGGCTCAAAAACAGACTCAGATCAATGAAACAGAATAGAGAATCCAGAAATGTACCTACCAACATATGGTCAACTAATCTTTGACAAAGCAGGAAAGAATATCCAATGGAATAAAGACAGTCTCTTCAGCAAGTGGTGCTGGGAAAACTGGACAGGCACATGCAGAAAAATGAACCTGGACCACTTTCTTACACCATATACAAAAATAAACTCAAAATTGATGAAAGACCTAAGCATAAGACATGAAGCCATCAAAATCCTAGAGGAGAAAGTGGGCAAAAACCTCATTGATCTTGGCCACAGCAACTTCTTCCTCAACACATCTCCAGAGGCAAGAGAAACAAAAGCAAAAATGAACTACTGGGACCTCATCAAAATAAAAAGCTTCTGCACAGTGAAGGAAATAATCAGCAAAACTAAAAGGCAACTGATGGGATGGGAGAAGATATTTGCAAGTGCCATTATCAGATAAAGGGCTAGTATCCAAAATCTATAAAGAACTGCTCAAACTCAACACCCAAAAAACAAATAATCCCATGAAGAAATGGGCAGAAGACACGAATAGACACTTCTCCAAAGAAGATATACAGATGGCCAACCGACATATGAAAAAATGCTCAACATCACTCATCATCAGGGAAATACAGATCAAAACCACAATGAGATACCACCTCACATCTGTCAGAATGGCTAACATTAACAACTCAGGCAACAAAAGATGTTGACAAGGATGCAGAGAAAGAGGATCTCCTTTGCACTGTGGATGGGAATGCAAACTGCTGAAGCCACTCAGGAAAACACTATGAAGGTTCCTCAAAAAATTAAAAACAGAACTACCCTATGACCCAGCAATTGCACTGCTAGGTATTTATCCAAGGGGTACAGGTATGCTGTTTCAAAGGGGCACATGTATGCCAATGTTTACAGCAGCACCATCAACAATAGCCAAAGTATGGAAAGAGCCCAAATGTCCATAGATGGATGAGTGGATAAAGAAGATGTGGTGTATATATATATACACACACATACACACACACACACACAATGGAGTATTACTCAGAAATAAAAAAACAATGAAATCTTGCCATTTGCAACTACATGGATGGAATTAGAGGATATTATGCTAAGTGAAATTAGAGAAAGAGAAATATCATGTGACTTCACTAATATGAGGACTTTAAGACACAGAACAGATGAACACAAGGGAAGGGAAGCAAAAATAATATAAAAACAGGGAAGGGGACAAAACATAAGAGACTCTTAAATATGGAGAACAAACAGAGGGTTACTGGAGGGGTTGTGGGAGGGGGGATGGGCTAAATGGGTAAGGGGCATTAAGGAATCTACTCCTGAAATAATTGTTCCACCATGTGCTAACTAACTTGGATGTAAATTTTAAAAAATTAAATTTAATTTAAAAATAAATAAAACAAATTTTAAAAAACAAACACAAGACACCACTCAGCATAATGTTTTCAAGGTTCACCCATGTTGTTATATGAATACTTCATTTCTTTTTATGGCCAAAAAATATTCCACTGTATGGACAGAACATATTTGGTTTATCCATTCATCAGGTGGACAATTGAACCCTTTTTTTTTTTTTTACTTTTTTGCTATTATATGCAGATCTTTGTGTGAACATGAATCTTCTGTTCTCCTGAATTATACATTTCGAAGGGGCGAATTTTGTGGCATGTGATTTGTATCTCAATAAAAAATTCATGAATTACTTATGGAATAAGGCCAAGAAGCAGAACACTAGCAGCTTCCCAAAATATCTGAGCCCCTACCGATAACCCTTATTCCTTATCACCGGGGCGACTGTACAAACTCTGGAGAGGATCACTCCTCACTTTCTGTTTCATCCTTATTTAGTGTTACCAACTAAGAGTACAGCCCTAAACAACAGTGTTTTGCTTGCTTTGCAATTTAGATCAATAAAGTCACAGTCCACGTATTCTTTCCAGGTCTGGTGTCTTTTACCTGACATGAAAATTCTTGCATTCAGCCAAGCTGAATTGTAGAACCACAATCCATCTATTCTACTCCTGAAGGACCATCCTAAAGTACTCTCCTTTCAAAAATAAATATGTGATTGGTTTTTTTTAACACAAAAGTAATATGTTCGTAAGAAATATAATTTTAAAAATACAAAAAGGTACAAATAAGGGAGGTTAAATCACTGACAATGTTACTGCCCCCAAATAATTAATGCTAAATATAATGTATATTCTTCCAGTGTGTACACACACACACACAATTTTTTTAAATCAATGTCCTAGATCCTGGGTAGTTTTATTTAATAAAATGTAAACATCCATCCAACCCTATTTTTAGCACAGATATAATTTTTATGTAATTTCTCATGCCATCCTTGATAGTGTTGGAGAAGTGGATAAAGTACACCAAAGATGGCTGATGGAGCAAAAACAAGCTCTGGTCTCTACCTTAGAGACCCCTCCTCTGGTTTCTTCTTCCTTTGTTTCCTGTGCGCAAATAACACCCCCCCCCCGCCCCCCAGTATGGAGGCTGATAACTGTAAATTACCCTTCCCACTTGCATTTGGGGCTCAGATATTTGGAGAAATGGTCTCCTCTGAGCCCGCCGGTGTTAAATAAATCTCCAATCCACCACGATCTCCGAGTGCCACTTGGTTTTTCTACCAGCATTCCAGCCTGGTTCTGTAACATACTTGGTTCCCTGACAGGGAAACCCAACCGCACTGGCCCACTGTTGCCATTGGTTTGGGAGAATGGTGAGGTGGTGATGGAATGAAGGCTCGCAAGGAAGAGTGCATGCCCTGCCTGAATTTTGGCAGTCTCCTCGGTTGCCTTGGGCCGGCCCTCACTCCGCCATTCCCACTGGACTTGAGGAGACTTGGCAGGTGAGGACCTGGACCTGATGTCAGAACTGGTAAGTCTGAGGACCAATCTAATCAAGCCCACTTGCAAGAGTAGAAGGGGGATATGATCACTCCCCAAGACTTCAGAAGTCTCACAGGTAGGGATTCTGTGGGAGGGAATGTAATAACCTCTGGTGTGTATGTGAGTGTGTATGTGCGACTCAGTCTAGCTTGCCTGCTGAGTTAGATTCTGTGGCTCCACAGGCGGGCGCCCTTGGGGTCCCCAGGGGCCGGGACCTGTGGGGCTGAGCATCGCCTGGGTTCCTTCGGGACACGGCCAGGCAGGCATCTGGCTGGTCTCCTCATTGGAGGGGGCGCCCCTGTCCCTCTGTCTTTGGGACTCTGCCTCATGACAGCATTGTGGGGTCAGGATGGAGCAAGGAGAGCCAGGAAAAGGTTTTAGCTGCTTTATCTGAAGAGTCACCCAGGGAGCCAAAGAAGTGACCCATTGCTCCCCTAATGTTCTGCCTCTTCATGACTCATTAGGTTCCCTCCCCCTCCCCTGAGCTTGAAACTCTTCCCATTTCTCCTCCCCTTCTGGACCATAGAACCCTCCTCCACAAGGACCAGTAGCCAGATTGCAAATTTGCCCAGGTGCAGGCGCTCTCCAGATGCCGGTCCACATCTGCCAGTGTCAGGAGGCTCTCTGGAGGATCAGAGCAGGGGGTTGAGGCGGCCATAAATATGAACCTACTGCAAGGGGAAAGGACATTAAAAAGAATAAGTGTCCCAACCAGGGAAAGTCCCAAAAACCAATCCAAAATCAGGAGGAACCTCCAGAAGGGGAACTTATTGGTCTAGCCAAGATAGAACAAGACTAAACGGGGACACTGACTCTCCCTGTTCCTCTGCTTAATAGATGTGTGGGATTCTCTTCATTTCCCAGGTTAATGGCTATAATTAGAGCCAACTGTGGTTAGTCTGTCTCGGGACAGGGATTTTAAGGAATATTCCCAAGCAGTTGCTGCTTCTGCTTTCCCCTCCCCCTCATGTTTCTGCACCAACTTGGGTGTGGTCCTATACCATTCCCAGTGTCTCAGGCACCATTGGTTCCTCCTCCCACCCTCCAAGTCAAGGAGCAAAGTGCACCCCCCCTTGGACCACCCAGTTCAGATATCTCCACTGGCACCCCAAATGAAAACTGACAATGGGGAAAAATTGATTGACTTTTAGGTGGACGCAGGTGAAACATATGCGATGTTTAAACTAATTTAAGTTTATTGGACCTGTCTTTAAAGTTATTGGCAAAGTTCAAATAAGCTCATGTTATCTTTTGCAATTTGTTAATGATAGTTAATTTTGACTGTCTCAAATTTTTCATGGGTAATTGTTAAGATAACTTTCAAGGGCCTTGTTAACCTGAAACTTTCCAAATAGGATGGAATGCTAAAGCATTGATTACTGAACATAGGTTTGTGTTTTAAACTTCTTATTGCTGAGAAATTAAGGCTATTTGGACCTATTGGAAAACATGCTTTGTACTTAATTGGTTCATGAATTTACCATCTAAAAAAATTCTGATGTAAACACTTCTCAATTGGTTACTAAGTCCTCCACTGGAGACTAAGGTTTCCTAAGAGTTAAAATTCTGCTGAATGTACTTAATACTGATGAAAATAAAGAAAACAACACTGTATGTAGGAAAATAGGAGGTATATAAGAAAGATATAAGGAATGGAAATACAGTTTCGTTGAGGGTAGAAGAAAGTAATTTTGTCCTAAATGAGACTGGTTATCTGGAAAGAAATGGCTTTGGGACAAAATTTAGAAGCAAAAGAAAGTTATAGAAGGTTTAGATGAATGGAACCTTATTTTATTTATTTTTGTTTGTTTTTAATATATGAAATTTATTGTCAAATTGGTTTCCATACAACACCCAGTGCTCATCCCAAAAGGTGCCCTCCTCAATACCCATCACCCACCCTCCCCTCCCTCCCACCCCCCATCAACCCTCAGTTTGTTCTCAGTTTTTAACAGTCTCTTATGCTTTGGCTCTTTCCCACTCTAACCTCTTTTTTTTTTTTCTTCCCCTCCCCCATGGGTTTCTGTTAAGTTTCTCAGGATCCACATAAGAGTGAAACCGTATGGTATCTGTCTTTCTCTGTATAGCTTATTTCACTTAGCATCACACTCTCCAGTTCCATCCACGTTGCTACAAAACGCCATATTTCATTTTTTCTCATTGCCACGTAGTATTCCATTGTGTATATAAACCACAATTTCTTTATCCATTCATCAGTTGATGGACATTTAGGCTCTTTCCATAATTTGGCTATTGTTGAGAGTGCTGCTATAAACATTGGGGTACAAGTGCCCCTATGCATCAGTACTCCTGTATCCCTTGGATAAATTCCTAGCAGTGCTATTGCTGGGTCATAGGGTAGGTCTATTTTTAATTTTCTGAGGAACCTCCACACTGCTATCCAGAGCGGCTGGACCAGTTTGCATTCCCACCAACAGTGCAAGAGGGTTCCCGTTTCTCCACATCCTCACCAGCATCTATAGTCTCCTGATTTGTTCATTTTGGCCATTCTGACTGGCGTGAGGTGATACCTGAGTGTGGTTTTGATTTGTATTTCCCTGATGAGGAGCGACGTTGAACATCTTTTCATGTGCCTGTTGGCCATCCAGATGTCTTCTTTAGAGAAGTGTCTATTCATGTTTTCTGCCCATTTCTTCACTGGGTTATTTGTTTTTCGGATGTGGAGTTTGGTGAGCTCTTTATAGATTTTGGATACTAGCCCTTTGTCCGATATGTCATTTGCAAATATCTTTTCCCATTCCGTTGGTTGCCTTTTAGTTTTGTTGGTTGTTTCCTTTGCTGTGCAGAAGCTTTTTCTCTTCATAAGGTCCCAGTAATTCACTTTTGCTTTTAATTCCCTTGCCTTTGGGGATGTGTCGAGTAAGAGATTGCTACGGCTGAGGTCAGAGAGGTCTTTTCCTGCTTTCTCCTCTAAGGTTTTGATGGTTTCTTGTCTCACATTCAGGTCCTTTATCCATTTTGAGTTTATTTTTTTGAATGGTGTGAGAAAGTGGTCTAGTTTCAACCTTCTGCATGTTGCTGTCCAGTTCTCCCAGCACCATTTGTTAAAGAGACTGTCTTTTTTCCATTGGATGTTCTTTCCTGCTTTGTCAAAGATGAGTTGGCCATACGTTTGTGGGTCTAGTTCTGGGGTTTCTATTCTACTCCATTGGTCTATGTGTCTGTTTTTGTGCCAATACCATGCTGTCTTGATGATGACAGCTTTGTAGTAGAGGCTAAAGTCTGGGATTGTGATGCCTCCTGCTTTGGTCTTCTTCTTCAAAATTACTTTGGCTATTCGCGGCCTTTTGTGGTTCCATATGAATTTTAGGATTGCTTGTTCCATATGAATTTAGGATTTCGAGAAGAATGCTGGTGCAATTTGGATTGGGATGCATTGAATGTGTAGATAGCTTTGGGTAGTGTTGACATTTTGACAATATTTATTCTTCCAATCCATGAGCAGGGAATGTCTTTCCATTTCTTTAAATCTTCTTCAATTACCTTCATAAGCTTTCTATAGTTTTCAGCATACAGATCTTTTACATCATTGGTTAGATTTATTCCTAGGTATTTTATGCTTCTTGGTGCAATTGTGTATGGGATCAGTTTCTTTGTCTTTCTGTTGCTTCATTGTTAGTGTATAAGAATGCAACTAATATCTGTACATTGATTTTGTATCCTGCAACTTTGCTGAATTCATGTATCAATTCTAGCAGACTTTTGGTGGAGTCTATCGGATTTTCCATGTATAATATCATGTCATCTGCAAAAAGCGAAAGCTTGAATTCATCTTTGCCAATTTTGATGCCTTTGATTTCCTTTTGTTGTCTGATTGCTGATGCTAGAACTTCCAGCACTATGTTAAACAACAGCAGTGAGAGTGGGCATCCCTGTCGTGTTCCTGATCTCAGGGGAAAAGCTCTCACTTTTTCCCCGTTGAGGATGATGTTAGCTGTGGGCTTTTCATAAATGGCTTTTATGATCTTTAAGTATGTTCCTTCTATCCCGACTTTCTCAAGCGTTTTTATTAAGAAAGGGTGCTGGATTTTGTCGAAGGCCTTTTCTGCATCGATTGACAGGATCATATGGTTCTTCTCTTTTATTTTGTTAATGTGATGTATCACGTTGATTGATTTGCGAATGTTGAACCAGCCCTGCATCCCAGGAATGAATCCCACTTGGTCATGGTGAATAATTCTTTTTATATGCCGTTGAATTCAATTTGCTAGTATCTTACTGAGAATTTTTGCATCCATATTCATCAGGGATATTGGCCTGTAGTTCTCTTTTTTTACTGGGTCTCTGTCTGGTTTAGGAATCAAAGTAATACTGGCTTCATAGATGAGTCTGGAAGTTTTCCTTCCCTTTCTATTTCTTGGAATAGCTTGAGAAGGATAGGTATTATCTCTGCTTTAAACGTCTGGTAGAACTCCCCTGGGAAGCCATCTGGTCCTGGACTCTTATTTGTTGGGAGATTTTTGATAACCGATTCCATTTCTTCGCTGGTTATGGGTCTGTTCAAGCTTTCTATTTCCTCCTGATTGAGTTTTGGAAGAGTGTGGGTGTTTAGGAATTTGTCCATTTCTTCCAGGTTGTCCAATTTGTTGGCATATAATTTTTCATAGTATTCCCTGATAATTGTTTGTATCTCTGAGGGTTTGGTTGTCATAATTCCATTTTCATTCATGATTTTATCTATTTGGGTCATCTCTCTTTTCTTTTTGAGAAGCCTGGCTAGAGGTTTGTCAATTTTGTTTATGTTTTCAAAAAACCAACTCTTGGTTTCGTTGATCTGCTCTACAGTTTTTTTAGATTCTATATTGTTTATTTCTGCTCTGATCTTTATTATTTCTCTTCTTCTGCTGGGCTTAGGCTGCCTTTGCTGTTCTGCTTCTATTTCCTTTAGGTGTGCTGTTAGATTTTGTATTTGGGATTTTTCTTGTTTCTTGAGATAGGCCTGGATTGCAATGTATTTTCCTCTCAGGACTGCCTTTGCTGTGTCCCAAAGTGTTTGGATTGTTGTCTTTTCATTTTCGTTTGTTTCCATATATTTTTTTATTTCTTCTCTAATTGCCTGGTTGACCCACTCATTCGTTAGTAGGGTGTTCTTTAACCTTCATGCTTTTGGAGGTTTTCCAGACTTTTTCCTGTGGTTGATTTCAAGCTTCATGGCATTGTGGTCTGAAAGTATGCATGGTATCATTTCAATTCTTGTAAACTTATGAAGGGCTGTTTTGTGACCCAGTATAGGATCTATCTTGGAGAATGTTCCATGTGCACTCGAGAAGAAAGTATATTCTGTTGCTTTGGGATGCAGAGTTCTAAATATATCTGTCAAGTCCATCTGATCCAATGTCTCATTCAGGGCCCTTGTTTCTTTATGACTGTGTGTCTAGATGATCTATCCATTTCTGTAAGTGGGGTGTTAAAGTCCCCTGCAATTACCACATTCTTATCAATAAGGTTGCTTATGTTTATGAGTAATTGTTTTATATATTTGGGGGCTCCGGTATTTGGTGCATAGACATTTATAATTGTTAGCTCTTCCTGATGGATAGACCCTGTAATTATTATATAATGCCCTTCTTCATCTCTTGTTACAGCCTTTAATTTAAAGTCTAGTTTGTCTGATATAAGTATGGCTACTCCAGCTTTCTTTTGGCTTCCAGTAGCATGATAAATAGTTCTCCATCCCCTCACTCTCAATCTAAAGGTGTCCTCAGGTCTAAAACGAGTCTCTTGTAGACAGCAAATAGATGGGTCATGTTTTTTTATCCATTCTGATACCCTATGTCTTTTGGTTGGCGCATTTAATCCATTTACATTCAGTGTTATTATAGAAAGATACGGGTTTAGAGTCATTGTGATGTCTGTATGTTTTTTGCTTGTAGTGATGTCTCTGGTACTTTGTCTCACAGGGTCCCCCTTAGGATCTCTTGTAGGGCTGGTTTAGTGGTGACAAATTTCTTCAGTTTTTGTTTGTTTGGGAAGACCTTTATCTCTCCTTCTATTCTAAATGAGAGACTTGCTGGATAAAGGATTCTCGGCTGCATATTTTTTCTGTTTAGCACACTGAAGATCTGGTGCCAATCTTTCTGGCCTGCCAAGTTTCAAAAGAGAGATCAGTCACGAGTCTTTTAGGTCTCCCTTTATACGTGAGGGCACGTTTATCCCTTGCTGCTTTCAGAATTTTCTCTTTATCCTTGTATTTTGCCAGTTTCACTATGATATGTCGTGCAGAAGATCGATTCAAGTTACATCTGAAGGGAGTTCTCTGTGCCTCTTGGATTTCAATGCCTTTTTCCTTCCCCAGTTCAGGGAAGTTCTCAGCTATAATTTCTTCAAGTACCCCTTCAGCACCTTTCCCTCTCTCTTCCTCCTCTGGGATACCAATTATGCGTATATTATTTCTTTTTAGTGTATCACTTAGTTCTCTAATTTTCCCCTCATACTCCTGGATTTTTTTATCTCTCTTTCTCTCAGCTTCCTCTTTTCCCGTAACTTTATCTTCTAGTTCACCTATTCTCTCCTCTGCCTCTTCAATCCGAGCTGTCGTCGTTTCCATTTTGTTTTGCATTTCGTTTAAAGCGCTTTTCAGCTCCTCGTGACTGTTCCTTAGTCCCTTGATCTCTGTAGCAAGAGATTCTCTGCTGTCCTCTATACTGTTTTCAAGCCCAGCGATTAATCTTATGACTATTATTCTAAATTCACTTTCTGTTATATTATTTAAATCCTTTTTGATCAGTTCATTAGCTGTTGTTATTTCCTGGAGATTCTTCTGAGGGGAATTCTTCCGCTTGGTCATTTTGGATAGTACCTGGAGTGCTGAGGACCTGCAGGGCACTTCCCCTGTGCTGTGGTGTATAACTGGAGTTGGTGGGCGGGGCCGCAGTCCGACCTGATGTCTGCCCCCAGCCCACCGCTGGGGCCACAGTCAGACTGGTGTGTGCCTTCTCTTCCCCTCTCCTAGGGGCGGGATTCACTGTGGGGAGGCGTGGCCCATCTGGGCTACTTGCACACTGCCAGGCTTGTGATGCTTGGGATCTGGCGTATTAGCTGGGGTGGGTAGGCAAGGTGCACAGGGGCAGGAGGGGCAGGCTTAGCTCGCTTCTCCTTAGGTGATCCACTTCATGAGGGGCCCTGTGGCAGCGGGAGGGAGTCAGATCCGCTGCCGGAGGTTTGGCTCCGCAGAAGCACAGAGTTGGGTGTTTGCACAGAGCGAGCAAGTTCCCTGGCAGGAACTGGTTCTCTTTGGGATTTTGGCTGGGGGATGGGCGGGGGAGATGGCGCTGGCGAGCGCCTTTGTTCCCCACCAAACTGAGTTCTGTCGTCCCGGGGCTCAGCAGCTCTCCCTCCCTTTGTCCTCCAGCCTTCCCGCTTTCCGAGCAGAGCTGTTAACTTATGACCTCCCAGATGTTAAGTCGCGCTTGCTGTGGGAACACAGTCCGTCAGGCCCCTCCGCTTTTACCAGCCAGAGTCAGGGGCTCTGCTTTGCCGGCAAGCCGCCCCTCTGCCCCGGCTCCCTCCCGCCAGTCTGTGGAGCGCGCACCGCCTCGCCGTCCTTCCTACCCTCCAGCGAGACCAGATAGAATGTTCTAACAAAACCTCCAGAGTAATTAACAGGTGTTATCTACCCAAGGAATGGAACAAATAGGAAGTTCAGGTTCTAAGGAGCTGCCTTGTTTGTGCCAGTGGCCCCACGCTAGCTCTTTATTAATTGCACCACCTGGGATGCTGATAGTGAACTGAGCTTTGGAACATTTCAGGCCTGGCATGGAATGCAGTTTTTACACAAGTGTCTTGTGGTTCAGAAATCCGATTTCACAGCTTATCTTCCGTTAGATGAAAGTGTTTACGGTGTGTCTGGAGCTGGAGTAAGTTCCTGCGGGTGCCCAAGAGCACGGGCCTCCTCTCTCCTCTCATTGATTTGCTGATGCCTGCACTGACACAGCAGTGAGATACCGGGGAGAGAGCGAATGGAATTTTAAAAGTATACTGGTATAAGGTTGAAATTCTGCTTTTATTTCTGCTAAAATGACAAAGTTTTCTTGAATTGTTCATCTGCTCTTGATAAGACAACGCAAAAAAAGGTTTATCCTCCAGGAAAATCAAAGTTTTAGGTCTCCTCTCTATCAGGTCTTTGATTACTTAGTTAAAACTTCTCAATGTTAAAGGACCTAGGTTTTGATAACAACTGTATAATGCTATACATTCTCCTTTGAGATCTTTTATTGCCACTTTGGTTGAATAAATAAAATTGTAAGATTTGTAATGATCTTTAATCCTATTTAGGATGCATTTATGACTTCTGGGGTTTTAACAAACTTCTCAGGATTTAAATGGTAAATGAAGTCTTCTTGACCAATTAGGCCCTTTTATTTGGGATGCTAAATTACTTGGAAAAGCACTGTCATACAATGGTAAACCTTAGGTTGTATTGCACAGGTAAATGTAGTAACTGCCCAAATATATGCAATTCCTAAAGTTTTAATGTTTTGATATAAGGTCAACAATATTCTGATTACTTGGGATGTTATGTGTCACAGAAATAACCACATTTCTTTGTCAATTGCATCATAATGAACTCTCATCAAATCTTTAACGATGTCTATTTCTGAGATTTTGTCATTTATAATTGTTCTTATTCTCTCACAAAACGTATATCTTCTTCAATGAGATTTATTCAAAGGACTTTGTGGATAAATACAGGTATCTGACATCTTAAAATTAATACTAAAATGGGTAAGAATTTCCAGAACTAAAAAGCTGCATTCAAATTGAACAAGAATTAGGAACATGGGATTAAATGAACTGAGGAAATTTAGTTTTATGATTCTTGTTGAAAATATCGTTGGTTCTCTAATATTTCATCTCCCAGATTAAGGAAACTTTCTCTTAAGATATCTATGATATACAAAAATGTCATAAAGTATGCATTTGTAAACTGAAGCATTTATCTTTTTCTCTACATAACTCCCCTGAAATTCGAAACTCTCAATGAGTATTCTTTCTTTTATGGGAATTACAATTTTTTGCATAAGTTCAATAATAATCTGTTCATCACGCAACAGGTCATCATTGGAAATACTGGTTATTTTACCAAGGCTTCACTGGAATGTCATATTTGAGGATGACATTCATAAACTCAGATATGAACAGACAGCTTTAAGGAATTAGGGTTGGCTTTATAAAACATGGAGCCATAATGCCCCTTGGAAATGTTGGCCTGGTGCCTTGCTTGCTGAGTTCCCAGCAGCCTCAACAGGTAGGTAAAGACGGCCACTTCCTGGCAGGTGCAGGAAACTCAGGATATCTTGGGGACCTCACAAAGAGGAATTTGCCCAATTCTACAGGTATTGCAGGCCTGTCTGATGGCAAGTATTTGGCTTGGCTCCTGGCCTGGATAGGCTACTAAAAATTCAACCCAGAGATTGGTTATAAAAAGCTCCAACAAAGAAAATTTACAAGATCCTCATGACCAATCGCTATTCTTGCTGAGCTTATGTAAATAATTAGGTCAGATTTGTTAAGACTGGACTTGTTCTACAGATGCATTGGTCTCTATTTAGCTATCTCTGGAAAGGGAGGGGGGTGTGTGTGTCTTTAGAGAACAACTGTTTCAACAATGCACCGTTAAGAATGTTAAATTCTAGTCATGATCACCTTTAAATGTTTGGTTTTTGCCTAAACAACTTGAGGTAAACGTCAGAAAATTGTCAAACTATTTCATGTATAGGAAATTTCCTGTGCTTGTTATTCTATGGGGATAAAAATAACACCCCATGGGCATATGATTATTTACACAACTGGAAAACAGGATGGATCGCTAAATATGCAAATCATATCTTTCCTAAACCTGATCTGACAGTTACCAGAAATCCACCCTTTCCAAAACTTGGAGATAGACTTTACAGACATACAACCAAATAGAGGATTGAGTTTCAGGTATCACCCCCCATGGGCCCATCACTCCAGAGCTAAGAAGGACAACTCAGAAGAACCCACAACCTGGTGAAGTGATCCAGATCCAGTCAACCCGCTTAAACTGACCCTCAAAAGGGAAACTGGCCCTTGAGACCTCCAGCCCTGCTCCAGACACACCCCAGAAGCTGGCTGGCCTGTGCATGGCAGAAGCTTGAGGAATCAATGCGTGAACCTAGCCCGGGGGTTTGGATGCAACTCTGCCAGCCCTTGCCCCTTACTGGTGTCATAGCCCTGATCTTACTTCTTACCATTGGGCTGATAGAGACTGCACCAACAAGCTGGACATGGCACAAAAAGATGCATTCTGGGCCTTGCATACCTCCTCTGGATGGGAGGATTAGTAAGTATTGCCTGTATGTTAGGATAACCCCTCTCACCCTCACAACTGCCACTTACCCACTTTGCCCCCAGGATTGTTATATGACAATAAGGGGGGCAAGGGCATCCAGCGCCTTCACCTCCCTCCACAAAGATCACTACAGGGGAAAAACACGCACTGTCAGTCGCCCGGTGTCCCAAGGACTAAGTATTGGATCATAGAGATAACCTGAAATGTCAGGAACCCATGTCACAACAAGGGCCTCTGGAGAGGGAAGTGAGCTTGCTACACTTACCTTCCTCAATGGGGGAATCTCAGATGGGGGAGGGGTGCAAGACAGGGCCCTTCAAACAGTTATAAAGGATAGGGGAATGCAAGCCATAAAGGTGGCCACTCCCCTGGCAGCCTACCAAGGCGTGAACTTTTTAGCCCTCAGTCAGATGCTTACCAATTCCCCACTCCAGCGTTGGGCCAACACTACTCTACAAGTCCTCCATAAAATAGATATTCACATACAAATCTGCTGGATGTGCTTGCCCCCTCAGCCGGAGGGCTTAACTTAGCCACTCCCATCCCTTTGACCTGGGAAGCTCCTGAAAATCTCAAAACCAATACCTCTGTCTTAATTGGACCCCTGGCCACTGGGATCTATTTCAAATGCCGACAATCTAATCTGTACAGTCCCTGAAGGTATGAATGGTACCTCTCTATGTGGAAGAAATATAACCTTAAAGAGGAATGCAACCCTATGTTCAACCCCTGGGGTGGTCCATCTGTGTTCTAAATCGGCCTACTGATGCCTAGAGCACAACTGGACTCAGCTTTGTTATTCCGTCTTCCCAACCCCAGAAGTATCTGTATACACTGAAGATCAGCTCTTAATAGCCTGTAGCCCCATGTCCTGGGCTAAATGGGCAGTCCTGCTACCCGTTCTGATAGGCACAGGAATTGCGACAGGAACAGGAACTGGAAGAGGGGGCATAGGTTCATCCATAGGACTATACCATAGACTATCTGAAGAGCTAAGTGAAGACATTGAATGGGTGGCAGATTCTCTGGTAACCTTACAGAGCCAAATAAACTCTCTGGTGGCACTGACCCTCCAAAACAGGCGAGCCCTTGACCTTCTTACTTCAGAAAAAGGAGGGACTTGCATCTTTCCAGGGGAGGGATGTTGCTATCGCATAAACCAGTCAGGAATAGTTACAACAAGTTAAGGAGCTCAAGGAAAGAATTCAACATAGACCACAGGAAACTATCAATCAATGGAAAGGATGGGACCTCACGGATTGGGCATCCTGGCTTCCTGCCCTGGTGGGGCCCCTCCTCTCCATAATTTTACTTGGACCCATTGGCCCCTGTATACTGAATGCCGTGGTAGGTTTTATTGAAAACACTGTTGCTCGCCAAACAACTGCACGTATCTTAGTCTTCTGAGAGCACCAACCTGTAAAACTGAAAGATGATGCCTATTAAAAGTTTTTTAAAGGGCACCAAAGGGGGGAATGTTGGACAAGTGAATAAAGTATGCCAAAGATGGCCGACGGAGCTAAAACAGACTCTGGTCTCTAGCTTCGAGACCCCCTCCTCTGGGTTCTTCTTCCTTTGTTTGCTGTGTGCGCCAAAACCCCCACCCACAGATATGGAAGCTGACAACTATAAATTACCCTCCCCACTTGCATTCAGTGCTCAGATCTTTGGAGAGACAGTCTCCTCTGAACCCACTGGTGTTAAATAAATCTCCAATGCACCAAGATCTCCGAGTGCCACTTGGTTTTTCCGCCAGTGTTCCAGCCTGGTTCTGTAACACACTTGGTTTCCTGATCAGGAAACCCAACCACGCTGGCCCATTGTTGCCACCTGTTTGGGAGAATGGCGAGGCGGTGACAGAGCAAGGGATTGCAAGGGAGAAGGTGTGCCCTGCCTGGATTTCGGCAGTCTCCTTCTCGGTTGCCTCGGGCTGGCCCCGCTCCCTTGTTCCCGCTGGACTCAAAGACAACTGGTAGGTGAGGACTTGGACCCAACATCGGAACCAGTAAGGCCGGGGCCCCAAAGAAGTCAGGCCCACCCAAGTGCCTGGAAGAGGGACGTGATCAATCTCCGGAGGCCCTAATAGGTCTCACAGGTAGAAAATTTTGTGGGAGGCAATGTAATAGACTCTGGTGTGTGTGTGTGTGTGTGTGTGTGTGTGTGTGTGTGTGAGAGAGAGAGAGAGACAGAGACAGAGACAGAGACAGAGACAGAGAAGGAGAATGAGCAGCTTAGCTAGGCTTGCCAGCCGAGTTAGAGTTTGTGGCTCCATGGACAGGCACCCTTAAGGTCCCCAAAAGTCTACGGAGTCTGAATGGGCTCTCCTGTGTCGTGGTGAGAGTATAAGGTCTGGGGCAGTATTGGATCAGATTCTGATCACAAGTCACAAAGCTGAGTCCGCTACGGCCAAACCTCACCTAACGTTTCCCTCAGGAACATGACCAGAGGAGTATCTGATTAGCCCTCTCATCTGAAGGTCATCTCATTTGTCTGTGTTTGTGACACTGAACACGAGATAGGAATTAATAATGGGATCAAAACAGAGTAAGCCTCTGCTTTTAGAGGTCATGCTCAAAAATTTTAAAAAGGGATTTTCAGGTGATTATGGGGTGAAAATGACACCCACGAAGTGAAGGACCTTTTGTGAACTAGAATGGCCCATATTCAATGTAGGATGGCCCCCAGAAGGGACATTAAATGCTCAGATGGTGCAGTGGGTTGGGCTAATAGTCACTGGGAACCCAGGCCACTCTGATCAGTTTCCATACATCGACTCCTTGGCTTGAAATTGCCCAAAATCCCCCGCCTTGGGTGCGATTCATCGTTAGCAAACAGAACCAGGCACAGGTTTTAGCCACTTTATCCAGAGGCTCACCCAGGGAGCCAACGAAGCAACCTGCCACTCCTCTAAGATTCAAAGGAGACACGAAGGAAGATATTGTCTTTCCACCTCCTTATGACTCATCAAGCTCCTGCCCTGCTCCCCCTGAGCCTGAAACTCCTCCCCCATCTGTCTTTCCACCAAGGCCACTGGCTGCTCTCGCTGCTGCTGCCAAAGTCGCCGCCAAGCAATGGGAGCCACCGCTGCTGCCGCTGCCGCCACCACAGTCGGCGCCACCCATCTCCCTGCCCCTCTCACACCCAGAGAATCCTCCCCAACAGGGGCCAGCAGCCAAACTCTGCCCCAGACCCAGACCTAATGCTCTCCAAATGCCTGTAAGGGAGATGAGAGAGCCTGAAAGACAGAATGAGGATGGAACCGTCCAGCCCAGCCATTCCATGATGTATTATCAACCTTTCTCTACAACCGACGTCCTCAATTGGAAACACAACACTCCATCATACTCTGAAAAGCCTCAAGCAATGGCCGACTTGGAGTCCCTCTTCCAGACCCGCCAACGGACTTGGGAATATTGTCACAGTTACTCCGTACTCTGTTTAATACAGAAGAAAGAAGAAAGAAGAAAGAAGAAAGAAGAAGGAGGACGAGGAGGACGAGGAGGACGAGGAGGACGAGGAGGAGGGAAACACAACACTACCTAGAAGATCACGCACCGCCGGGGATCAATGACCCTGCTGTCTGGGCTCAAGCTGCCATGTGTGAAGAACACCCAACATGGGATTTCACCACAGAAGAGGGACAGGTTCACATCTGATGATACCAGGAAGCCCTCCTTCGGGGAGTCCTAGTTGGAGCCAAAAAGCCCATGAACATGACTCAAACATCAAACCCAGTCACACAGCACCCTGGGGAGTCTCCCAGAGACTACAATGAAAGATTATGTGAAGCATGCCATGTATACACCCCATTTGACCCCAAGGCACCAGAAAGTCAACAGATGGTAAATACCTCCTTTGGGGCACAGGCTTCCCCAGATATCAGAAGAAAACTCCAGAAGTTGGAAGGCTTTGCTGGGATGAATATCACTCAGTTGATAGAGGTCGCCAATAAGGTTTTCATGAGCAGAGAAGTCACAGCTGAAAGAGAAGCAGAGAGAAGACTAAGAAGCCACCCTTCTCGCAGCAGAACCAAAAGGAACAGACGCTGCGAAGGTGGGAAGACCCCAACCACCAAAAGGGCGGAAGCCCAGAGCCCCCTTAGCAAGGGACCGATGTGCATACTGCAAAGAGAAGGGACACTAGGAGAATGAATGTCCGAATCGGAAGGGATACTCAAAACCCAGCCAATATTGGGAGGAACCTCGAGGTGAGAACCTCGTTGGTCTGGCCAGGGTAGAATCGGACTGAGGGGGGCCGGGCTCTTTCTCTCCTGGCCCCCATGAGCCCACGATCGAAATGAAGGTAGGGGGCCGAACAATAACTTTCATGGTTGACCCTGGGGCTGAACACTCCGTTGTTACTTCCCCTGTGGCACCCTTAAGCCAAAAGGCAGCAGCCATACTTGGGGCTACTGGGACACGGGTGATACAGCAGCTCTTCTGTCAAGCTCGACAATGTGGACTTGGGGGGTCACAAGGTCCGGCATGAGTTCCTCTACTTACCTGACTGCTCAAGTCCTCTCCTGGGCCAGGATCTGCTCTCCACACTTGGGGCCCAGATAACTTTTGAACCCACTGGATGCACTCACCTCCAATTAAACCCAAGGCAGAAGGAAACCCTGGTCTTGGCGATTACCCTGCCAAGCAAAGAAGAATGAAGACTATTCTAAAACCCAGGCCTTATTCTGTAACCCCTCAGAATTCAGGCTCACATTCCCCTCCGTATGGGTTGAAGATAACCCACCTGGACTAGCTTGGAATCGGGCCCCCATCATTGTTGACCTGATCCCTGGAGCCCAACCTCAGAGACAAAGGCAGTACCCCCTCCCACTCAAGACTAGAATGGGTTATACAAGAGCACCTGACCAAGCTCAGAGAAGCAGGTATTCGAATTGAGTGCCAGTTGGCTTGGAATACCCTGCTCTTGCCAGTCAAGAAGCCAGGAGGAGGAGACCGACCAGTACAGGATCTGAAGGCCATTAACAAAGTGACTGTTTCCTTACGCCCAGTGGTTCCGAACCCATATATTCTCCTCAGCCAAATTCCGGGGTCAGCCACATGGTTTACATGCCTCGACCTGAAGGATGCTTTCTTCTGCCTCCACCTGGCTCCTCAAAGTCAACCATTGTTTGCCTTTCAGTGGACTGAGCCCATTACAGGGTGCCAGATGCAGCTGACCTGGATAGACACAACTTCCCCAAGGTTTCAAGAACTCGCCCACTCTTTTTGGGGAGCACTAGCTGCAGACCTCGCCAACGTTCTGAGGGAAACCACAGGGTGTGTCCTCCTCCAATACATAGACCACCTCCTCCTTGCCAGCGACACTCAAGACAACTGTATGAAAGGTACCAAGGCCCTCCTGCAGCTCCTATCCTACTTGGGGTACCGGACCTCTTGGAAAAAGGCACAGATTTGTCAGCAGCAGGTCTGCTACTTAGGCTTCCTCCTCACAAAAGGAAAAAGAGAACTAGGACTGGAAAGGAAGGACGTTATCACTACACCACCACAGCCCCAAACAAAACTAGGCTTGCATGAATTTTTAGGGGCCGCGGGGTTCTGTCGCATTTGGATCCCTGCATCCTCAGCCATAGCGAGGCCCCTCTATGACCTGTTGGGAGGGCCAGACCGGGAGCCCCTTGCATGGACTGAGGAAGCAAGGACCATTTTCACAGAAATAAAGTTGGCTCTGGGATGAGCCCCAGCCCTGAGTTTGCCTGACACAGAAAGGCCCTTTATCCTCTTCGTGCATGAAAAGGAATAAACATCCCTTGGAGCGCTCACTCAGGGTATGGGGTCTTGGCAACGGCCAGTAGCCTACCTGTCAAAAAAACTTGATCCCGTGGCTGCAGGATGGCCACCGTGCCTCAGAGCGCTGGCAGCCACAGTCCTGCTCATCAAGGAGGCAGACAAACTCACACTGGGACAAACACTTAATGTTAAGGTTCCACACGCGGTCGTGTCCCTCACAAGCGCTCAAGGATATCGTTTCCTCTCCAATTCTCAGCTGACACAATACCAAGGCCTTCTCTATGAAAACCCAGGGGTCACTCTTGAAACAGTAAGAACATCAACCTGGCCACCTTCCTTCCCACGGAGGAGGGAGAACCCGACCATGACTGTTCCAAAGTAGTGGATAAAGTCTACACCGGCCACTCGCACCTCCAAGACCAGGTTATAACAAGCCCAGAGATCACCTGTTCAGCGATGGGAGCAGCTATTTACAAGAGGGCAGCCGAAGAGCAGGATATGCAGTGACCACAACCACCGACGTTCTGGAAGCCAAGGCCTTGCCGGATGGATGGTCAGTACAACAAGCTGAACTGTACGCCTTAACCTGGTTCCTCATCCTTAGCAAAGGTAAACAAGTTAACATCTATACTGATTCCCATGAAGCTGATGCCTTTGCTACTGTGCAGGTGCACGGGGCCGGCTATAAGGAAAGAGGCCTCCTTACCGCTGTAGGGAAAATGATCCAAAGCAAGGAAGAAATACTAAAGCTTCTTGAGGCCACCCAGCTGCCAGACAAGGTAGCCATCCTACACCATAAGGGACATCAGAAAGGAGACAACCCCATAACTCAAGGAAGTCACCCAGCTGACAAAACAGCCTGAGCGGCCACCTGTGGTGACCCGGGTGAAGCTCCTGCCTACATTATGACTCTAGCACCCCAGAGGGAAGCCTCCCCTCCCCTGTATACCAAAGAAGAAATAAGTTGGGCCTCGACAGAAGGGGGCACACTAAGCAAAGAGGGATGGTGGGTCATGCCAAATGGACACATCTTTGTCCCCTTTGTTTTCTGTGGGAAATCACCTAGTGAAGGAACATCACCAACTCACACACCTAGGAAAAACTGCACTAGAGGCCCTCCTCCAAAAGAACAACTCTGTCAGCCAGCTGCCAGCATTATGCCAAGCTGTCAGTGAGCAGGGTGGAACGTGTGCCAAAAACAATGCTTCATCTGTCCCCATGGCCCCTGCCTGGCACGTGATGGATAGGGGCCACCCCTTTCAAAGACTTAGAGGTGGACTTTACTGACATACAACCAAATAAAGGTTTCAGGTACCTTCTTGTAATAATCTGCACATATTTGGGATGGGTCGAAGCATTCCAGACCAGAATGGAAGGAAGTCACAAGGTGGTCAAAGCTCTTCTACAGGAGATTGTGCCTTGGTTTGGTCTACCCTTAACCATACACAGTGATAATGGGCCTGCATTTGTGGCAGACATTATACAAACCCTAACAAAATCCCTCAGTGTTACCTGGAAACTGTGCACTGCTTACCAACCTCAGAGCTCAGGGAAAGTAGAGCGGATGAATCGCACCCTCAAGGAAACCCTGGCTAAGTTCCACCAAGAGATTAATCTCCCATGGCCAGATTTACTACCGCTGGCCCTCCTGTGTGCCAGGTTTTTCCGCCAGCGTTCTAGTCTGGTTCCATACAGATTCACTAGGGCATGAGAGACTCAAGGACTTGAGACTTGCCCACTGTGGTGTCCCCCCCACCCCTCCTGCATGTGACTTTAGCCCCTGCTCCTTTTCATCCCTTCTCCTCTTTCCTGATAAAGTTTAGTCCATCTTGCACAGAAGAGCTGCTATCAAGTATGATGCCCTGCTCTCATTTCCGAAAATGGCCGCACTGGTGCTGACCCCTTCCTGCAACATCTACAGGAACTCTGACAAATACCTTCCCCCTAAAGCCCTTAAAACATTCTGCCCACCTCCCCCTTGTTAAAAGGCTCTTCTGGAGCTTTCCTGTGTTCAGCACTCTACAATAAAGTCTAGGTTAATTGTGCTGGGACTGATTTTGTTTCTCCTGGGGCTCCTAGTGTGTGCATGTCAAGAAGCCTTTGATTGTTGAGGCATCCATGTCAAAGGCAGCCAGCTCCTAGCAAACCAACCCCACAAGGTCACCCACACCCATAAAGCTCCCCTTTTAGCAAGTCCTGGGTAATCTAGATCACTGACTGCTTGAGTGACTCTGCTTCTCCCTTCCCTTATCCTACTTCTTGTTCTCATGTTTTAAGCCATCTGATAATCAGTGAACCCATGAAACCCTAATTATCTCATCCCAACAAATTCAGAGCCCCAGGCCCACGCATCCTCCCTCCCTCTCCACCTGAGACTATACTGTGTGGCTGTGTGGCCCTCGCACGTGCCATGGACCTGCCAGGACCTGTGAGTAATAAATCTTGTTCTCCAAAGTTCCCTGATGATTTTGCTGAGGCTCTGTCCTACAATATAACAAGAACCACAAGGGCTGATCCAGCTTCAACAATGGCTCCAGGAGGGGAACCCACTGGGGGATCATCACAAGTAGTATAGGCCCAGCGGGCATTCCTGGCCTGTAGCATCACTGTGGAAAGGCTGAGATGCCTTCTTCCAGCTTAGGGTTGTCAGATTTCGCAGGTAAAATGGGACATACTTATGCTGAAAAGTGAGTCACTGATTCTCTCAAATTCTGTGTTTTATCTGGCAGCCCTTCCCAGGTTTCCATGCATGCCTCATTTTGTCCTACTCCACGGGTGTCCTGTCTCTTTTCCTGGTGTGGCTTCTTCCTCTGATCTCTAACGCTGACACTCCAGACTCTCCTCACTTGTTTTCTGTCTACAGCCTGTGTGTGGACCTCCCCCAGTCCCATAGCCTGAAGTAACAATGATATGCTGCTACTACCTCCCAATCATATCTCCCAGCTCGGCCCTCAGCCCAGGATCCAGACACGGAGAGCCAACTTCCCACTCAGCGGTCTGAGAGGCATCTCGGGCACCCTCGGTCTAACACAGAGCTCCCAGTATCCTCATTCCACCTCTCAATCTCATCTTTCCCATGAAAGGCATCACAGCCACCCAGCCAGTCAACACAAGAGGTGCGGATATAAACAGAAAGGGCTTGGGGTACAGAAGGTATGGATGTAATCCTCTGGACTTTATATGTATGTCTATATTGTTCAGAATTCTTTCCAATGGATGTGCACATTTAAAAAAAAAGAAAAGGGGTGCCTGGGTGGCGCAGTCGGTTAAGCGTCCGACTTCAGCCAGGTCACGATCTCGCGGTCCGTGAGTTCGAGCCCTGCGTCAGGCTCTGGGCTGATGGCTCAGAGCCTGGAGCCTGTTTCCGATTCTGTGTCTCCCTCTC